>NC_046334.1:47145710-47446544 GCF_000738735.6 Corvus cornix cornix
AATCTGTGCTTAGTGGAAGGATGATTCTACATGATGTTTAAGCTAACAGAAGATTTCTTTTAGCTGAGGTCTGCAGCCTTTTCTTAAATAATTTTACATATATTTAGAAAAATAAATAACTCATCATTCTTCCATTTGTAGGTTCTTAAAAGTAGCTCTCAGTTTTGTTTCAGGTTGTGTGTCAGAAAAATCACCTATCAACAGTTGGTGCCATCCCAAAAAAAGAAATCTTGATGTTCTTCCTTTTTTTTAACTGTTATATACATTGAAATTTCATAGCAGCAGTACACATAGGCTCTTTTAAAATCAAGTTATTCTAAATCTCTTTTTATGGGAAACATTAATTAAAGCTGATAGAAGGTAAATGAGGACAAAGAAGGAAATCTTTACTGACTATGATACCAATTTATCGGCTGTATATAATTTTCTTGTAGTTGCTTCATTTCATTAAATGTTCTAGAGGAAGGAAAATGCTCTGGTTTTGCTTCCTTGAGGAGTATTGTAAATATCCAGTAATATCAGGCTTTCTGTTCCTGGGCATATCATTGAACTCTCTTTCTTCTTGGGTGGTTTGTTCTTTGTTTTTTTTTTCTTTCTTTTGGGAGGAATTTAATGCTATGTTTTATTATTGTGAGTGGTTTTTAGTTCTGGTTCGTTCATAGGAGGAAGACCATTACTCTGCCTCTAGATAAAATTTTATCTAAAGCTTGATGGGATTCATCTTTATGGCTAAACACCATATAAAATTTGCTAAAATTTCCTTGCCCTGCCAATTTTTGTTTTCTGATTGATGTATCTGTTAATCGCTTTTATGCATTTGGGAGATTTCCTGGAAAGCTTCTGAAAGTTGTCAGGTATTTTTTCCCTTTCCCTCCTTTCCTTGTCCTGTGGAAGACCTGTAGTCTGAAAATGATACCTTCTTATTTTCTTTTTTTTTTCCCATTCAGCTTTCATAAAATACTTAGAGTTCTTATCTGCCTTCTTCCTTCTTCAGCTCATCAGCCTCCTGGACTTTGTGGCTACTTTGATGTTTGTCTGTAGCAAGAGTTCTAGCTGCATTTAGCCATTTCAGAAATGCATTCCAACTGTAGGAAGCAAAACTTTATTTTGTCCTTTGGATTTGCTACTTAGATCCACAACAGAGAAACAGAGAAAAAAAAAGTAATGTAGGTTTAAATTAATTGAAATCTTTCAATTTTTGGCTACAGTATTAGTTGATTCCAGAAGACTGTTGTATCTTATTGAGCTCAAGCTGAAGCTATGCTGGATGCAGCCAGAGGGCTGGCATGTTTCCTCCAGTCAGCCATCTGAAAGCTGCCATTGTTGCCTGACTGACTTGTGTGCTTCACTGCCCCTGCCTTGTTTTACAATGCCTCTCATCTGTGTTCTTGAGGGATGCTACTTCTGCCTAAGTGCTTGGCTCTAACTGGAGCTGGTGATTGTGTCCTTATCTGGTGGAAGACAACTCCTGATAAAAAAAAGTCTCATCAGGATTACGGAACAGTGCAGCCCTAGAGCTAATTACTACCATTGCCCTGATCTGCTGTCACTACCTGAGCCACAGCAGAACCAGTAGTCATAAAAAACTGAGTGGCAATGGGTGAGCATGAAAAGGTAGAGAAGTGGGTGGATTGTAATGTTTAATACATATTTTCTTTCATTCTTTTACCTTTCAACGTCCTTTGACTACTTAGATTGATACTGAAAGGATTTTGTGCTCTGAGGAGGGAGATGGAGGAGGATGCGAAGGGGTAGGATATTGGGCACATTAAAAGCTTTGGTAATTGGTATGTGCATTCTGGGTATAGTACTATTCTCTGCTTCAGACCTTCTTTTTATTAGGCCTGCTGCTTGCTGGCTTTTCTTCCTTTGGTCACCAGAAACACCCATCAGAGATAGAGTAGGATGTTTGCAAGGGGCAGTAGGAACCAGGAGTTCAGACAATGTGGTTGTTGCATCAGTGCTTTAGCCAGCATTGGCTTCAGCTCTGACACAGGGATGTGAAAGTGGTTGGATGCAGTAGATTCAAGATTTTCTCCTGTGTATGCCGTGCTTGATGTTCAGCCTGCCATGCAGACTTCTGTTCAGCCTTGGTGAGTCAGGATGATAAGAGGAGTTCAGAAGCCTTGTGAATGAATTGAATTTTGCAGTGATGTGATGTGAAGTTGTATTTTTTGGGTGAAGCCCAGAGAAGTTTATATAGGCAGGTGGATTTAAACTGTACTTTGTGTGATTGAGGGAGATCAACATGGACAGTGCTGAAGGGAGACTGTCCCTCACTGCCCTGTGGGGCCATCTCTCTTCTCTCTTTTCAGTTCCAGTGTTTACCTGTTTGTATGGCCAAGTCACTGGCAAAAGACAAACTTTTTTCTATTGATTAATTTTCTTCCATTTTGATTATTTGAATCATCTTGCTGTAAAGAGAGGTGTGTAGGACTTGTTCAGAGTGGTAGAAGTGTGCAGTGAGGACTGTACAGTTTGAAGAGAGAAAAGGAAGGAGTACCCTGCAAGCTGTTCAGGCAACTACGGTTGCAACATAAAATCACACCCTTACTCTAGTCAAAGTGAGTTATGTCACATTAGCCTCTTGTGTAATAACATCACAAATAGTTTGTTTTTCTCTGGGAAGTGATCATGAAATAAAAAAAAAATCAAATATTTTGACAGCACCACAGAAAACTAATTTTTTTCATATGAGTATTACATAATGGTTGGAAAATGCTAAAAGTGAGTTTCCTCTAATCCTTTTGTGGAAGGGACTTGTACTATTCAACTTCAGGCAAGTAACCTAGTTAGGAGTTTACACTGGTTTTGGTACCAATGAAGAGTAACAGCTTCTGAGTAGATGCTCTGAAGAGTACTATGGAGTTCTGTTAACTGGAGTGTTGACCTCAAATTAGAAAGTAAAAATGTATCATAAGACATAAAATCTTACTCCTGTTATGGAGCCATTTCTACTTCTCCTTACTTGTCCTGGGAGTTATATTTGATGTAGTCAGTATATGCTTTTTAGAATTTCTGGCTTGCAGGTTGTTGTCTGTTTTTCAAACTGTAAAGTATTTTGAGTTTATGATGACCATAACACAATTAGCTTTGTGAAAGCAATCTGTAACTGTCTTCTGCAGTAATGGTAAAGCACCTTAGGAACCTGTAATGGAAGGCATGAGTGTAATTCAGAAAGATTGAACAAACGACACTAAAAGATTTGAGCATATAATAGCCTTTCAAAAAAAAGGGAAACGATGCTGCAAAAGTTAGCTTGTTTAAGGAAGTGTGCTTTTTTTCCTTTTATTGGTGTAAAACAAATTTGTGTGGTTACATTGTTCACGGACAGGAACCCAAATGATACTTAAAAAAAAATCAAATAGAATTTCACTGATGTTTTTTCTTTTACAAAGGTACTGGAGAACCAGAACTTCTCTAATAATTCTTTGTCTGTGTGTGTGTGTGTGTGTGTGTAAATATATATATATATATATATAGATATATATCACACACTACATATGTGCAGTGTCTATGTATATAACCCATCTGCATATCTATACTTATTTATTTTTAACTTTCAGGTTAGTCCGTTACCATGTCACTCTGCACATCCCTACTCATGTAAGAGATTTTGTGGGCGACTTCTTGATTGTCAGAATCATACCTGTATGAAAGAATGTCATCATGTTACTAAATTGAACAGTAGTGCAGATGGAAAGAAGGTAGGGTAATTTCCTTTTTGCTTTTGTTTTTATGTATTTTATATGGGTATGTTTTGTCTTCAGTTTTACTTGGAAAATAAAGAATTTGCAGCTGGAAGATACAGATCTATTCCAGATCTCACTGGGAGACTTGCATGTGTGCTGTTCCCATTGATGCTGTGACAGTTAGCTAATCTATAGTCCTTAGACTCTAAATCTGAGACAATATTACATTTTTTGCAAATTCTGTAACTTTTTGGTTTGTGTTGACATTACTTCGATTTCATCAGAACCTTATTTAACAAGTCTCTTATAAAGTTACTTTTTTGTAACTGTCAAGATCAAGGGGAACTACTGATAATCCCTGTATACAAATGCACTTGCAATCTGCTGGGGAAACTATTTACTTAGGAGAGCTTGAATGGGTTGAGGAGGCTGGGAGACCTTTAGGAGAGCACTGGAAAGGTTGCCGAATTGCTGGAGACTTTTCAAAGTACTGGGATGATGTATTCATGTTTATCAGTGTGTACTAGAAACTGTCATTTATGCAGTTAAGAAGTTGTAGGTGTTAACTGCTGAAGATAACATGAAACAAAAGTATAAAGCTTAAAATTGTTCGTTATGAGCAGCCGATGCCACATGTACATGTTTTGGGGTTTGAGAGTCATGATTTGGAGGAAACCAGCTTCTCAAGTTTTTTTTAAGCATTATTTTAGAAAAAGTTGCAACATGGGCAGTCTGGGCATTTAAAAAACACCGAATCATTCAGTTGGGTACAAAGCAGAAATGTTGTATTTTAACTAGCTGTTATATTTAACTTAAATGGCATAATATCCCTGTGAATTCCTGTCCTGGAAGTGGTGGTGTTGTCATCTAATAACTCTGTATTGTAGCTGCCACATTAATCTATTTATGATTGTGGAAATTTTGTCTGAGGAGTATGGGCTGTTAGTGCAACTGGTGGAACGGTAACTTGCAGGAATAGAGTGGCTTCAGTAAATAGTGAGAGTGACAGTTGAGCATCCCCAGTTATGACTAAGAGGCTGCCTGCCTGCTGCTTCAGTTAAGCCAATTAAAATGTGAATGAGTCAGGACTATTCCTAGCTCCATTTTGAATGAGACAATACATTCTCAGAAAAATGGGAGTCTATGTACCTGCAAAGTATGGGTAAATCTCATTTCTCAATTTTCTTCAATTCTTACCAACTCAAGTTGGTGTTGACCTTTAGCGGTTTTGTTCCGTTGTTTTGGTAGACTAAATGTAGTCAGGGCTGATTAAATTTCTAGCTTATATGTCTGAGTAGTGATTTTTATGTCTGGAATTTCAGTTTGTTCTGTGTGTTGTGTTAGAAAAATGTTGCAGAAAAGGCCAGCTGCTTGCTTTTACCTAAGGTTACATGTTATATGACAGATTTCTAAATGGTTTTAGTTGCTGTTGTTTTTCTTAGATTTGAATTTTTGTGAGTTAAGTTTTGTAAACAATCATTGTACAAAGGTTTCTTTTTAAACTTCAGCAAAAATTGTTCAGCTATAGAAGCAGAAGGAAAGGGGACTGGGGAAAAACTATTAAAAACTTAAAATTCTTATGCTCCAATTTTGAACAGCGTAATGTGAAACATTGGCGTGAATAGTTCTATTGGGGAAGCTTTGTGTAGCTTCATTCTTGGATAAATTGGCTTTACTTTGGCTGACTTCTTGGAAACTGAACATTTGAATGTGATAGTGGGCCTTAAATATTATGCTGTGTAGGTTCAGTTGATAAATCATGTCAATCTACCTGGATGTATTTGATTGCAGACTGGGGTTCTGGAAGTGTGAAGAATAGGAGTAGAAATGAAGCTTTATTTACTGTGCTGAGATGTTCATCACTTTGTGCCGATGGTCATATCAGCTGGAATGAGAGGGACATCACAGCTCTGATAGACTTGTGTAGCCTGTGGAGTAGAAGCAGCACCTTAGGCAGCTCCTAGGATATACCCAAGTTAATAATCCTTTTTGAAAGAGTATACAGAATATTACATGTGTATGGAAATGGAATGACTTAAAGTTTGCTTCTTAAAATCAAGCAAACCAATCTTTCCACCCCTGTATTGGAGAGTAGTAAGTACTCAATGACTCAAGCATTACAGTAACACGGTGAGTGGGATAAGTTAGTTTTGAATATAAAATAACTTCTTTTTCTAACAATTTTCCTTGGAGAATTAACAGGGGTTTTGGTCATTTTCCAAAGCACTAATATTA
Source organism: Corvus cornix cornix (assembly GCF_000738735.6). Lineage (NCBI taxonomy): Eukaryota > Metazoa > Chordata > Aves > Passeriformes > Corvidae > Corvus > Corvus cornix. The sequence continues at coordinate 47,151,638 of NC_046334.1, forward strand.
AGGAGGTTCTTTTATGCCCAGGATGGAAAATAGAATTCTCTTTGACTGACCAACACTGGCATTTCTGGTTTTCTCTTAAAAAACGTATTTAATAATTACTCTTGCTTGGGAAATACCTTACTGAATAGCTTGATTCCCATAGTAAAAACTATGTTTGGGAAAAACCCTAACTCTTTCATGTATATAAAAGGTCATTAGTGACGCCTCACAAAACAAATATTTGGCACTTTCTTTAGTACTTTGTTTTTATTTTGTTAGGCAGGTCCAGAATGTTCACAGTGTGAAGAGGAGTGCACCAAGCCCCGGCCAGCTGGTTGTCCTCACCGATGCGTTTTGCCCTGTCATCCTGGGGATTGCCCATCATGTCTCCAGATGCTTAAAATAAAGTGTCACTGCAAACTATCAATGCTGTATATCGAATGCTTGTACGTATCAGAACACAGCCCAGCTTTTCATTTGAATGCTGTTAACTGGAAATAATTTGAAATGTCTGGGGATGGGAGCTGCTCTTATGGCAATTTATAAAATTTCTCTTGATTATAATTTCTAAGATAATGTTTTTTCTATTTAAATTTGCAAGTATTTTATTTGGTATTACTGCTAAAATTGCTAAAAATGCATGGGGTCTTATGACCAGAAATTGTTTTTATAATACAGATAATTCTTTGAATTATGCAAATATATAGTCATCTATATAACATTTATTCTGTATGTGCTTCTTTCAGAGTATGTGAAGAAGAAATTTATACAAGTATTAGAATTAATGTAGTTAGTGTAAAAGGTCTTTGTCCTGCAGTTCATGCCCTTCAATTTCTAGCTGTTTTAATTGAAAAACTGCTTAGTAACTGTTTCTACACCTTTTTAATCGTTTGCGTGTGTGTGGATAGAGGGTAAGCTAGACTTTACAAAATGTGAGATGGAACTTGGGGATTGTTCTGAAAATATTCATCATATGCAAGTATGTTTTTCTTTGTTGATTTCCTTTGAAGTACCTCAAGTCCTCCAAGTTTATGTGGGTTTGTCTGTGCAATAGGGCTGTTTGTATTAGTCACTCAGGATGTGGACAAATGAGTCCACTCTTCTTTGTAGTGAAGTATACTGAAAATACACGCCTAACTGTATTGACTTTTGTTGTTTTTAAATTGGAATTTTTTTAACACAAATACATCTTTCCTTTTACAGAAAACTAACATGTGCTGATTTAAAAGAAAAGGAGCTTCTTATTTCCTGTAAAAATCAGTGTCCAAAAGAGGTAAGCCATATTAACAAAAGAAATGCTTGAGTTGATGGCTCTGTGGAATTCTCTGAGTATAGGCCAAGCAAACTAGAGAAGCTTAGTCTAAATGAATATGTTAAATGATAGATGTGAAGGTAGTTAGTGACCCATACTTGAAGGACATGTATTAATGTATTGCTGTCAACCAGGAGAGTTTTATTAAAGGAACAGAGGTTTGTCTCAAAGGCACTAATGGCTTGAATGTTTAAGCAGGTGAGGTTGAATGTGGAAGAGTATGTCCTCTCACATGGTTTAAAAACTGGTCATCAGTTTATGTCTCAGAAAGAGTTGTTTGATTAGGAAAAATGCTGGGAATTGTGCTTGCTATTCTCATGCAGGTTTAGAATCTCTAACTGCAACAATTTAGGGGATAAGGGGTTTTATACTTAATAAATGAGATGAGCTAATAATGCCCTGGTGTGTTAGTGAAATATATGTTAAGTAGTGTAAAATAGAAGACAAGCCAGTTAGTCTCTCTGCTGTATCTGGGTACATCTAAAGGGTTGCTGTGAAGAAGAGAAGGATAATATCTTTACAACATGATGCTTAGACTATGAGCCAATAGCATCAGTAAAGAAGATTCCTGTTGAATACTGCATTTGAGTAATAGTTTGTAGAACAGGGCAGGAACTGGTTGGAGAAGCTACCAAATTTTCATCAGCAGCAGCTTGGACGTGTTTCAAGATTTCTCTTACAGCAGTGTTACCCACAACTACACGTGTGGCATGGGCCGAAGGACTTTGTCCTTGTCCCTCCCAATGCTGTGGCTGTGTGCTGCTTGTGTGCTTTCAGAAATCCTTGCATTACTTACTATTTTGTTTGTTCCTTAGTTGTCATTAACTATGCTGAGAGGGTCATTAACTGTCATTAACTCCATTTCTGGATGGTTAGAAAATGTGGGAAGTGGAAAAGCAGGAATTTCATTATCATCCAGTGTCAAAAACTTCAAATATGAATCCTTGTCTATATTAGAAAACTTTTTTTTTGATTTTGAGTAAATACAAAAATTTACTTACTGCTGCTTTCCCAACAGTGTCTGTTCCTCTGCTTTTCAGACAAGATTGTGTTAACCCCAACAGGAAGACTGTACTCTGTACATACTTGTGTCTTCTGCTTTTTGCCCTTGTAGATGCCTATTGATTAATTTTTTTTTCTGTAAATGAACATGCCTGTCAGAATTTTCTCATCTGGATGTCTGAAAGCTCTCTTCCTGGTGGGAGAACACTTTGGGATATTGTTTAATTGTCCATTTACCTCTTAATTTTGTCCTTTCATGTCCCTCTCTGTTACTTTGGTTTTATTTGCTCCAAGACTTCCTTCTCTGTATTTTCAAGAGTGCTTTAATCCCTTATCATGAACTGTATGTTCTGTACTTCAGCTTCTCTTCAAATAATTTTTTTCCCCACAGCTCATCTTTGACTTTGATTAATGTAACTGTTACGATTTTTCTGAACATATTCCCCAGACTTAGTCTGGGATTTAAAATCCACCTAGCAGTGGTCCCAAACTCTAGCTTATAGTTCAGAATTGCCCTATTCCACAGATGATGTCTTTTTTACTTAATTTGATGGGATGTGAGGTAAAGAATGTGACAACAGAATTTACATTAGTTTTATAAAGCTTTAACTTAGTTCTAAAACTCTTACTCCTATAAATGGTTAGGAAGATAAGGTTTTTTGCAGCATCTGCTATCCAGAGAATTAGTATAATTGATGTAAAAATGCATATTCTTCCTTTCCTGTGATGCTAGCTCTAGCTCTTACTGTCGTTCATGAAATACAGAAGTTATTAGTACCTTCTTGCTTCAGGTAGTTAATATCTTTGTGTTACAGTTCCTCCTACTTTTCTTCAGATCCTTCTTTGGTAACTGTATGTGTAAGGTATGGGGTTTTTACCATTTTTTTGTCCAAAAAATCTGTTCCCATTTCTCTGAATACTGAACAGTTCTAGGGATGCTTTGTCTGTTTCTGTTTTATAAACAAAATATATTTCTGCAGCTTTGAGAAAATTAGCTAGCGATATCATTATACAAATTATACTGATAGCTCTCTTTTAAGGGATTTATTGATAAACACAGTTTGAAGGAACAGCCTTAACAGACACCACCCTGCCACTCCCACCACCACCTCTCCCCAGCAAACATAGGCCAAGCCCATTTTCTTGTTTGTAAGTTTGTCGTGAAACAAGAGCTTACAAACAACTTGGCCAGAGATAAGATGGATAAGACTACTTAATTTAGAGCATTTGAAGATTGCAAATCTAAAATGTCTGCCCAAAACTAATTTGGAAGTGGTTTTGTATGTAATTCTGGAAGCCTCAAGTAAATTTCAAATTAGTGTTTTATGAGAATTTTCTTATTCAATGTCAGAAGCTGACCGAGTCATTCACAGAGCTCAATGACGTTGACGATTGCTATAAATCAGTGTGCACTACCACTCCTAGCTTACCATAGTGCAACTTAGGTTCAATAGAATGCAGTATTTTACTGCAGTTGTTGTTTTGAGATGTTTTTGGTTAATGGAAATTGCAGTAGACAGTATGCTACCATATTTCTTTTACAGTTGCCATGGTACATTTGGGGATAAAGAAAACTAGTTATATTGTCTGGGCCTTTGGGAAAATACTACAGAAACTTGAAAAACTTGAGGAGGTTCATGCTTTTCTTTTGGCTATGGCAGTATAAAACTAAAAATGTGACTTCCAGCATTACATAGCACAGCTCATATTTCCTTTCTGCTTTAGGGAGAAGCAGTTTCTTTAATCCTGCCACAGCTGTTATATATGAGATATTTTAATTAAAAAGTTAATTCTCTTGTTTGGTAATAATAACAAGAGATCCTGTTGAAGGAAATTTAACTTCTTTTTTTTTTTCTTAATCAGGGTGATTAAATTCTTAGGATCATGCTTGCAGATGTTTTGAAACAATTCTGATGTAGAATATTGAAGTCTGTCAGTTTTCATTGTTTATGTTTTCCTGTCAGTGTTCGTGAATCTGTATTTAACACTTTATTCCATGTAGTTAGTATTTTTTAACAAAACAGCCATACTTTGTAGTTTTACTGTGCACTCTGCTTTTGTTTTGATGTGAAATATGGGACCCCATTATGATAAATTTAGTTTAACATGATAGTGCAGTAGGACAATGTAATTTTTCCCCCTGAGCTCGGCACTGGTGAGGACACACCCAGAATCCTGTGTTCAGTTCTGGGCTCCTCACTACGAGAAAGACACTGAGGTGCTGGAGAGTGTCCAGAGAAGGATTGCTGATGAAGGGTCTGGAGCACAAGTCCTGTGAGGAGTGGCTGAGGGAGCTGGGGGTGTTTAGCCTGGAGAAGAGGAGGTTCAGGAGGGACCTGATCCACACTCTCCTGTGTGAAAGGAGTTTGTAGAGAGGTGGGGATTGGTCTCTTTTCACACAAGTGACAGTAGAAGAGGAAATGGCCTCGAGTTGTGCCGGTGGAGGTTTAGATTGGATATCAAGAAAAATGTCTTCACAGGTGGTCAAGCATTGTGCTAGGGTGCCCAGGGAAATGGAAAATGGTAGAGTAACCATCCTTGGAAGTGTTCAAAAAAATGTGTGGATGTGGCACTTGGGGACATGGTTTAGTGGTTAACTTGGTAGCGTCAGGTTAAGGGACCCAGTGATCTTAAAAGTCTTTCACAACCTTAACAATTCTGTGATTCTATAAATTTTAAAAGTATGCATATGTTTTTGGGCTTTTTGATACATTAAATTAATTAAACATTCTGGAAATAATATTTAATTCTGCAAACACACACTGCAAATGTATGTGAATTACAAAAATTTAATTTTGTCTTTGGAAGCGGTAAAATTCTCTTTTGTACTTACCTTTTGGCATCGCTGCTCAAAAGTGCTATTTTCTTTAGTACCAGGGTATTTTCTTTATTATCAGATGTGTATTAACAGGTTGTGTTAATTACCTTCTGTTGGAATTCACTTAAGCCTCCATAAGTGTTGATGGAGTTTATCATCTTCTGGTATAATGTTAAGATTTAAACGCACTGCACATGGGAAAAGTATTTGTAGGACATTTTCTGTTTTGGTTTTTTTTTCAGAGTTGTGGGTTAAATCCCTTCTTTTAATGGCTTTGCCATCTCAAACATAAAGCATGTTCAGTTCGGGCTTCAGTCCAGAAGCTATTGACAAGAGATCTTGTATGGTAGAAAAGGATCTAAAGGGGGCACACACTTTCTGTTTTAGCACTGAGTAGTTCAGCATGGACACTTAAAAAGAAGCAAAAAAAAAAATCCTTTCCCATTACATTCTTTATCCAGCAGAAGCAGCAGAATGATTGCTTTTGTTTTCTGAGATCATGGGGAAATGTTGTTTTGCCACTTACTTCACAGCTTCTCTTGGTATTCTTTTTAGTGTTGGTTTTGCAGTGAAGGGAGTAAGAAGAAACTTCCCTGCACAGAGATATGGGACAAGAAAAAAGCTGTCAGGGAAACATTTGCTTTTCAGTGTTGGATTAAACATACTCCTGTGCTATAAATATTTTGGTCTAATGGTGTCTATGAATTTTATTGCAGTAGCACTTAGAGGTCAAGGTGAGGGTTACTGACTTGAATTTGCAGCTCTGATATGTCAGTTAGTGTTGGGGTCTCCTCCCCTGCCATGTAGCCCTGGCAGAGGGGCCCTGAGGGCACAGACACGGGGTTTCCCTGCCCCTGCTCAGCCTCGTTCCCGTTGGTTTGTGTTCCCTGCGCGGGCAGAAGGACCCTTGGTCCGGTGACTGGAACAGTTCCTCAGCAGAGCTCCAGCCATGCGCCTGGAGAAATAAACATCTCTGAAACAGCTATCAAGAATCTGTCTGTCCATATATATTTCCTTTCCACGGGACTCCTGGTTTGATATATGCATGTTGCAGTATCCCCACTGCAACATAATGGTGGAGAATTGTGAGCAGAACGATCCCCGATCCCTAAGCGACTGATTTGTGTGAGTAAACCCTGGAAACTTTGGATTCCTCTTCTTGGTTTTGCTTTGCTATTCCATATCTAAACTATGGAGGAACCATGGGAAGACTCTTGGCTCTCAGAGCCGCATATGGACATTTATCTTAAACTTAAAATGATTCTTGAACAACGATTTGTAAATTTTAGCTTGATTCAAGCTCAAAAAGAACTGAAACACTTCCTGGCATGGTTGTTTAAGAACTTTTCTATGTTTCTTGGGATTTAATTCTTACCAAGGGCTTTTGGAAAACCGTTTGGACACAGTTAATACTGGAGTCAAAATATATGCCGATGGAAGAATATTTTCGTGAATATTATTTAGTTACTGAGACTGTTGAGCAATGTCAGCTGTGTCCTGGTGAAGGGAAGGCTGGCGCAGGGACCGTGTGGCCCAGGCCACGTGCACCGAGCGCTCTGCGAGCAGCAGCGAGGCAGTTCCCGCGCGCGGGCGGAGCCACGCGAGCTGCAGTGTCGGTGGCGGAGCGGGGAGCGGCGGGAGCAGCGGGACCCGGCGGTGCCCGCACGGCCCCACGCAGCGCGTGGTGGAGCGAGCCCCGTGAATGCCCGACTGAGAGAGGCGGCGCGCGGGCGGCGGCTGGCGCCAGCGGCGGTAGAACAGAGCCACACCCAGCCGAAACGTGCGCTGGAGCGGAGCACGGGGGAGTCGTCGCTCGGGGGCCCGGCCGAGATGTGGGTACAGCGCCTGGCAGCGGCAGCGAAGCTGCGACCAGAGGAGGCGACGCACGGAGAACTGAGCGGCGCGGCCTGGCCCGCGCAGCCCCAAATGCGACCCCGGGAAGAGCGCGCAGGCACCAGCAGCCCCGACAATTCCAACACGGGAGCGACCGAAGGAGAGAGCAAAGACGCAGCGAGACAGAAAACAGCAGCCACTCGGAAAAAGGAGAAGATCATAGTAACTAAGACCTTAGGGATAGTAAAATGGTATAATGTTAAGCAAAATTATGGTTTTATAACAAGGTGTGACAACCAGCAAGACATATTTGTGCATAGAACTGCTATTAAAAAGAATAACCCTGAAAAATGCATCCCAAGCTTGGGAGATGGAGAGGTGGTGGAATTTAAAATTGTACTAGGGAGAAAAGGGTTACAAGCATCGCAGGTCACTGGGCCTGATGGTGTTCCTGTAAAAGGCAGTATATATGCTAAGAATCGTAGTCATGTTAGACAATATCTCCATTGTAAGCCCCCCCTACAGTCTCCCTTTCCTAATCCCACCTTTCCCTTTTACCCTATGTCCTATTACCCCCAGTGTATTCCCAATCTGTTTTTTCATCCATGGTTTCCTCACAAAACCATGCTTTTGCCAATTGTTTCCCCAAAAATCCCTTTCCAATGCCGAGTGGGGGATGAAAAGGGGGAGGGAAGAAGTTAAACCCTCTCCTGCCTCAGTTTCCCCACAAAGCATGCTCAGAGAGTTCTGTCTCCCTTCTGTCAGCCCTAAGATGTTCCACAGAATCTGATTGGACATTTATAGACTCAGGAGGGTGGCTTGTTTTGTCTTGAAACTGTTCTTGTTATGTTTATCCAGTTGTTTTCATTCTCCTTTTAATAAAAATCAAACGGGTGAGATGTTGGGGTCCCTCCCCCGCCGTGTAGCCCTGGGAGAGGGGCCCTGAGGGCACAGACACGGGGCTTCCCTGCCCCTGCTCAGCCTCGTTCCCATTGGTTGGTTTGTGTTCCCTGCGCGGGCAGAAGGACCCTTGGTCCCGTGACTGGAACAGTTCCTGGGCAGAGCCCCGGCCATGCGGCTGGAGAAATAAACATCTCTGAAACATCTAGCAAGAATCTGTCTGTCCATATATATTTCCTTTCCACGGGACTCCTGGTTTGATATATGCGTGTTGCAGGATCCCCACTGCAACAAGTTAGGACATGACTGTTTGGGCTTTGACTATTAATGAAAATGTGCCTAATTACTATGGAAGAGTAATCTGGAAGTAATAGTTCTAGCCATGGCTTGTTCTGGCCAGCATGAGGTGACTTGCAGGTGAGACTAGATGGAGTTATTGTGTATGATGCTCTTGTGTAGGGAGCCAGGAGACGGGCCCTCCTACTGCGCAGTGTTCATGCAGTAGCAAATTGGTTTTGCAGAGATTGTGGTCACTTATGAGGAGACTCGGCCATTAGACTCTGTGTTCTGGGTGGTAGTCTGACCTTGGTAGCGTACAAGGCTTAGACAAGCTTCTCCCCTCATATTTTCAAAATGAGGCAAAATAATTTTTGTATTTCAAGGAAAATATTTGCTGATGATCAGTTGTGCTTGAAAAAAACTAAGTTCCTTCTTTGATAAGGTGACCAATTTATGTATTTTTCCCTCCAGATAAAATGAATAGATGAGATCTGCTGCATAAGGCATCAGCAGAGTGAGTCAGTCAATGCCACTTAGTGAGTATCTAGTTCAGATACAAGAGAGGGTTAATACAAGCATGAAGGTGGCTAAAGGAAACAACTGTATTTGATTATCTTTTGAAAAACCCACCCAACTCCCTCCCCCAAAACAACAGCAAAACTAAAAAAAAAATTGGAGCAAGAGATACTAACAGTAAGGAAGATTTCCCAAGGACTGAAATGACACTTGACTTTGCATTGTTTTCAGTAATGACCTTGGCACAAAAAACAGTCATTTTCTGATGAAAAGTTGTAGGGTGTTGTCAGTGTATGAAAATTGAGGATGTGCATCTGTAGAACACATGTATTGGGGCCATGTTATTCAATACAGAAGAAAAACCCCCAGTAAGACCATGCATGTGAAGCTAATAATAAGCTCCCAGGAAACAGCAGATATTCTTATTTTTCACAGCATGATTAGCTGGAGAGAAATAAAATGAGAGCTGAAGATGTTTTGGGGAAGGTACTCTACTAAGAATGAGGTGCAGTTAAGGCATTGTACAAAGTCCTTCCTGCTGAGATGTCATTTGAAATATTACATGCAATTCTGGCTATGTACTCAAGAAACATTGATTTAACATGGTTGAAATTCATTTAAGGGAATACTATGGTAATAAAGAGCCTTTTAAGAAAAAACAGAAATACTTCAATATGAGGATAAGAAGTGCGGCTTAGACTAGCTAGAACAAATGTAGGAAACTCAAAAAAAGCTCTTGCATCTTGTAGTGAGCTCCTGGAGCACTCTCCTTAGTGAAGCAGTAGAATAGGGTCAGAATGAGGGGACTGTTTTCACAGTAAGCTTTCATCCAGACGTGGAAGGATATAGGAGGTAGGTACTGGCCTGTGGGGGGACTGGATTTCAGGACTGAACATGATGACTTAAAGGTTCCTTCTAGTCCTGTATGAAATGTGCTGAAACAGTAACTAAAAAACTGAGCCAAAACCATGAAGTATCTATAATAGCTTGTGACTGTTGTGGACATGAAGACAGGTATGTGTGTTCCATAATTTTAGTCAGAAAGATTCATGTTCTGTTTAGGTATATGTTTCATGATACTAGCTCCGATGTTGTGCCAGTTCCAATGGACTTCTGAGAATGTAGATTTACTAATCAAAGTGTACCCACCTGGGTTTGATACTTACTATTCTCATTCTTGTGGATTAAGTGATGTAGTATGTATACATTTTGGATTTTTAATAAATGTGGAAAATGAATCTTAAAATTGTATGTTTTAGAGCATTTTCCAGTTTGTGTTAATCCCTTGGTGAGAGTGAAGAGGTGAAATTTCACTTTTAATAAATAACACTGCCTAATGCTATTTTAAGTAGCTGGGGGATTTAAAGCTCTCTGTAAGTAAATTGCTTAGATCTCTTCTGTGAGGTTCCACCTTCAGTTATTATTGGGTTATTGGGCTATGTAGTTGAAAATGAAAAACTGTTATTGTGAAGACTTCTTATGGGCATGTGTGTGAGCAAGGAGTATTTTTAGTCAAGTTCTTAACAAGGAAAAAGATTTGTTTACTTTCTTGACATTTTATTTAATATAATGCTGGGAGCACTGCTACGTTCTTATCAGTCAGCATACTTAAATTACTGACTTAATTCTTACACAGTAAATGAATGATAATATTTTCTCTGTAAGTTAAAAAGTGCACTGGCAGTAAAAAAAAGTCTTTATCTTTCAGATGGCAGAAGTGGGATAATCTGCAAAATGCAGAAATTTTGGATTTTCTGAGATTATTTTGGACATGATAAGAATTTTGGTGACCTTTATTTGACTTTTGCATAGTTCTGATGCTGCTTGCATAAAAGATTTTTTCTGTGGTATTTCTGCTTCTGATTCTTTCCTCTTTCTTTTATTGCTCTGTCTAATCTACAAGTAGCTAATCTACAGTACACTTAATTTCAGTTTTCAGGGGTTTTTTACCTTATCCATTTGTATTCCCCCAGCATAGAGATAGCTAGGGTGATGTATACATTACTGTGGAAATTACTGTTCTTGAAACATGGGAAAGGAGAAAATGTCTTCTAATAAAGCTGTGCCAATAAAAGAGAAATCGTCCTACAGGAATTGAAAATCAGTAAATAAGAAGCAAACATTTCCTGCCCCCCAAAAAGAAAAGAAAAACCAATTATTTCACAAGTGAGAAGAATGATTAATTGAATGTTAAAATGCTAGGTCTGAAATAAAACCGATTCATAGATTCTTGGTAATTTTACAGTGTTTTATTGATGCGGGAGTTTTATTTGTGTTTTGTTCTTTACAGCTGCCCTGTGGTCATCGGTGTAAAGAGATTTGCCATTCAGGTAGCTGTCCTCTTAACTGCAGCCAGAAGGTTAAATTGCGATGTCTCTGTAAGAGACTGAAAAAGGTAAATTTTTAAGTTGCAGTTTTTGAAGGATGTCTATTCTTTCCGTGTTCCTGGGCTTGTATGGATGGATGATGTGGATGCTGCAGATTGGAATAGGGCCAGTTACTATAGTAGAGCTGTAACAATTTACATCAGCTGAAGATCTGGGTTGCTATATCAGAAGATTCACTGGAGAATATAAAATCTTGTTAATTCTAAAATACGTTAGCTTGCCTGACTTACAATAGCTTTATCTTCATGCACACTTAAATTTTTGTAGTTTTGTGGGAAGAATACTCAGATGACCTGGAGTGATTTGAGAATAAAAGTTACGTTTTTATGATGATACTGGGAAATTTGCAGAAGTTGGTATTAGCACAGATGTTGTGAAACCTGAACTAATGTAATTAATTAAGGCTCCCTGCAAACCTAAAAGTAAGTACAGGCATCAGCATCCTTAGCTTCTAAAACAGATAAGGACAAAGTAATGTAACAAGTTTACTTTAGATGTACACTGTTATGAGGGGAACAACAGAAATTGATATGAAGTCTTGACAAAAAATAATGTCTTAATGAAAAAAACCCCATGATCTTTCTTAATTAAAATCTTCTGGCCCCAGTTAACTTCTGAGCCTTCCAGCACGTTGCAGTTCCCCAGAGTCCTCAGCTTCTCCAAAATATGTCTTGTGCTTCCTGAAGTCTTGCAGGTGGGATGCTCCGCAGGAGAAAAGATGACATATACAGAACAAGTGCTTAAAATTGATCAGCCTCTGCTTACAGATAACTACTTTGTTGTTTTTTTAAATTTCTTCAATACTAGGAGGAGGAGAGAAAGCATGAGTGAGAATTACTTACTTCTTCCCCCTCCGCCCATGACCTGACTTTGTCCTGTAGTATGAGCTGGTTAAGATAATGTATATGAAATTACTGAGACTCTTTCTGCCAGAGGTTCAGAAGGTTATCTTACTTGTCTAAGGCAAATAAATGAGTGAAGAAGAGAAAAATTAAACTGGACTATTGATTTATTCTTCCATTCAGCTTAGCTTATTAGAAAGAAGGAAAATAAAAAAGGACAATTTAATACATAATTACAGATTCAAGTAACAATCAGTCATTAGCTTTATTTTATATGTAAAACCAGTACAAATAAAGTTTTATTATTTTCATAAAGAAGTTGACATCTAAAATCTTATATGGGGAAATGATTATAAAAGACAAATTGTATTAACAGGAAGTACAGTGCAGCAAGATACAAGAAGGCAAAGTTTCACTGGAATGCGATGCATTATGCAAGGAAATGAAGCGGAAAGCATATGAGGTAATGTATCCATTGTAGCTATAATTTCTTCTCAGAGTTTCAAGAAAAGTAGAAAAAAGAACACATTATTTTTCAAGGCAGTACCTGTAGAAATGCAACGTAAGTGGATGTGCTGTTGAATAGTAGCTATTTTTTCAGACTTGAATTTATGAATGGTGTTAATTAACTCAAATACTATTTTAAAACAGTATTATGTTATTTTCCTTTTTTTTTTCTTTAAATTGATTGGAATGTATTCTTTCCTCTTTCACTGAGAGCGAGTGATGATCAGTGATGATAAAATAGTCATTAATGCTGTAAGATTGGAGTCAGGCTTCTTCACAAAGAAGATCTGTGTTTCCAATGAAGATTTTGCAGCCATCAATTGCTCAGATTGTCCAGTGTGGAGTATAATCCTGCCACATGGTATTAGTTATCCTCTACTGGAAGAACTGAGAATTTCCTGCAACTGCAGAATACTACTTAGGCTGCTGTAAACGTGATTTCTCCCTAGCTCAGCTGTTCTATGAAGTAAAGAATTTGCTCTGTGCTGTCACACAGAGAGACAGGATATGATCCTTACTCTTATAAACCTTTTATAGAAACATAAACAAAGAATTGATGCATAACTTGCTTGGGTTTTATCAGGTAAGTATTAGATGTGATAAGCATACAACCCAAGAACTCAGTGGGTAAAGCTGACAAGTCAACTTCTGTTCAGGTTTTCAGGATTGATTGACAAGTTCTGACAAGTATCACACTGACCAAATCTCGCAACTTTGCAAGCAGGTTGAATGCTAAAACTCTTGGGATAGGCCTTTAGAAAATCCCAACCATAACAAACAGTTCCAGTAATGTGGCTGTTGTCAAGGCAGACATAAAACCCACACTAGTCATAATCCATAGTCAAGAAAGGTAGAAAGTTTTTTATTGTCTCTACTGCTATTCTTATACCTCTTCACAGTGGCTGTGGCCTAATTTAAGATTGGCTGTTTAGCAAACAATGACAAGGCTGTCTAACAAACAATGACCATTCAGGCAGTAAACAATCAGCTATACAAACAAAAGTATAGTTGCTGCATATTATCCACAAGTTCTTCCTTGTACACTCTCAATGTTCCTGTAGCGGGTAGAGTTCAAAACCGGGCAGAAACACCAATTAAGTGTAGTGGTTTTGGTTCAAAATATTCATTACTTACTTATTTTCCTTCTGTGAGATAAGAATTAGGAGAAAAGCAAAGCAGGCACAAACCTTAAACAGTTGCAGTAAAATGAAAGAGTTTTATTACTAACAGAATTAAAAGTAAAGAGAAAATAACAAGAAATTAAAGCAATTCCCCCCCTCCCCCCCCCCCTTCCAGCACTTCTCTCCTTTTACCCAGCTCACACAAGGATAACAGAACATGGGATGTTAGTCAGTGTTCCAGTTCTTGAAAAGTCTCTCGCTTATGCTTAAGGAAAAAAGGGTTTTCTTCAGTTGCACGTGGTTCACAAACTGCTACTAACAGCAGACCCGCCCGGAAACAAACAATCTGCTGTGTGTAGAACATCTCTCCCATGAAAAATCTCACAGTTCCTTCACACTGCAAAACATGGGCCATCACATGGGGTTATTCATCTTTTTAAGGATAAGTTATTTTGGCCTGCACACAAAGGCTTTCTTCGCCACAAGTCTCTAAAAGCTTCTCTATAGTCTGGCATAGGCACTCTTCACAATCTTCACAGGCCACACGCGGATTCTCCATCCCCCCATGTTCTTCAAATGGATTAAAGAGACAAACAGTTTGTGGTATTACAGTTTCTTACCACGGCATGTAAGAAGGTTTTTTTAAGCTGTGTGCCAGAATCGTGGCACCGCCCTCTTTTCTCCCGTCGCCATGCTCAGCTCCGTCCCACGTGACTCACTTCTCTTTCTCTCTGACTCTGAAGCTGCCATGTTGAAGAGTGTTCTTGTTCAGGCTTTACGGTAGAGAAAGCTTCGCACCCTCTGTGCTGCTGGCTGTGTAGTGTCCTCTTCAGTTCAGCACGAAGTGTGCTGGCTGCAGACAGAAGGCTCTGCCAGCTCCCGTTGACTCTGCCGGCTCCGCATGGAGAGGAGAGGGACCCGCCTGTCCCCAGAAGCCGCGCTGGATGGGTTTAGCTGTGAGCAGTCCATGGCTGGTTTTAGCTGCCTGCGGCTCTGGGACAGTCCCCCTGCAGCGACCCAGGGTCCGTGCCGCAGTGTTGGGAAAGGGGGAAAGGGGCAGTGGCCCCGGCCCGGCCCGGCGGGGCCGGGAGGCTCAGAGCCCCCCCACCTTCCAGCAGGTGACCTCCGACAAAAGGGGAAGTCTCGCCTTTCCGTGCGGTTTAAATATGTAAATTGTGAGAAGTGTAATTGGTCTAAAAGACTGTCCATCAACTCAGGTTCAACTCACTACAGTCCCATAACAAGAACATCCTCCCCTTGTGTCCAGAACATCTTCTCTCATTGATATCTTCTTGGCCGCCTCTGTGGGTTTCACTAAAATTGCAAAATTTCACTGTAATATTCTCACGGGTAAATTCTGACTAGTTTCAGGTCCGATTCTGGGAGATTGCCAGTCCAGCTGTCAATCTCCTCAGGTCCCCCCTTTTTTTGTGTTACAAAGGCAGCCTTTTTGACTTTTGCAGGGCCCTTTGCAAAAGACAATAAACACGGCACAATGAGCAGGATGCAAAAAGTAATAGGATTAGGCATCCAATTTTGAGCAGATTTTTGACCTATCCAGCAATTTGCCGATTGCCAAACAAACTATTGAGCCAATCAGATTCTGATTCTTCACGCAATTTTGACACACTTGTTTGTAATTCTTTAATGTGGGCATGAATAGATTTTGAATGATCAGACAAATTCATACAACACATTCTATTGAAATCTTCACATCCATGTCCATGTGCTAATAACAAAAAATCAATGGCAGCTCTATTTTGCAGTGTAGCATGCTTTAGCAAACCAACATCTGTTAATAATCCGGCTAAAGCAAGCGAAGTAGCGTTAGTTTGCCAAGCTAACCAACATCCTAACTTGTTTAACAGTCTCAATGCTTTAGCAGGCGCTATTTGTGAAGAAAGTTAGGAAACAGCCCATTGAGTACTTGATGACCAAAATTTGGTGTTGTCATTGCAATCAGGGGCAAATGCTGTGGAAACACAAGTGTATCCACATCTCCAAGTGACAAGGTCCCAGGGGCCTTCCCACTGGCTGGTAAACAAATTTCTTACCCATACTTTAGCTCGAGGCAAATGTTTTTTCACTGGTGGACTGCAAGGAATAAAAATGATTTAAAATTGAGGGATTGTTTTAATGAGTCAAGTGATTTATGGTATATACAGCTTTTAAAAGTCTGGACTGTGGGGTTTCCCCTTGCATTCTCCCTTTTTGTTTTTCTAGAACAGTTTTAAGTGTGTGATGAGCATGTTCAATAACAGCTTAACTAGTGGGAGAATGAGGAATATTAAATTTGTGAGAGATGCCTCAAAAACGTAAAAAATTTTTAATTTTCTGAGAGGTGTAGGCTGGCCTATTGTCAGTTTTCGCACAGGCAGGTATGCCCAAAGCAGCAAAGGCTTGCTGCCAGTGCAAAATGACATCACGGGCTTTTTCTCTAGCATGAGCAGAAGCCCATATAACAGAGGAAAGGGTGTCAATGGATACATGTACAGATTTAAAACTACTAAATTTTGAAATGTGTGTAACATTAGTCTGCTAAAGCTATAAGGCTAAAAGACTATGGGTATTTACTTTTAAAGGTAAAGGTCTATTAAAGTTATGACAATCTGGGCAGGCACTAACAATAGCACAAGCTTCTGTAGGTGTTAGTGAAAACTGTTTACACAATGTGTGTACATTTTGATGAAAAAAGGGTGTGAGATGTTTTAGCTTGGGCTAGTTTATTTGGCTAAGGAATTGCCCAAATAGGATTAGCTAATGCATTAGCACGAGCATTACTTTTTGCAAGAAATTTTGGTGCGTTCGTATGGCTTTTAATATGCAAAACATAAAAAGGATACATGCGTTGCAAAACAGCTGTTTATAAAGCCTTTAGCAAAAGAAACAAATTAGCATTATTAACTTCTTTTAAAAGGGAACAATTTGCTCATTGTACAACATCTGCAACATAAGCTGAGTCAACAATTAGGTTAAAAGGTTCATTAAAATGATGAAAGGCCATAGTAACTGGTTTTAATTCGACTAATTGTGCGGATCTAGTACTGATTCTGGGAGACTGCCAGTCCAGCTGTCAATGAATCTCAGTAAGAATGTGAGGATAAGTGCGTAGGGTATGGAGTCCTTCCCTAAAGCAGGGTGAACTCACAGTAAGACTGCATGAGCTGAGACCTATCAGCATGTCTCAGTGTGGTGCAGGGTCAGTGCTGTTTGACTCCAGCAGATGCTACTAACAGTTTCTCGCCCCAGTGTTGTAATCCACAGGGAGAAATGGTCTAATGCAGTGAGCAAATGGCTACAAGCTTCTCCTGTAAGCAATGCCACAGACATACTGGATGGCATATCCTAGCTATGTGTACCTTCCTCACAGAAGAATGTGTATTTACTTGTTTTGGGGTTTTATATAAGGTAATGAAGTTTTATTTAAATTCTTTCTAGGCACCTGTTGTTGCCTATGTTGACGTACTATGCAAATGACATACTAGAATGGTCTCCTATTATAGGCACTTGATGAAAGTAGTTTATTTATGTCTATTACTGTTTAATGTGTTCAGACTGGAAAAAAAATTGTTGAAAACTGCAGACATTTACGAAGATAAATTAATTTGCACATTTGCAAAACAGCCATTAATTTCCAAAACCAAAGTGCATTAATTCTTAATAAAACTTTTCATGTCTGGCACCTAGTGAGTAAGGATGTCTTACTCACTAGGTGCCTAGGAATTGAATGTGTCTTTTACTGTACATTTTATTAAAGAAATAGTTCTAGAAATGTTTTCCCATGCTGTGATTATAATGGTTAAGGTTCCCTTTATCTATGTACATTATACCTATGTATCTTACACAAATATGACCACACCGGTGTTAAAAGAAGCTTTTCTGCTGCTCTTTTCCACATTTGAAGGTCACTTTTTCTTTTGTGGCTGAAGTTTTGCCATTAGATGGCAGTGAAAAATGAGGGGGCTCATTGCGCAGTTTTTTGCACACCAGACTTTCAGATTTCAGATAGCCAGGGTGCTTTACACACATTTCTAAAGAGACTCTGCCATTGTATCTAGATTAATGAAATTATCAATAGTGCTTTTATTTGATATGAGGTTTAGTAATTTAAAAATTTGTCTGAAAACCTGCAAATAGGACTGTGCTTTTGACCCTGACCTCAGTGCCAGCTGTTTGAGCTACAGTGTGGTAAAACATCCTCCTTAGTCATCAAAAGCTCTTGAATAGGAAATTACTTGTAACCAGCTCTGCCTGTGCAAACAGTATTTAGTAAACTATTTCCATTGTTAGTATGCAAATCATCCAGCTGCTAGGATCAAGATTTTTTTTTCATTTCAAGTTATTAATAGGTTTTCACTTCTAACTTTTCTAAGGTAGTGATTCAGTGACTGCAATGCTAAAAGCCAAAAAAATGTATAAAAAGGGGGAGATACATAAACTTCCCCCATATACTCTTTCTGTTACTGCTATTACTTAGTGATTACTGACTGTGGGAACTTAAGAGGGTGAGATGGTGTCTTTCTGTCTAATGGCCTTTGTTGGATTTATCTCCTGTTAACATGCCTGGTTGTTTTTCAGTTGACATAAACTTTTGGCATCTACAAATGTCCTGTAGCACTGAAATTCTAGATTTACCCAAATACTCTGTGGGAGTAGAATACTTTCCTCTGTTGTGAGCCAACCTCCTGGTAAATTCATTTTATGCCTTTGCATTATGAAAAATAATTATTGATGTTTTATCCCAATTTGGCATCTGCACACTCCTCAGGATTTGGTGTCCTGTTATTCACCTGATAAATCCTAGTTATGCATCTCTTCAGATGGAGGCCACTCCATCCTGTTGTCTTTTGTGTATGTTCAGGCTTCATAGTTATTTGTTGTTGTAGGACCAAATGGAATGCAGGTGCAAAGATTCAAGTATGTGGCATGTTTACATATTGACAATTTTTTCTGCACCATTTTTTTTCTTAATGCTTTCTAGCATTTAATTTGCTTTCTTGAACACTGCAAAATATTTCTATAGAATTATCAATTGTATCTCCCATGACTTCTTTTCATATGACTTTTGGATGGTGGAGTTCATTTGATGGAAAGCTTGCATACTTTTGCTGAGAACCATTCTATAGGAGTAATTATGACTCTGTAAGAAAGTAGGTTTAGCTGCTGTTTACAACAGTTTATTATAACTTTGTATGTCTGGACAGATAAAAGAAGCAGAAGCCAAAGCTGCTCTTGAAGAGGAGAAGCGAAGACAACAGGTATTAACCTTTCTTCTTCCTCATCCACATCTTCCTGACCTTGTTCTTCTTAGTAAATAATCTAATTTACATGCAATTAAAGCAGTGTAGTTTTTAATGTGGTATGCACAGTCATTCCTGTCAGCTGGTACCAGATTCTGTGTGATGTAAATTATTTACAATGGTTAAGAGGCCACATTTTCCCAAACAATTCCCATAATTTTGTGCAAAATGGTAACCTTGTATTCCTATAACTTTGTATAATGTAATTTATTTTTAAAATACTAAGTACGCTTTTATTTTGATCAAACACTTCATACAGCATAAACACCACAGAATGCTGAATATTGCAAGATTTAAATATTGGGTGAAGCTCCCCTTCTCCCCCCTCCCATCGTGAAAGAACAAGGACAGCTAGATGAGTCTTTGTCCTTCAAGGTCTCCGGGGTGGGGGGGAAACGTGTATTTAGTGTAATTGCTGTTGGTGGCGAGGTTATGTGGTCGGCATTGTAATCCACAAAGCTGCTGTGCCAGCTGCCTGGAGGTGCTGATACTAATCACATTCAGGCCGACACTGCAAGCTCAGTTGGTGGTGATGGCTAGGTCAGGTTTGTCATCTGGAGTCTGCCCGCTTTCCAGCCAGTTCATGCATGTGTGCCTGGGCCTGAGTGAGCATTTGACACTAAATCATATTCCAAGTCCAGTGTGTGCTTTCTGACTCCTTTTACTCAATTATCACAGCATCTATGTATTTAGCTTACCACTTGTGTTTTCACCTGCATGTCACACTGTTTGTATTAAGGGTCAGTGGCTTACTCCCTGCTTGACAGGGAGGGAGCAAGGGAGGCCTACAGAGCTTATCCACTTGTGCCATTTCCCCAATCTCATTAGGATAGACAGTTTCTCTGTGGATCACAACTTCTGTTACACACACTTTGTAAGTTCTCTAAGCAATTAATGGAAGTGTTACATTTACAGTGCTCTGGCAAGGCCTGTTTTTGTTTGTCAGAGGGGAGCCTTGTCTTCTCATCCTGCAGGAAAAGCATGGTTATGTGTCTATTGTCCAGGGCACCAGGCACTGTTTTGTGATCATCCTGCAATGTTTATTGCAACATTCATATCTCAGCTGTCTACAGTATCGAACACATATTCCCTCATATAACTCCTAGACAGTTCATCTAATTCTTCTTGCTCTCTAAGCTGACCCTGGAAATGTTACTTCTGGCATATAGGTCAGGAAATATAATTTGTGTACAGATGTCTGAAACACATTGGGCAGAGGAAATCTGTAGGTGTTGGTTCTGCAAGCTAAGTACTGAAATGTGCTAGTGGGCATTTAAACATGTAAAGGACATGCTTACAGTTCTAGAGCTAGAAAGCCAGAGTTGCGATGTTTGTCTTGCACTGAGTGTTTTCATGCATTCCAGAAGGCATCCCACCCAATTACTAATGCTTTCTAATCAAAATCACTTAACTTATAGTCCCTCTAATAAAGTATCAGTAAAGGGGCTTCTCTGAAGCAGTAGCAGATTCACTCCACCAACATAGTGTGCTGGATTTTGGCTGGACTCTTCAGCAGTGATTGTTTCTCTCTGCAGTCACACCACCATTGCTTTCTACTTGTACATTCTGTGAACTCTCACAGTTCCAGCCCAACAGTAGTAACTTCATGCGATATATGGCAACTGCTCCTGCATATGTGTTTTGTGATGGATGCAACTTCAGGGATAGAAAACTTCAGCTATACATAATGAACCCTATTAAAAGGTTAATTAAAGAGTTGGTAGTTATATAGTGCATTAGGAAGCAGTAGGACAAAAATAGTAAAAAAAAAAGGTACAGCTGTAACTAATAAATAGGCTCTAGAACTGCACACAAGTACTAACCTCAGCTACTGCAGCCTTTTTATGTAACATTGGTTCCTGTCCAGTTTGAACTCATAATCTGCCATCTGTTGATGGAAATTGGAAGACATCACTATCGTAGGATGTTGAGTATATTTTTGAGTACACTCCCTTCTGACAAAAGTTAGTGTGTTGTACCACCTTCCTCAATGTCATTAGCACATTTTTATAGTGTTCATTAGAACTGTTCATCTATTAGTCACAGTTTCTTAAACCTATTTTGATTAATACTTCATTAAATGTTTTATATACAAATTAGTGCTCTAGTAAGTCTGTGCATTTATATTTTGTTATTTGCTACATATAGTAGCAACTTTTGCTCATACCATTTACAGATGGAATCACTTGTTTCTTAGTGGAAGAGACAGCTTGGCTAGGCTTCTTGTCATGGCCCTTGCAGCCAAACTTTCCTTCTGCTTCTAATTCAGAGGCACCCTATGAGGCCAGGGTTTTCACAATTGCTAGAGGTGGAAAAAAGATCAGTGCTTTGATTATTTAACAACTCAGACCAAGCTCTCTCTGTCCCTCACCATTGTAAAAGATTTGGTTACATTTTCAAGTAACTGTTGAGAGTTTCAATACTGAAAGTTAGGGTCTTGAATCTGAAGTGTAATTTATTGAGTTGTATGAAAGATTTCGTTTCCTTTTTTTTTTGTACAAAGAAAAAAATGTAAACAGATCCTTAGAAGTTAAAAAGTCAACCTCCCCTATTAATTCGCCTATTCCCCTATTAATAAAAATATGTCCTCACTTTCAGAAAATACACTTTGTGACTGTATAGTCACTGTTACTTGCATTCATTTAGCTACATTTTCCCATGGGAATGCTACTCCTTTCAGTGCAGGAAGAATATAGTGAATAACACATGAAAGAACAAAGTCCAGTGCCTGAGCAACACTAAACTAGAAGTCTTGAGTATACAGTTTAAATAAATAAATTTCATGTTACTTTTAATATGTTTATATACAAAGAAGTTAGGTTCTTACCTAAATAAAAACCCGAGACTTGTTTAGCTTGAAAAGTTGAGGTTGTTTGAAGACTGGGCACAGCCATTACTTCAGAGGTCATTAAGGTGACACTTCAGGAATGTGACAGTTACCCCAAATCTGTAGGTAGCTTTTCAAGGATAGTGATGGCTTCTCTCTCATATTCTGTGCCTACAAATCTTTTTTCATTCTGTGTTTTGGTTTTTTTTGTTACGTATTTATTTTTAGACAGGTTTTTACAGAGTTCACTAGGAAAGCAATTCAACAGCTATTACATAATTTTGTTTGAGCCCTGTATTTTAATTCAGATTATTGCAATTCATGGAGTTTTCTGCTTTTAAAATGTACAGATCACAAGTGTATAGTAACTGTAGAAGCCCCAAATTTTACTTAGTGTCTGTCTAAAATGAAATACTGCCATGTTGTGTATAAAACCATAAAAACTCTGCCCTTGCCTCCAGATTTTGGATTTTGAAACACTGTTTCATTAAACATTCTTTGCTCTTCTAAGGGAGGATTATCTAGTTGAGAGTAATCTTGTTTCAAGTAGGCTGTGTGACTTTGTCTGAACTCTTCTGCCATATCATCAGAGAGGTGCCCACAATTTCTGCCTTTACTAGGTACAAAGGAATAGACATCAAAATAGGTCCCTTTCTCCTACTAACAGTGGTAACTGGCACAGGAAGGGAAGAGCTGCTTTGTGACACTCTGACAAATATTTGCTGTCAGTGGAGGAAGATCAGACATCAGGCAACCTTGAGTTCTGAGGGAAGATTTTGTTTACTGAACTACTACTCTGTCCATTTCCCAAAACAGTCTTATTCTCATTTCTTTAATGCACCTACTGTATTGTGTTAGTCCCTCTTCCTGGCAGCACTGCAGCAGTAGTCTGTAGTAGTATGTAGATTTATTTCCTCTCATAGCCAGGCTTTGTCTCTATTCACTGTCCACGATTCCTCTGCTTCAGCTCAGTCTTGCACCTTTTGCTCGGCCAGTCCCGGCTTGCTGCACTCTGCTACTCCCATCAGTTTTCCCTTTCACTCCATCTGGATTTTCTGCTCCCTAGTGCCTTGCACCATGTTTTCTCTAGTAGCTGACAACTTGACCAAAAATCCAGGTAATCGTCAGACCTTTTCTGATTGTAATCTGTCTCAGGTCTTTAGAGCATCTTTTCTAATTTTCCTAGCAATTAGATGGCTTCTCATTGAAGCCTCATCCTAGTCTTCGCTCTTTATTCTAGGCTGCCTAGTTCCAGTTTTATTTCAGCTTTGTACCCTCAAATGAGTTTTGTCTGTATCCTCTTGGTGCCCTTTTAAAAAAAATGTGGAGGGGGATGAGGAACAGGGATCAGAGGATCCTATTATTTATTCCAGACAGGCCCCTGAAACTGCCATTCTTTGTTGGAAGCCTGGCATTCTTACTTTAGTAATTGCTTTGCTCCATTTTTGGGCCTATGAGCATGGGCTTCTTATTGAAGGACATTATATACCTCCGACAGTCATATGAGTGATTAAATGTTAAGTTATGACACTTAACAAATGGAATATTTTTGTGCATATCTAAGATTATAGCAATTAATCTAAAATTTAGTGAGCATGAAAATATAAATAATTGAGGGAAATAGGATAGATTTTTAGTTATTTATGTTTTTATTAATTTATTTTTGGCAGAGTGCATCTTTATTACGAGGGGAGGTCTTTGAAGATTTCAGCCAGTGCTCTTATATAAGTTAGTAAAATAGCTTAAATGCATGCATGTTTTTTAATAAGAAAAAAAAATGTATTTTTAACATATTTCATGGAAATAACAATCTTATTTTAGCTTAATATATTCAGCCTGAGTTGAAAAACTGAGCTTGTAAAACTTCAGTTGGCTGCATTTTTGGCAATGTTTTTATAGGAAACTAAACAATGGTTTAATACTTGAAAGCAAAGTGCTTTGTACCTGTGGGATGCAGTGCTACCATCCCATCTCTGAGATGTGCAACTTCCATTGGCTGACAGTTAACTTTTACTAAATGTTATTTGGGAATGTTGCTTAAAAACTTCACATTTCCTTGTTTTTAATTCTGACACAAATGTCAACTACTTGTGGTTCTCTTTATTTAGGCTGAACTGGAAGCTTTTGAAAACAGATTAAAAGGGCGAAGAAAGAATAAGAGAAGAAGGGATGAGATAGAAGTTGAACAATCATCATGGCAAAAGTACAAGAACCTCATTATGCTGCCAGTGTTCGGAGTTGCTGTTGTGATGGTTGCATGGCTCATGGTCTACAATGACTGAAAACAACTCAATATTTAATATACCTCAGTTGGACTTTAGGTAGCTATTATCCTAGAATGTTAGTCTGTGTGTAACAGAACTTTATGCATAATATGTATGTATACAATTTGCTAAGAAAAATGCAGAGGGAAGAAATGTCACCTTTTGTGTTATTACATACACAGCACAAAACTGAACTCGGACACTGAAAGTAACAGTAGTTTCTAGTCTACTCTGACGTGCTGATAGTTTGACTGAGATCTGTTAACATCTCTTCTATTAGCAATGTTATTTTTCCTTGTCTCCATTTCATAATAAGAATAGCTTAGTATAAAATGCTTTATTGAATATATGTTTCCTGTAAAATCAGCTTAGTGGTTTATTGAAGGTTAGTGTTCTTATGCTAATCTCTGTGTAGTATCACACAATAATGTCTGTGCTTCATGTCAGTTTTAATATGACAACTAACAGGAAACCTTGGATCACTTAGGCTTGAATATTCTGGGCCTTGTTCAGAGCTTTGTTCAGAGAAAGGAAATGTGAGCCATCTTTCAATTCAGCTGTATCACAGCCAATACAGTGCCCCTCCTTACAAACTGGGGGGTTTGCTTTTTTGTTGTTTCACCCCACCCCTTTTCTCAAAATTGAAGTAACTGAAAAGTTCCTTTAGTGGATAGATTCACATGCTGAACATGGATGTGAAGTAGTTTCAGGGTACAGGGGTGCATTCTTACTGTTGCCCCAATTGCCAGCAGAATAAAAACAATTTGAAATTGAACTTGAGTATCACCTGACTATTTGTATGAATAAATGTCAAAGTTGGATATATACACTATCCAATTATGCAAAAGTGTAATTGGATAGTGTACCAATACAGTTATATGTTGTTCTGAAGCCATCTGGATGGTGCTTGGTAGTCACATTTAAACTATCTAGACAAACTTCTAAATGTTTAAGTATTTTCTTACGCACAGTTTTGAATACCTTGCTTTAGGTTATCAGTATTGGTTGGTAGAACTGGAAGGTTTTCATCTGGCTTCAGAATTATCAGAGAAGCTATGTAGTCTCAGCTGAGAGACTGCAAGTTAAATTCAGGAATGGGGAAATCAGAAAACTGAATTTTTAAACCTCTGCTGGAAATTTTTCGCTCATACTTGAACATTGCAAAGTGATTACGAGCTGCTGCAAAAAATGGGGTGCAAAGCCAAAGGGTATTAGTAGTATGCCCTTGTAATTCAGGCATATAATTTAATCACAAATCCTGCAAAAGCAGTGGGACCATTTGCTTGAGTTAGTAGAAAACATTGTGGTTTGCTTGAAAGCTCTTCTGGTTGATTTTGACTTACTTGTAAAGGGACCCAGTATTAATTTGAACAGATACCAATTGTAATTCTGATTCAGCAGCAGGAAAATAAAACAGAAAAGCTGCAAAAAGGCAGAAGCTTTTGATTGCATAGATTAAGAAAACAGGGAAAAAATCAAGTGTTTTTCAATTTTTCACAGAAGTTTGCTGAATGAGGAGAGAAGTAGGGAAAACTTGACAATATTTAACATGGATTGATGCTATTTTATAGTAGTTTGGTTTTTTTTTTTAATTTGACATTTTAGAGATGCATATTAGTTATGTGTCAGACCATTAGTATTTAAAGTAGTAAAATTAATTGAAATTATACTATGCAAAGTTGAATTGAATTTCCTTATTTTCTAGTATAAGAAATAAACAATTTTTCATATTGTTGCTTTAACTTTTTTTCTATCATATTAATGCCTGGAAGGTAATTCAAGATAGAAGTGTGTTTTCTTTAACAGAGTGAGGTGATGCTATTGTGTGACTGCATATGCCAGTAACTCTTCTATCACTAAGAGGAAAAGGAGAGATATTTTTGTTCAGATGAAGTAAAATGTGATGGGTTATCCAAAAGTACAAAAAGATACCTTTCTGGCTGAAATATGAAAATCAACATGAATGAAAACATTGTGGAAACAGCTTTTATCTTGCATGACTGTAACTAAATTTTCTATTTACTGCTAGCTTTTTCTTTAAAACAAGTACAATGGAAAGTTTATCCTTGCTTCTACAGCAAAGAGAAGAAGCCTCTCTCTAGAGAGTTACACAAATTAGCTATATTTGTTATATGTTTGAAGGAGTTCTTAGTATTCTTTTCTGCATATTTGTAGTATTTGTGTGAAATACTGGAGAGGAAAAGGCTTCTCATTGACCATCTTCATTAAAGATTGCCATGCTTTCTTATTATAAAAATTCATTCTGTTCACAGAAAGCTATGTGTGAGCGGGCATATTCCCTTTCTTAAACGATTTGTATCTCTTCTGAACCTTGCGTAAGCAAGACATACCTAGTTTTGAAATTTTATTCAAAATTGTTCTGTATATCTTATCCAACCATCTGAGTCATTTGCACTCTGTTGGTCTGCCTGCTGAATCAGATATTTATTTCTTGGCATAAAAAAAGTGTGGGGGTTAGAGCAATCTGCAGTTTAATAAATCACTAGATTTTTGTTTGTTTCTCTAAAGTATTTTTATAGTTAATATTTTGCCTTTCTTTGGTTGGAGCTGCATGTTGTCAATGACCTTTGAAATAAAAGGTACAGATAAAATCACCTTTTATTCAATATTAATGAAAGATGGTAATTCTAAGAAAGAAATACTGAACTGAAGGTAGGGTTTGTTAGCAATTTATATGTAATGTACTGTTACATAATATAATGAGCAAATATTTTGAATGTTAACAGCTTACAAAAAAAATGCATATTGATACATTAAATTATATAATGTGACCTGCTGTTGAAGGGAATTTATAGCGATAAAAGCCTGATGATGACTTAACATGAAGAATATTTAGTTATGTGTAAAATGAAAAAAAACTTGGGGCTTTTCTGATTCTGGATGCATTCTGGTGAGAATTCATCCTTCCACTGAGTCAAGGTTCTTACAACTTGTTGGTATGTTTGGAGTTGGAAACTCCTAGGGCAAGTTTGTTCCCTGTAACAATATCAAATCCATTGTGTGTGTTAATTTAATGTAAAAACCAAGTCAGACAATAAATGTATCAGAAACAACTTGAAAAATTGTTTGTTCTCAAGGACTGGTGTAGTGAAGCAGCAAACTTCCCAGGTAATGATGACTGACATACTGCAGCGCAAGTTTTAGGTATACTTTTTGTCCCCTTCTCTGGCAGTGATAGTTCTTACTGCTCACATTAATGCTGGAATTATGTAATTGTGTTCCTTCATGTTACTGCTCTGACAAAATTGTGAGAGTGGGTTGGGGAAGTCGATTAAGATAAAACAAGTGGGAATGGACTTAGTAGCTGATTTTTTTGGCCTCATAGGGAGAAATATAGCTGATTTATTAGACATTCTGACCTTAACTGACCTTAACTACTAGAGAAGGAAATGTTACTAACCAGATAGCACCAAAATTTGTTCATAAAAGCATCTGTGTTTGATTGTGGGTTTAAAGCAGTGAGCTCTGAGTTTATCATCTCAGCAGTAGCTCAGGCTCCAAAACATACCTGCTCTGTGTCAGCTTTCTTTGAGTGATGAGCTTGTGTGTTGTGAGGTTAGAGCACAGAGATGCTTGGTCTGAAGTGTGTTCCAGTGCCAGGCAGTGGAAGCTTGATGTGTGTGGCAGCTGCTTTCTGGTGTGTGCTTTAGGGTGGAGCATTCTTGTTTGGACAGTTCATGCGTGGCCCTGTCCTCATTTTCATTTAGTTTGGATATCTCTCTTCTGCTTTGGTTCCATCCTGTTACCAATGAGCATTTAAATTGCTCCCTTCTCTTGCTTCGTGAATATAAATTTGTATTCCTATCTGCCCTTATTCAAGTAAATTAGTCAGTTGTTCTAGAGAACTAGAAAATGAAGAACCTGTAGTGATTTGTATTTCCTAGGAAGGGAAATGCAAGGTGAAAATTAGGGGAAAAGTCAAGTGAAGTCAAATTACTTGTAAGATAATGAGATATGCTTCTTTCTACAAGTGGTTAGATGTTAATGAATTATTTGAACACTGCATTAAAATGTCTATATGCCATGGTACCAGAAAACAAGTCTGTGGTATGGATAGTGTATGAATATGAACTGTGATACATCAAACTCAGTTGTAAGGTAGGCTAAACAGCAGCTGTGTAGAAATAAGTCATAGTCTGAGGGAACTGTGGCTCTATTCGACCAAGTATTATTTAAGCTAGATAATGGTTGTGTATGCAGTGATTTCCATAAAATCACCAACAAACCAGAACTCAGGCTTTCTTTTTGTGCTGCTGAATCTTGTGAAACGCCAGTTTCAGTGGCTCTCCTATTGGAGGAAATTAGTATGAGATTAGGAGTCAAGATTGGCTTGGGTTTGAAATTCACAGTTCTACAGCTGAAGAGAAGCCATCCTCAGCCAAGGCCAAGCTGTTTTTGCAGTCTGAACCATGTACTGCACCTCTTGGATACAAGTTTTCATTTATTGTTATTAGAATTTTTGACAGGGCTACCTAATCTCTGCTATGAATCACAAATTATGGTTTGATTCCTGCATTACAGCACTAAATATTTGTTGTTTTACATTAGCAATATTTTGCATAAATGGTCTTGCTTTTCTCTTTTTCCATGCTTTTCCTATTTTTTGTGCAATTGTTTTAAAGTGACCACTATTTTCCGCCAGATATTGGAGGTTGGGTTTGGAGAGATGTTTGGTTGGTTGGGTAAAAAGTGCAGCCCTGAATTACCATGAACAGGAGCCTCTTAAGTACATTGGTGCTCCAGAAGCACAGAGAACCCTGTCTGCACCATAAAGTTTGCCCACAAAGTAACAGAGCCTAAATCTGAAGTATGGAAATACAGACATCTGGAAAGGAAACTGGGGGAAAAAAGCTAAGAAATGTTAATCTTATTTATTATTTATATATAAGCATATATGATATAATTTGTTTATATTTACAAAAATAAACACTGTTATGAGGGGTATCACCCTCACTAATTATCAAGAGTGGTGACAGGGCTGGAAGCCGTATCCATGGAGAGGTGGTGGTTCACCTTTTCTTGGGTGTTTTCTGATTCACATTTTGAATGATAGCATTTCAGAAGTGCTAAATCATGCACAGTAAAAACTGGAAGCCTTTCTGGTTTATAAATGTCATCTCAGAACTCAGCTGCGGTGCCAGTGACATCTTTCTGTGATTCTTGGAAGGGTCCTGAACTGTTTCTATTCTGATAGGACCCACTTCTGCCCCTTTTGTACTCCTTATTTTGCCTTTGTCCTGTTGACTTTATCATTCTTGGATAGTGCTGGTGAGCTCCGTTGGGTGCACAGACGGGGGCTTCAGTCAGACTTGACATCTTTGAATGCAGATACAGGGCAAGGGGACAAATACATCAAATGCAGGTCTCATGGGGATGGAACATTCGCTCTGTCATTTGGAGCTTCAGGCGGCACTTGTCTCTTGGTCTGCGAATTTTGCTTCTACAGATAGGCAAAACCCAGGACATTCCTCCAGCTCCGGATCGTTGGGGCCGGTCAGGGCCGGGACCGGCGCGGGGACAAGGGGTAACGTGGTCGGGTCGCTGCTGTCCTCCCTCGCAGCGCTTCCTCGCAGGGGAGGGACGGGGCACGGCAGGCTTGGCGCCAGGGGGCTGGAACCGGAGCCTTACTGCGGGGAAGGAGCCGGAGAAACCTGTCGTTGGCTCCGGGAGAGCTTCCTGCTGCCGGAGCTCCTTCCCGTCTGCTGCTGCGGTGCCAGCGCCGCTTTCAGCTCTCCTTGGAGCCTTAGAGGCTGGGCTGCGACAGGCCAGCCTGTGTGCTACAGAGGGAAGCGTTGCAGCCCCTGCAGGCGCGAAACTCTCCGTCCCTGGGCTGAAAGGGAAAGCCTTTGCCTGAACGTAAAATAAAGCTCATCCAGAAGCCAGGTGCGTCCTCTGGCACCCAGGGAAGTCCACCTGGGAATCGCAGATGAATGAAGGGACCCGGGAGTCTGGCCCGCGCTTGCCTACCTCCGCTCTGAACTCTGCGCCTCGACTCGGCGGGCCGAGAGCGCTTGTGGGTCCATACGCTGGGCTGGCTTCGGATCGCTTCAGCCGCAAGTGCGCGTCCGGGCGGCCCGGGAGCCAGGGCGCGGCGGAGCCCCGGCGAGCCAAGGTAAGGGGTGCGAGGGGCGAGCTCCGCGTGTTCTTGCCCCCTGAGTCTCTGACTCAGGCTTGTCTTGCCACCTGAAGCCCTTCGCGGCGTGACGAGGCGTCCCTTAACCGAGGGATAACGGGGGAAGGAGGGGGACCGCAAAGGCTGTGCCTACTTCATCCGCCCTCCCTGGGGGAGGCTTTAGGGCGAAATTAGCAAGTGGGCTGTCTCTCAGCTTGTCCCCAAGGGGTAGAGCCTTGTGTGCGAAAGGGGTGGGGATGTGGCTCTTTCTCGCGGAGGTTTATTATTATTGGGTGGAGGAGCGGGGAGGGGGAGTCTGCAGAGCAGACAAAATGCGGAGCCCTCCCCGCCAGTGTGTCTGTGCGGGAGGCGGGTGGACGCGGCTCGTCAGAGACCGAGGTAGAGAAGGGTGACGGGGCGGCCAAAGTGGAGAGGGGTCAGCAGCAGCCAGAGCATGCTCTCCACGCAACAGTTCCCTGCCCTGCCTGCGGAGGAGGAGCGCTACCGGCAGGTTCTCTCCGCCAGCCGGGTAAGGCGAACCTCTGGGCGCTCTCCTCCGCGCCGGGAGCCGCCTGGGGACCGCGGGCCGGGGTATTGGGAGGGCGGCTGGCTCCGCCCCTCGGCGACCCCCGGGCTGCGGGCGGGGGCAGTGCGCTCAGGGGACACCCCCGGCCGCCGCCCGCCCGGCGGGCAGTTCCCGAGCGCGGCGCACAGCCTGCGCTGCCGCCGCGGGGCTGAGCGGCAGGTTGCTCGGGCAAGCGGAGAAGGGGCAACCCCCCTCCCCGAGCCCGCCGAGCTTTTGTAGTGAGAGCGGACCCGTAGCTCGCTGGCAGGGACAGGGCCATGTCTCCCGCAGGCGCGGCCTGGGGGGCGGCCGGGGACAAGTGACCGCCGCGCCCAACCTGCCGTGATGGGGCCGTCCCGGAGCACTCCAGTGTCTAAACTTGCGGGGACGCTCCAGGGACGGCTGCGTTCAAGGGGCGCGGGATGCAGGTGAGCCGCAGCCAACAAGCGCTCGTTGTTGGCGTCTCAGGGAGAGCCGAGCATAGCCCTGGCCCCGGTTCTCTCCCCAAGTCAGCGCGGAAGATCAGCGGGGCTGCTATGCCCGTTAAATGCCCTATCGCTGGAAGGAACGGGGAAGAGTTGGCCGAACCCGACGACAACAGGTCCGGCCAGGATTTGCAAGAACAAACTTTGGGCTTAACCTCTGGTAGGACTGTCATGGCAGCTCCATCGGCGGCCGGGCTCCCGGAGAGCCGATGCACCGTGAGCCTGGCGCGGTAGTTGCCCCCCGGCATCAGCTGGAGCTGGCTTTACCCTTGCGTCGGCGCACCTTGGGGTCGGGTGGAGGGACCCCCACCCCCTCCTACGGCTGTCCGGCGGGATGGTACCGCTGGCCGCCACCACCCACGGGAGGATGTTATCCCGTACAGGGTCACAGAGGGGGCAATTGATCCTTCCAGGCAGAGCCAGCACGCTTGTGTGGTTGCAAGTGTCCGAAGGGGATAGCGCGGGTGTGGGCAGTCTTCCAGCGTACACCTGGGAGGAGGGATGAGGGGGTCTGCCCTTATGGGAGAGGCTGCATAAGAGGGGGCGAGAGGGAACTTGCAGAAGGTGGCTGCCTCGTTGTGCGAACTTGCAGGGTCGGTCCCCCCAGGCTGCCCTTCCCTCCGGGAGCCGGGGAGCAGGTGTCTCCCCAGTGTCCCCGGTGCGGGTGGCGCCGTCAGGGGGGCAGGCGCGGCGGGGGCCGCAGCTGCACAGCGGGGCCGGTGTGGAGCCCACGGCGAGAGGGAGCGTCCGCAGGGAGGGACCGGCTGCCCTCTCCCTCTCCGCCGCCGGGAGGGACCGGCGGGGGCCGCGCAGGAGTGCTGAGCCTGATGCGTGGCGCTTGCGGAGAGGGCGACGGAGCTTCTCGCGCTGTCACACCGATCGTACGCGACCGAAACAGCACAGCTGCGGATTTCACAAGTTTATAAACATGGCAGTATACTTTAGTAATATCATTGCTCCACTTGATTTAAAATGCAGAATCCTTGGATGCATTTCATGGCAGGCGATTAATTAATTAAATTACTAACAGTCGGGTTGAGATGGTGAAACTCTGAAGTGAAATCAAATATCAAAAGCTTTTAATGCATTTACGGGATCTCTTGGGAAGTTTTGGCTTTCAGCAGTAAGAGTATGGTAGTGGATTTTTCCACATGGCTACATACACCCTTCCTGTGCTCCTAAAAGATGGGCCAGTCAGCAGGACTAAATTCTTTAGTTTGTTTTTGTAATGGATGCTCTAGTTGGAGACCTCTGTTATAAGCTTGGATACTGTGACACAGGGATGAATTAATGTGTCACTGAGATAATCCAAGCAACTAAAAAGTAGTAACAGAAGAAATTAGAGAACTGAATCCCTATAAAAGCTGGTGACATCCCTAGAGGATCTTGGACATCAAGGTTCTGTAGAAAGATGGGGGCTTCTCCAGGTGAACAAAGGAATCCTAAACAGTGTTCAAAGCTCTTTTAGAAATGAAATGTTCATGAATTTTCTCCCTCCTCCAAAGGCCATTTATGGAGTACCCCAACAGGCAGATGGGTCTTTCTGCCTGGGGACAAGGCCGGCCCTTCAAGTCCACATATAATCCTCACTCAGCATGCATTTTTAAGGAGGCCACCAGCACTCATTTTCCTGAGAAGGCTTTAATGGTGATGAGCCAGGCAGCACAGCATGCTTTCCCATATTAGAGGAGTTTGCTTGTGCTCTTAGTATCTCAGGACAAAATATTGTTTTTCCTGAGTCTTTTGGAGCTGGACCTATAAAATACTGAAGAAAACATTCACTTCCTTTCCACAAGTCTTAGCTGGCACTTGACTGTGTGTAGATAACTTGAGTGTCTGGTGAATTCAAAGTATTATATGTAGATGGTTTGATGTGTCATTATTGGAGGTGTTCTGTAAAATGTGTACAGGGCAATTTAATATATCTTTATTATTGTTTGGCTGTTAATTATGTATTAGATGACATCTGCAGATACAAGTGAAAGCCAGGACTGTTAACAGTGCCAGTAATTATTTTAAAATGTGGGTTTACTTGAATGTAGGAATTGCCCTTTTTTTTCTTTTTTCTTTTCTTGCTAAGCTGATATACATGTTTAGGTCTTAGCACTCAGCTCCTTTGAGAAACATTACTGTCCTGCCATTACATTAAGTCCGTGTATTGCCAGACACACAATTTCTTGTCATTACTCACATAGCCAGACAAGGAGTGTGTGCAGAGGCTGAGGTGGATAAGCACCTAGACAGAAATCTCATTTGTCAGGAGAATGGTCCTTTCAAGAGAAGGTGGAACAGGCACGGGAATGTTGGGATGGTTATATCTGGCAAAGAAATCCAGCGGCTCCTACTCAACTACTCTAACCAATGAATGCTGAACCACAAACAAATCC
This sequence comes from Corvus cornix cornix, assembly GCF_000738735.6. Lineage (NCBI taxonomy): Eukaryota > Metazoa > Chordata > Aves > Passeriformes > Corvidae > Corvus > Corvus cornix. Next base: position 47,185,095 of record NC_046334.1, read on the forward strand.
TTCGTACACAAGCAGGAAGACAGTGTGGCTAAGTGGCTGTTTGAGCTCTGTGAACTTTTGCCATGCTGAGGGCCAGCAGATTCAGGTCATCCCAGTCCAGGAGACACAACATAAGTGCTACTGGCACTTCCTTAAGAGGTGCTGTGGCTTTGACTCCACCTGGACCAGGAGGCCCTGAGTACCAGGTCATCTGCTTTCAGGCTGAACAGGTCATGCTGTTACACAGTTACATACAATGGCACTATTTCCTAGTGTGGTCAGGTTTTAAAAGATGGTGGCTATAGCTACATTTTGTGGGAAGAGTCTGAATCCTGTCAGCATGTCAGGTATCCTCAGCAAGTGGTTACAAGGCCAGATGAATGTCTTGTTTCTGAATGCCGGCCAGGGTTTGGCAGGGGCGGATGTCAGGCCACTTGCAGCAGAGCAGTTTCAGACTTGCACATGCAGCTTAGGCCCTTCCAAATGAGCCTGCCAGACACCTCCTGATATTTAAATGCCTCCAGGATGAAGCAGCTAAGCAGCAGGACTTGAGGGGTGCAGTCTGACTACAGTTTGAAATACTGATGCTTGTAGTCTGTCCCAGTTTCTTTCCCTATCAAAAAGAAATGGACCTCATAAGTGGCAGGCTGGGTACATACAGTTCTTCTGTGCCAGGAGAGAAGCGTGGGTGATAACCCACTGTGAAGTGATGGATTGTCATGGTAGGACAAAGAAAGCTTAAATCCTCCTTGTAAAGGTCTTCACACTCAGAGCAGTGACTGAAGGCAGTATCCAGATAGCTCCAGCCTGACTACTCTCATTGCCTCTGAATTTTTAATTCTCTTGGCCCTCCACAGTCAGTTGTCTTGTGAGTGTGTGCAGTTTCACCTAGAACTGTCCTGACCCTCAGTCTGGGTGCCAGGGCACAAGAGCCCCCCCCGCTCCCCCACTTGCTGGGACCTGTAACTGCGGGTGCCAGCAGGTACGTGGGGTGTGCCCTCACTCCCCGAGGGGCCGCATGAGTTAAAGTGGAGGAAAAGAGGGAAGGAAGAGCACTTGGCCTTTGTCCCTTTGGCTCTCGTGGCAGCAACCCCCGTGTCCAGCGGGCTGGGGCTCCCCCACCACGGCCGCCTCGCCCGGCTGTGCTGAGGGCGAAGCGGGGGCTGCTCCTGGGTGCCTCTCCCAGCCCGCAGCCCCGCGGCAGAAGAATACGATGCCGATCGCATCCTTTCCCTCAGTCCCCCGCCCTCTATAAATAACTCTGGCTGAGCTGACCTGTCAGATTCCCCCAGCAGAGCGGATCCCCTGACCCGGGGCGCCTGCAGTGGAAAGTCTGAATGCAAAACATACCGTAGTAAAAATAGAGCGGCCGGGGAGCCCCGCCGTCAGGTCCCGGCGGCTCTCGGTGCCGCACCGGGCCCGGCTCTCGCTGTCCCCTGGGCGCTCCCGTCAGCACTGAGAGCTTCCCCCTGCTCCTAAATCTATGTACACTTTAATGCCCCCATGGTGAATGCTTTTCTTGCTGTCAGATGGAAGCATAATTCATTTTTGCTGTGGAACAGATAGTTCCCTTTCCAAGTAGCGTTTTTAATTTCGGCTTGTCTTTCTACCCAGCAAAGATGAAAGAAATACGAATAATGGTTTAATATCCTAAATGTAAAAATAATAATGAGATAACTGTCGAGCAAGAGCTTCTCATTTCAAAAAGAGGTGAGAATGTTGCTACCTCTGCAGTCGGAATTAGATTCCATCCTGTGCCTACCTTATGCAGACAGCTGCTCCCCTGAAGGGATAGATGCTCCTTGGCTATGGTTTCAAGCCATTATAATTTAAAGCAAGGCTTGTAACTAAATTGTGCATATGTTACTTCTGGTTGTTTTACCTGCAAAATTTGAATATCTGGAGGTTGAAGCCAGCAATACACACCAGAAAGTACTGTCTGATGCTGTTATGCCTCATCCCTCTGGTGCATCTATGTCACAGTTCTTAGCCCTCAGTGCCTGCCGGAGCACAGCCGACTCTGGGGGTGGTGGTGGCGTGGCCTCAGCCCACAGTCAAGCACAACACGGCCACTTGCGGGATGGGGGGAGAAAATAGAAAGAATGAGAAAGCTCATGGGTAAAGATAAAGGCTAGGAGATCACTTCCTGATTACCATCATGGACAAAACAGACTCGAGTGGAGTAAATTAGTTTATTACTGATTAATACATATTGACTGATTCAGATATTGTGAGACAAAAACAAAAACAAAAAAAGAAGCATTAAAACACTTCAGGGAAACACCTCTCGTTCTCACTTCCCAGACTTAGCTTCACTCCAGACTCCTCTCCTTCCCCCTTGTTTTCACCACAGGTGGCACTCAGTCCCTTCACTGAGGCAATGAACAGTGCAGGGAAGGACTGTGGTTCTCTGCTACTTCTTTGATCCTATTCATCCTCTGCTCCGGTGTGGATCCTCTGTGGGCTGCAGTCCTTTTGGGAGTATTTGCTCTGGTATGGAGCGCATACCTCTCTGACCTTGCTGTTGGTGCTGCTGTTTCTCACTCTTTTTCTACTTCTCTGCCTGTGCGGTGTTTATGCCCTTTCTTAAATACTTTTTCACAGAGGCACCACCAGCTTGGCTGATGGGCTCAGCTGTGTCCTGTGGTGTGGATCTATGTGGAGCTGGACATATCTGGCACACAACAGCTCCTGCTCTCTTCTCAAGGAGGCCAACCTTGCAGTCCTCCCGCTGCCAGCAGCTTGCCACTTATATGGATGTCCGTGTAATTGGGGCAGAAGTGGTGGCCAGAGTACTGACCAGGGCAGCAGTGCTGCCTCTGTGGTTCTCTGCTTCCCTGTCCCTCTTCCCCTATCCCTGAAGCATGAAGGAATGAAAAGAATCCAGCCATCCTTCGGTTCCTTTACATCATCTCTGTCATTAGAGTGGAACTTTTGCAGCATCTGCTTGTTTGGGTGCCACACAGTTTCCAGTTCTCTGGTTTTGTTAGAGTTGTTTCCAGCATGCATAAGGTAGTTTTTTAGCATGTTGCCCCCTAGAAAGTGAATAGAGGCTGAAAATCAGATACTGACAGAGCTGCTTTTGAATGGTGAAATTTATGCTGTGATGGTTCAAGCCCTGCCCCCGGGGAACAGCTCCTGTAAGTCTGTGGGAAAAAAGACTCTCAAGTTGCATCACTGCAGGTGCTCCTGTAAGGTATTGCTCTGCCAGAATTCCAAGGCTAACTTTTTCTTGCAAAAGAAGTATTTTTTATATCCGACATTTAATTCATCTTCACCTAGACCTTTAAGGGAGAAGGTAGAGTTTCCTTTTTTTAGGACTGCATGAGATTTCATCTACTCCAATTCACATGTCGTAGTTCAGGGAGTTTCCAGTGTTCAGTGGATGGTGCTCTTGCTTTGGGACTGATTGGTGAGTGATTGTCAAAGATTGTCTTTTCCTTCTTCCCTTTCTAAAACCTGTAACACTCAGTTCCGCCATATACAGAACCCGGTGTTTTAAAAACGAGTGTGGTAGAATCTTTCACAACTGATTTGTTTGATGCCAGAGAGAGATTTGACTTAGCGGTGATGTAACAGCAGTAGTAACTGCCCAGAGCAATTCCTATTACTGTTCATCACCTCAAAGAACTCCTAGTTTCAAAATAGCCTATACTGTCACTCCAATGTTATTGAAAGTTACTTGATAACATCACAGACTCAGGAAGCATTTCCTGAGGAAAGAGACTCTCATTTCCTCCCTTTTCTGCCTCTGAGTGAAGCAGTGAGAAATCGCTTATATGCTCCCTGCATTGTTCATCTCATTAGATTTCAGAAAGCAGTCAGGTCATTCTCTTGGAAACAAAACCATTAGTAGATAGCATTGAGGAGTTTTCCATCCCACAGATCTCAGTCCTGCAGCTTTGCATTCATGTAATAGTACAGCATATAGCTGTAATACGCAATTATGTCTTCTCCAGACTTCCATGGGACAGTGGAGCAACATGGAGATGTCTTCCATTGCTGTTGCTTTTGCTGTCAAATTTTTTGCTGGGTGGATTATTTTGCCTGTGCTAAAATTGTCCCGAAACCAGTGTCACCTGGAGATTAGAGAAGCAGCACATGCTACAGTTCTCAGGCTTTTCCCAACCTCCTGCATTTTCACATCTCCACGAAGAAACAGACAGCTGAGCCCACCTTGCCTTAACAACCTGTGCATTTTTGCCATGACACAGTATTGAGGGACAGATGTTGCTGAGAGATACTTTATTGTTTGAAAGATGCTAGTTCTGTGCATCTGCAAATACTATCTAAATGGATAATATATCTGAAAGAATATTAGGAACTGTAGAGTAAGTAGCTATCTTTCTTCTTCTCTTTTTGTTTTTTTTCTCACATTGCTTTTTGATATATAGCATCTATGTAACAAAGAAATTAGTAGTAAATGCCTTTTCTAAAGCTTCGTTTTGTCCCTGCTCAGCCATTTTAAGGGTGTTAGTTTAAATAATTTGTAGTGCATGTAGACAAGTCTGGAAAGGAAGTCTGAAATGAAGATTGAATGTGTTTAAAAGTTGTTAACAAATCTTTTTCCCTATAAAGTAAGATATATGGAATAGCATTGATGGTAGTCTGGATGGTTTGAGAATCCAGATGGTTTCCACTTGCTTTTTCCTTATCATAGATAGGATTATTCTATTACTCTTGAAGTTGTACAAAGAAAATATGAATGGAAGGAAACCTGACATCTGCTCTAGGGATGGCAAATTGAATATTCCTAGCCATAAACACAGTAGGGTTTTTCTTATTTAGCAAAATAATGCACCAGATTGTTATTGTTTCAGTGACTTAGATGGATGTTTTTATCCCATAAATCTTTATGTGATCCATAAAACTTCAATATCATATCAAAGTCAAATACATACACCAATATAAGTGCATTGTTAACCCACTTAATCTTGAGTTTTCTGTATCAGCTCATTTTTTTGCAAGTTCAGCATTATTGAATAGGTTTAATCTCTAGTCATCTCTCCAGTTATTTCTATCACAATGTCCTGGTAGTTTAAAAAATATCCTTCTCTTTCTTTATTTTCTTTTACTGAAACAAAATGTTCAAAGATTACGTGTTTCTGAACAAAGAGGTATCCTACTGAAAAATGAATGAGTCACCTCTAAATTTTTTAGGTAGTAGGCTATCGACCTTTGAGACATTGTGTAAGTCCATTTGCATCTTTGGGAGGAGGTCAAATAAAAATCCAGCTACGCTGAACAGATAAGGCTTTGCTTTGACACTAAATCATGTCCTTTCCTTTCATTAATATTGCTGTTGGCCTTATCTTTGGTCCAAGGGTTAGTATCTTTTTATTCACAATTCAGAAAAAAGTCAGTAAAGTTAACATTATACATTCAGATCCTAAATTTTAATTTCTTCTAGGCAGATGTTTATAGTTTAAAAAGAATTATGCATTTTAGGGAAAAATTAATAAGAAATGCATGAAGCATAAAGAGACAAATGCTTCTAAGAAGATTCCTGCAATTTTTTATCTTGCGTTCTAGTTTAATGTCCAGTTAATGTAATTGAAAGCTTCTGATTTTAAATGGGTTAAGCAATTGTATAATCTGCAATATGCATGGCACAGACATGATGTACTGGTCACCTCCAAGTTCAGAGGGTTAAGTCTACTGATGAGGCATTAACAGGAAGAAAACGTATGTCCAGTTATGAACTCTAACTGCCTTGTGTGGGATAGGGCTTCTGATGGGATTTCTACTCAGGGGACTGATACACTGAATGGGAACCAAAGGATAGGCAGGATTTCTTTTTGCCCTTTGTAGTTTTCCAGGCTTGAAAGATTCTTTTAAGAGGAGGTTTTCCTCTAAAACTATCCCTCCACCACCTCAAAATGTTTTTGTTTTTTTTCCAAATCTTTTTATTGTCAGAAGGTAGACCACTAAGAATTTTTTATGGTTTTTTTAATGGTTTCCAATTTTTCTTTCTGGTGCTAATGGCTCTTCTGCAGTCACCTGCTCATTGAATTCCCAGCAAGGCAGGAACCTGAAGAGGGTGCTGTGTTACTCCCTGCCTGCTGGGTTGTGATTCTCCACAATGTGTAGCCAGAGGCTTGCCATCACTGTGCAGTGTGCTTAGCTCAATGCAATGAACATCTGGGTAGTCAGGAAAGCATTAGAATAGTCTCTCCGTGTGCTCAGAAAAACAGCGTGGCACTGTGGAAACTTTCATGAGTAATTTTTGCAAGCCATAGCAATTTAAAGAAAACTAATAACCCCTAGAGCATGAATTCTGCATTAGTTAAAGAGTAATTTCCCCAAAATAATCTCCCCCTGCTTGCTGAAGTGGGCTGAATGGATGTTCGTGTTCTGGCATTGAGAAATATCGGATAATGCTAACCAGAGTCTAATCGTTAAAATTTCATACACACTTCAGTTTTTAAAAAATATTTGCTATCTTCCGTATGTTTACTGAACCTTGCTCATCTTATGAGGCATGGCAACACCACACATCTTTGCCACCAGCTGTGAGTAATAAAGAAGAGAGAGCTTAGAATTGTAGTAAGTTTGCCATCAGCTGTACTATTTGCTAATCTGAACATTCTTGAAAATTCAGCAAAGTTCCATCATAAATGTGGGAAGTATCCCCATAGTAGTTGCAAGTTTACATCAGTGAAATTCTAAATAATTGTAAATATGTACAATATGTAAATAAATACATAAACAATTAACATTTATGCCAAAGTGGAATCATTATTCAGCACCACTTCTCTTTAAAAATTAAGGAATTGCAACATATTGGTATTTAAGAGTGATACTGCTGTTCTCTAGTAATGATAAATATCCTTTTTTCCCTGTCTTCTAATTCAAATTTGGAAGACTGATAGGTATTGATTGTATATGTTGGCTAATGGTGTGTCTAATTCTTATCTATAATGAGATGGAGAACAGTTATTGGTATCACACATGGAATCCAAGAAAATCCTTTCTTTTCCGCTTCCATCTTTTGTGTGAGATGTTAAGGATCTGTAACAGAGAATCAAGATCAATAGTTTGCTTGTCATTAACTTTCTGATTTCTAAATAAAATATTTTCAGGGAGACAAATTATTAAATTATTTATTTCTATTTAATTTGATAACAAATAGATGTTTTTCAAGGTGCCTTTATAATCCACTACATTGCCAGAATAGAACGGTGGATTCTTTCCCTAAAGAACTAGATGAAATGAGAATAAACTCAGTACTCCAAATTGCCTGGCTGCAGTGCCTATGTCTGAATGGCCAACTTGTTTCTACCTCCCTCAAAGCCTTCAGAAAGGGAAGAATGAATTATGAAAGAGAAGTTGCACCAGAAGCAGGCTCTCTCAATTGCGCATCCACTGTAAAGACAATAACTTGGGTGCTGGCAACACCACCAGCAGCACAGCATTCATCTGTCATCCCAGATAAAAGCAGATTTGGAAGTGTGTATTGGTGGCCCTGATAGCTGCTTGTACCTCAGCTAGAAATGCAGAGTGAGGGTGGCTTGTGCAGGAGGTATCTGCGGTCCCACTGGACAGCACAGCAGGCACACGCCAAAGGAGGTCCGGCTTGGCAGGTGGCAGCGAAGGGTCTCCCACACGCAGGTAAGTGGAACACCGTAGGTGTGCGTCTGGACTTGGTCTCAGCAAACTTTCCACTGGCTTGCTCAAACTGAAGCTGGAGCTGCGTAAGAACAGTGTTGTCACTGAATGTGGTGAGAGACATACCTGAATGTCACCTTGTCCCTTCTGAGCTTCTCCTGCATATCTGCTCGATTTCTCAGTTCCAAAATTGTTTCAGTGGCTCACAAAACTGCTGAGATTGTCAGGAGTCTAGAACCCCAAATTTGTGCCACAGAAATGAAGGAAAGAGTATCACACAAATATTTGTTAAGTCTTGGTGACTTGAATTGGTGACTGACTTCTGGTGATGCCCAATTTGGATTTTTGCAACACTGTTTCTCAAAGCGGATTAAAAACAGCTTGAAAAGTCTCCTGAACAGAAGTGGACAGTGGGTCTCTGTGGTAGTCTGAAAAGCAAAAAATCACCTTATTTTATACCTTGCATCTTCTTCAACACAGACGAAACATCACTGACACAGTTACACTGTACTTATTTTAAGTGAAATGTACATCAGGAAGATTAAATGTGTTTCAGGTTTATGCTTCAATCAAAAGTGTCCAGCACCAACCAAATACTTATTTTGGAAAGATATGACCAGCTTTATATGACATCTCCCTTACTGGGTTACTGTGTATTTCAGATTGATTAATTTCATGGCAGGGAAAGGAGATCTGATGATCAAAATGAGCTTCTAACGAATTATGTCAGCAATTTGTAATTTTTCTGAGGATGTGGAATTCCTTGGGAGAAGTTACAAGATTACAGTGAACTTGAACTACCAGGAAAATAGTGCATTTAATTGGAAAATAACAATTGTATGATAATAACATGCTTTTCATGTTTGCCGATTTGCTGTGTGAAAAGGGTTGTTTGAGTTTTTTCCTGCCTTGCTGTATGAAAAGGTGTTTGGGGTTTTTTTGCTGCTTTGCTGCATGAGAAGTCTTTTTCCTCTAAATGGCACTATTTCCATTTAGAATAACTCTGACACTTCTGTTCTCGTATTTGTGTACACCAGAATTTGGGTACTGCTTGTATTTGCAGACAAAAGCTACTTAGTATCCAGTTTCTTATGCCACCTTAACATTCTTTCTTCAGGGTCCATTTCAGTTTGGGTCTCTAATTCCTCTAACACTGAAAATGAAACATTTTGCAACTTTTTGCCCGTTTGTGTTTTTTAGCATGTGACTTTGTACCTTTGGAGGATTTATCTTATACTTTCTACGTGTTACAATGACTATTAAAGTATGGTGTAATATTTTTTTGACAAAAAAGTAGTCAAATGGAGGCGCATTGCTGACTCCTAATATTCACGTAAACAGGACAGAACTGATGAAAAATGTAGACCATTTTCAGCTTCTGTTACTCATTTCCAGGCATTTGAATATTATGAGTTGATTTGAAAAGGCTGTAAGAATGAGTATGGTTAAATTTATATTTATATGGTGTTTTGTGCTTAAACATTGACACTTCACATGTTCAGTTTTTGCTCTGTAGCCATAACAAGTGGGAACCATCTTCCTTTAATGGCAAAGGGAAAGCTATAATGGCTGGTATGGTCATGTCAGTCCAGTACATAGAGATTTAAGACCAGCATCATAAGAGCGGATGAAATCACAGGAGCTGACAACTGAGCGCTGCTTCAGCATTAGAAGAGGAACAATATCAAGGATATGGGAAGAACTGCAGATGGTTTTTGTAATCTTACATGTTTATAGCTTGGCTGGATAGCAGATTCCTCAATGGCATTATGAGGACTTCTACAAGGTCACCTGTTTACTCCTCGCTAATGACATTCTTTCTGCATTTCATAGTAGTACTTCTTTCCACTTCTTTCCAGGAAAAATACTGCATAATGCTTTGGTGTATGGCTTGCTCAAGATATATTAATGCTTCTGATCTAAGAGGTGTCTTCTACATTTCTGTGTAGAGACCCATCATGCACAGAAGATACTGACAGTAGGCAATTAGCCCTAATGATACCTCTTTATCGGGAGAACATCTGTTAGTTCTGTGGTGACAACAGCAGGAGATATTTTTGTCGAGTGCTTATACCATGATTCAGGCTGTTTTACGGACTAAGAACTTAGACACTTTTAATATCTAAAAGGAAAATTGCATGCTACCATAGGCTTTTCACCCATAAATCTTAATGTAATCTGTCATTTCTCTGCTTTAATATGACAGGCATGTTATTGAAATGACAGCCATGAGATCAGATTCTTTCCACGTCTTCCAGAAAATAAGCTGTGAATTTTGGTCCAATGAATTTTTAGTCTTTTTGTAGTCAGATGGGACTACACACTTTTTTCCACCTTACTTTTTTCTGCCTCTGTGGTTCCAGAAAATAAACTGAGCAGTCTGATCCAGCAGTCCTAGATAAGCCTAGAATTTTTCAAAAACCTGTACTGAAATTAGTGCAGAATTTCTTTTTAGTCTATTTCCTTTATCACAGTCATTACTGAAAGAATGCCACTCAGACAAGCAGTGGTTAATGTAATTTCATTGGGGAAAGAAGTTTGTAGCTGTCAGAAGAAATTATCTGATGTTTTTAGGCATCCTCTCTTCTGACTATATTCTTGTTAAATACAAAACATGTTTGTATTAAAAGCAAGTGACTTCTTGCCTTAAAAACCAAACACCCATATTTTCTAACTGTAGTGCACATAGTACTGAATTCAGAAAAATATTCCTTAAATTGAGTTTTCTAACAAGAGTGGTAGGAAGAGAACTTTCACCAGTGTTCTTCAAGTATTGAGAATATGCTTTGGTCCAGTGCTATAGATTTTTGACTAAATCAATTTTATGCAGAAATCTTTAGCATTCAGGGTTGATTTCTTTCAGTGGGCCCTCAAGGATTCCGCTTTTAAATCTTCTTGTCCTTCCCTTGTAAAGGGAGATAAAGACGTATCTACCAGGTACCTCAGTCTTACAGTCTTAGAGAATGAGTCAGAGAAACTACTAACTACACAGATAGTTGAGGGAGACTGGTTTCTTATCTCGGCCACTAACCTAAAAGCTTGAAGTGAGCCAAGGAGTAAGTATTTTGCACCCCTGTTTCCTTCCATAGGCCCTTTTTTATCTCCAGGTTCCATTATTTATGTCTTTAGTCTATTTTTTGTGCCTCTATTCCATTATTTATGGAACTGAGAGAACAGAGCATGTCTGATGTTTATGCAGATACCATTGTCATACTAGAGCACTTTAAGCTGGTGCATGTATTCTTTGTGTATTGCAACATTTGGTGGCAAGAGGAAAAGAAACACTATCAGGGAATACATAAACAGTAGATGTAATACATTCATGTTTATCTATAGGACACTTTATTAAATTCTCATTGTTGATATAGGAACCAGTAGCCCTGTCTCTAGTTTTAGTTCATATTCATCACAGAAATTGACAGAAAAAAACTCATGTAGATGTTTAAGTGATGGAAAATGGTAGAATTGGAAAACTGGAAAAATTAAGCTTATGCTTGCATGGTCACTGAAGATGATTTAAACAGGTGTAGTGCTCTTCATGAGGTCTTTTCCTGTAAAAAGGAAAAATACAACATGCTGTTTAGTTGCCTATAAATATTTACTTTGAACAAGCAAATCATGGTGCTTAGAGAAGCATGTCTTTAACAAAATAACATTATTTTCTGGACCAGCCACTGAAAGCAAATTTGGATACAACAGCCCATTTTAAAATCTGTGTCAGCGAGTTGTCAATGCGAAGGTTGAGATTTATTGTTTTCAGGAACGGAGAAGAAAGAAAATGTTTGATGTTCTCATTTAGTATTGAGTATTTATGTAAAGTGAGTAGTATTCACAATGCCAGTAGACTTTAGAAAACATTTCTCACAGAAACAGAGGATCACCAGAAGCTCACTGCTTTAATTGGCACACATTTAATGTTTCTGCTAGGTTAACTCTAAGGCATATGTACAACAGTGGTGGTAACTGCTCTCAGTTAAACACTTGTGCTTGAGATTATTAAGAACTCATGTACCTCCAGAATATTCAATGTCACTCCCTCCTCACAAAAAGAACCAAAAAGTGATGATGAATACTATTTCTGAATGTTTTTTCAATTATTTGAGAATAAAATTTTCTTGGTAAGTTTTTACTCCTAAGACAAACTCTCTGTGGAGTCATGGGTCAGAATTTACTTTGTATTACACTGGGTAGAGTTGGACACTTCTTCTTGGGACTTGCAAGAAGTGCATCTTGGTTGGGAGTAATTTCTTTAGGAAAATGAGCTGTATCTAAAGTTTGTTTGTCTTGAAGAAACTAAGAATCAGCTCCCAAGTGCCCTGATCACTGGGCTGTGTAGTGATGGTCCTGCTCCTTACTGTCTGGCCCAGAAGAACTGGGTTCTTTTTAACAGAATATCGTTATTTCAAGGGATGGCTTGCTCTGATCCAAGAGGAGTCTGTGCTCATGTGGTTGTGGAAGTCTACTGAGTTGTAGATCTAATTTTTAACCTCTTCAGGCCAAAGAGGGTATTGAACTCAATTACCCTGTTTCCTGTGGGAGTGCTTCATCTACTGCACCGTTGTCTGTGCTTTCAGAAGTAGTTATGGCAGTGTTTTGGGAGATCTGTGTTCATAGCAGAGTTGTGTCATTCCTCCGTTACCTGTGCTCAGAACTCACAAGGGGGCCTAACACAGGCTGTGCAAACCAAGGTTGCGGAATTCAGGGAAGCCTGCCATGAGTACAGCAGCTAAAGCTGCTGTATTCCAGCATTACCACAGGCAAAATGTCAGGCAGACACTGAAGACTTTAATATGAAAATGTAGACAACTGTGGACTGCAGGAAGTCAAACAGGTATTGTCTAAATGTCACATGCATTAAGGTTCCTAATATTCACCTAAATCCTTAACTTTGTCTGTGCCTGAATGTTTTAGATGTCACTTGTGGATAAGGACAGTAATTAAGCTATCGTGAAATCTTGGTTTGAAACATTTACAACTTCTGAATAAGCTGTTGATTAAGAAAAACTTCTGACAATTAATTAACTCTCTCCAATATTATTTATATTTCCCTTGTTCAAAATGAGGATAAGATTACAGACCTTGTCATCTCACTCAGGCTGTTTCAACAGACAGAGCTACCAATCTTTATTCTCATCCTGAGCTGCTGTTTCGGATTTTCAGATAAATCCAACATCTTTAAGTTTACCATCCTGCTTGCTAGATAAACCTGGTAGTAGGACTGTGTTGAGACTGAATCACTGGAATAGGAGGAGGATTATCAAGTGAGATACTGCTAGCAGCTCACTCTATACCAGTACCATATGCATTTTCAGTATTAATGTCTTTACTTTGAACAGTGGAAGTAGGAAAAGAAGTCGAACGGGACACTGCACAGGATGAGTCTCAAAGCGGTCAGATGACATGATGCTTAGCAGTGTCGGAAGAGATACATACAACTTCACAAATGCAGCTTTCTTCATTTCTGCTGTCTGTAGAGGGTCTGCAGTGTCCAGTAACCAGGTGTATCAGGAATAGTTGATAATTCTATTATCAGCTAGGAAAATTTCCTTCCACATAGTCTTTGTGCCATGCTGGAGCAAGAAACATTGCAGAATGATGGAAAATTATTCTGCAAATCCTATTTATGCCTACAGGCTTCTCATTCAAGGCAGTAAACGGGCAGTGAGGTTTTGGGATGGTATAAGTCCAGTCTCTTTGCAGCAATTCCTTAAGAAATAGTTGTTACAGTCTGGTTTAGACCCAGAAAAGCAAAGCAAGCTAAGTCTCTGAGCACAAACCAGAAAGAACTTAGAAGGTTCAAAATATTCCCAGAAACAAGATTAAAACCAAAAGAGGTTATATGTTGTTGCCAAAAAATTGCTGTATTTTATTTAATAGGAGAGAGGCAAAGAGAAGAGAAGAGAAAAGAAAGAGAGAAAGAAATGGAAAAAAGAAGTGTGTGGGGGGTGGGGGGACAGGGAGAGGTGACAGGGGTTAGGTGGAAGCACATCACCCATCCAAGGGTCTCAACAACATCTCGTTGCTCCCCTCCATCTGCTCTGCTGGTGGTGAGGGTCCCCCGTCGCCGCCGTGGCCACACTGCCACACCCCGCTGCCACACCACGGTGCCACACACCCAAGAGTGCAGAATCCCGTGGATTAATACATGCTGTGGGCCAGGTGGAAATGCCCATGTGTCTTTCTTGCAGGGGCCAGCTTGACACTGTCCCTTGCAACACTGAGGGTCTTTTGCATCATCTCTGGTGCTCTGGTGCAGCGTCTGGGGACCCCTTTGAGCCCCTTCTGCTGTGGATAAGCTTCCCTCCTCCCCAGTGAGGACCCCTCAGCTGGGCTCCTCTGCACAGTGGAGGATGGGCAGTCACTGCCCCTCTGACCAGAGGCTTTTCCCAGATACCCAAAGCCTCTCCTCCCTCCACCCCTTGGTTCAGGGGGTCTGTTCGAGCCTGGCAGCTGATAGCCCTGGGGCTGTGGTCTCCACCTTGGAGTGTTAAGCCTGTGCTCCGTGAATGTCCCCAGCCCTGAGTTGTTACTTTATCTTATCTTCATCATCGAGCGGTGTCAGGCCTCAGGGCCCCATTCAGGGTGTGGTAGTCTTCTCTGCAGCTTTTGTAATACAGTTTTAAAAGTCTTTTAAGAAAATGTTTAAGTCATAAAATATAATATTTCAGTCTCTGACAATAGTTCAGCTTCTGTTTGTGCCAGTCAGTCTGATGATCCGCTCTTTACAGAAAGGCATGTTCAGCAGAGCCAGCCAGAGGGATAAGCCACAGAGACTGGCATTTACAAGACTAATATTATTTATGTTGTAGACTTCAGTCTCTCGAGGTTCTTTGGGGAGAGGCTGTCAGGGTAATGGATGCATTTACTCCTGTGTTCTGACACAACCAACTTAGACGTGATTGATCTTCCTGACAAAGAGGATAAACTATTAGTCATCCTTTGGGAAGACACTGTCTGGAATTAATAGACCTATCATCCAGTTTCACCTTATCACATGGAAAATTTTATTTATTAGTCATTTTCAAATAAAGGAGCTTCATAACAGTTTCAATCTTACTATTAAATATTAATTTGGAATTTTGTTTTTGTTTCTGTTTAAAAAGTATGACATTTCTCCAGTATATAAGATCATAGTCTTGATGGAGTTAGGTTTAAAAAATATAAAATAAATGTTTAGGCATTTGAAAGGGTTTGGATATTTGTAGTTTGTGCAGCTCAATTGAATTCAGAAAATAGTTTTTCTCTGTTCTTTTGTATTCCACTCATAGAACAGAAAATGTGATTTGCAAACTCTACAGAATACTGTTAAGTTATAATTTTATATAGTACTTAAAAAAACCAGACAGCATTTTTGTGCATGTCTTCTATTGTCACCCAAAACAAAGATTATAATGGTGCCTTGATTCCTTAATAAAAGAAACAAGAACATGAAGCTCTTGAATAATTACTAATGCATTATTTTAATTATAAGGTAATTTGTGTTTAGCCTTATTCCTTAAGTTTATTATGTATTTTACACTTTTTAAAAATGAAATGCCTATCCAACTTGAGTTCATCAGAAATGTTTAGAAATTTCAATGAAGCTGCAAGTCTGTGGATATTGGGTAAGGTTAACTAAATTATATGGATTGTGCTAGACTGTCCACCAGAAAGAAAATTTACACACAACTTGTCGTTAAGAATCTATAAGCCATTTACAGCATGTATTTAAATCATGTAGCTGTGTAATAAGGAGGGAGGACTGCTATTGAAAACATAGGAGTTACTGATGGACACCAGAAAGATAAAACTGCTTTTTTGTTTTTCAGGTCTTAGGAACAGATGAGGATAATATGGGGGATGGTTGCTCTCAGAAATTGGCTTCTGCCAAGTTCCTTCGACTGCTGCTCCTGATACTGATTCCATGCATCTGTGCCCTTATCCTTTTGCTGGTGATCCTGCTTACCTTTGTAGGTGAGTGCTTTTTTAATTAAAGAGACACTTTTTAAATTAAGGAGACTAAAACTAAGACCACATTCTCAAGTACTAATGTAATTGTGGACATTAGACATACATCTTAGCATACCTACCTAACAAACTAATCTACCTAGTGACTGTTTGTTGCAGAGAAATAAATATGTCATTTAGATTTCCATCTTTAAAACATATTCAAAGTGTCCATGAGGAAATATTTTCTGATTTTCTCAAGGCAGACTTTTGAGGAACACACTACCTTGAACATGTAAAATGTAGGTAGTTTTCAGCAGTCATTTTATAAGCACAAAAGATATTCTTGTTATAACTTTAGACCACTGTCAGTGGAATGGAATATTTATCCATTTTGTTTATATGCAAACCTGATTCTTATTTTCAGGTGAAATTTAATTTATAAATAGCCGCAAATCTTTCTGAACAGCATACAAAATATTACTGTTTAACTAAGGAAAACCATGTTCATTTCTTCTACACATGAAATATGTATCAATGCAGAACTCCAAATATGTTTTGTGGAAACTGGTTCAAGGTATCTTAGATTTCATAATGGTTTAGTCTGTTAAGTAATTTTGTGTGTGTTTTACATAATTAAAAAGTGCTAACTTATTACCATCAATTTTTTAAAGTCTTCCCTTTGTTACCTTTAGAAAAGCTGACATATCATTAAATTGCTTCAACTACAACATGAAAAAGACAGTAATACTAGCATTTAAAGCAGTAGTAATCCTAGCAATTAAAGCATTTTTTTTTCAGGAAAAAAAAGTAAAAAAAAATTGCTTACAGTGCTGAGTGGTTTGGGGAATTTTCCCTTTTTCTTTTTGTTAGTGAGAATATTTTCTAGTGGACCTTCCTTAAGTACTTCAGAAGCACATCTGAAATGAGTGGGGTAATGTATCCAGTATCCAGATATAAGTCTATTTTCCTATTTGAAACACTCCAATATGCATCAAACAGCCAAACAGTTAGCAAGCATAGGAAGAAACTAAACATGTCTCAAAAGCACTGTCAAAATCATGACAATTTAAATCTGTTTTCTCGATTCAGTCTGTAAAGGATATGCAACAAGATATTGTAGGCCTGTTCTTTCCATTTAGTTTAAGTTAAGGAAGTACAAAAACCCCCCAAAGCTAGTGAATGTTATGACTGACAAGTAAGTCTTGGGTTGTATCTCTGAGCTAAGAACAGTCTGAAATGGATTAAGATCAAGTAAGTCTTGCAATTAGGAAATATGAAGCTGTTAAATTTGCTTTCCTTACGTCTAGCATTCCATCTGTATATTTCATATCCTCTGTCCTAGATTTTCATTCTTTGGTGAGAAAGCAGATAAAAAAGCAGGTGTTTTAACATCAGCTCTACTCAGTCTGCCCCCAAGGCATGTATCGACCTATCATTAAAATGTATGAAATCCTCTGGGAAACAGGGCCTGTTCTGATCCTACTTACATAGCAAAAATCGTGACTATCTCCTCTTAAGTCAATGCAGTTAGTGTAGGGTGAAGAACAAGGCTTGGTGTTATAACCCAAGTCTAAAACTGGCAAAGGTCCCTTCAGAAGCAGCTTTTGAATTAACATATTATAATTTGCTATTCTTCTCAGCAGCTTTCATTTCTATGCATTCATAGCCTAGAAGCAAATATATTTGATGACTAGAATTAGATGAAGTAATGCTGTGGACATTTTAAAAGTGTGTATAATATAATATAGTCTGTTTTAGTAACAGAATACACTATATCCAGAATAGTACGTCATTTCAGTCAATAATAACTGACTTCTAATATTGGTATGAAGTCTTACAGTATAAGAAATAAGTTGATGGTACTGACCAACTAATAGAAATTATTTAATATATAGGAAATTATGTTTTTACTTTTTTTCACAAAACAGAGGAGTTAAATCCTGTGGTTGTCATCCTAGTATCTTTCACTGGTGCATAAAACAAATAGAAAGCTCCAGTACATAGTTTAGTACCTTATGAACTTTTCTTATTTGACTTTGGCAATTAACTCATTAGGGAACTAGACCTTTTATATTTTGCTAGAATATATTTTGTTTCCTGTGGTAAATTTTTAGGTAATTATTCTTTTCCTTCTGTAATATTTTTTAATTAAGGCATATACACATGAAAAAATGTGTGTGCACCTGAGAACTTTTCTATGCATTTTCCCTACATCTCTTTTGTTGCCTGCACATCACTGCAAGCTCTGATGTTGAAGAAACAGAAAACTTGATGTGGGTGGAAGGAGACAGGAAGAGCAATACAGTTATATTGTAGTAATGGAGAATATCCTACTTGAGATGTCATGGGGCCCTGTTTTCAGAATACAACATTAATCAATCTTCCAAAAATTATTTACTATCTGAGTATTCAAGACCCAAAGCCTTGAAAAAGTAATTTTGTTAGAACTGTGTACAAAGAAAAGACAAACTGTCAGTAGAGATGCACATTATTTTGACTAAAGATACAGGAGACTTTTATGGTGCATAGAAGAAAATATCAGTCTGAGATGTTTTGCTATGATTTCTCTAAGTACTTACATTCTGGCTCTGCATACTTTGCTGTCTCTCACTAGGAGTATGGCGTGCTTGTCAACCTGGAGAAGAAAACTTTGTAAGGAATAAAAGTTCTTTTCCTTACAGAGAGAGAGAGTGTTCTAAGCCACTTTAGAAAGTCCTTCACATGCTAATAAGCATTATACCAAATTAAATTTTTTTTTGATTATAGGATAATTGTGTCCCATTGCAGTTATTTATCTGGGAAAGGAAAATGCTTTATAGTTACAGTTCCACAAAGGGGAAAGACAGAAAGACAGACAGAAAAAAAGAAAGATAAAAAGAAAGTCTATTACTACATCTTAGCTGATGTGCAATTGTTTGATGTACTATAGGACCTTCATAGTATCAGTAATGTGCCCATTTCTCCAGAGTTCAGAGTCATAGGTACAGACCCTGCTGGAGAAATCTCAGTTCATATTTGCTGGCCACTTGTAGTTGTGAAGCAGTGCTTTATTTCCTTAGCAACTGCCCCATCCATTAGCCATACTTTGGTTGGCTGGTTTGCTCTGTTTCATTAGCTTTTAAACACACTTGGTCTTTTTGAGCTTTCCTGCTCTGAACTGCTAGAAATTTTCCACAGCTTACACTGCCAGAATCTCAATTTACTAGCCTGAACAGTGTGACTATTTCTTAGATATCTTAACTGTCCATTTCTAAGTAAACTGTCCATTTTAAAAAACCTGTCCATATTTAAGAAAAACATTCATTCCCCAACATAAACAGCAACTGGAAAATGATCAATAAAACTGCTGGAAAGTTTTGCTTTGAGCTGAATGAGTCTGGTCCCAGTACCTCTGTTTTGTACCAAGCACAGTGAAGGCCAGCATACTGTATGTTTCTGTCATGTGGACATGCCCAGCTGTAGCTGGAGACACAAATCCAAAAATGGTTACATTGGTTACTATTTCTCAACTAATTAACTATCTGGCTCATGATTTACTATCTACAGCTCTGTATGAACTCAAGTCTGAAGAACAGTTGGATACAGTGTGCCTGTATATTTGAATAAAATGCATGTTCTGTATGTGTTGCATGTCTGTTGGCAAACATTGACAGAGAGTAATTAATTTCTCTTCACTGAAGAGATTAAAAAAGAACTGATTGTTTTAAAGCATGACTCTGTTTTCTTAGGTATCTTGCAATTTAAAAATAGATGCTATAAAAACATATCCAGTAAGCTTAATTTAAGATTTAAGGTATACAATAGTATTTTTAGAGGAAGGGTGGGGGGAAGGATGAAAATCAAAGCATGTGGGAGCCCAGCCCAGAGAGTGGACTCTGCAGCCTGGAATGAGGTGCCTAAATTTGCTGTGGTGCGTTGGCAAAAGGAGAGGATAGGAGGAAAATGTGGGGGAAGAATGAAGTGACTCAGGAAGGTGACCCAAAACTCTTGCAAACTAAGTGGAAAAAGCATTGTCATCGGGAATGCTAGAGGCCTATGCCTGCCTCCCTCAAGGGCATATGTGCCTGAGCCAGGCTGATGTTATTTTGGAGGGAAAAAATGTTAAAAAGAATTTTAATACTACTCATTGTCAGCTGAGATGATACAATTAGGAAGTCCTTTTGTGTAGAAGGGGTTCATTGTGTGGTCCCCCTGTTAAGAAGAGGAGTTGTTATCACTAGGAAACTGTAAAAACAGAACAAAACCTGCTGTTGTTGGAAAGATGGGTTGAAGAAGCAAACAAGCATTTGGGGATGTCAGTGAAAGAAGTCAATGACCTTATGGCAGTGATAGACAGAGGTATTATTGTTGTTCCAGAAAAAGAATGAAATAAGTCTGAGTGAGGATAGAATCCAGTGGGTAGCTTCAATATTCTGCTTCACAGTATTTATTTGACCACTGTATTAAACCAAAGGGGGTTTTCAAACATCTTTCAAGAGTTTACCTGTCTTGTAAATTACCTGTCTTATTGCCTCCTATTCTGCTGAGTGATATATAAATAGCTAATCATTTTAACTTTAATTTTAAGTCAGTATTAGTAGCTCTTAGGGACCAATATTTTACAGACTTTTTCTATTTTTATGCTGAGTGGAGGAGAAGAGAGGAGTCTAGGGAGGAGGAGAGAGAATGTGAAAAAATACCTTAAGCTATTCTTGAATTATGGAAAAATACTATGCACTTTCCTAAAGGAGTTAAAAAAGATTATTTTAACTTTCTGAAAACTTAAAAAAAACACTAGTTAAGTTTGAAACTTGAAACAATGTAGGCTTCTGAATTCTAGAGATTCAGCGCTTTACTTGAACACAAATATCTGGCATCCAGATAAAGCTACGTTTAAGGGACCACAATTTCTGAGCACAACCACTCCCTCTTCCTTAGACTCTAGCAAATCATATTAATACTAGTCCCCATTTGTGAAAATGCAACAGATTCATTCTTCCCATTTGGTTTGACTGGAGGATTCAAACAAAAAGAAATGCTGCCTAAATAATTTGCAGGCGGGAGATTTTTAGTTGCTTCTGTAAAATACACACAGTAAATTCCTCCAAACCCCAATGATATATGAACATCTGCTGGTGGAAAACCAGAAACCTTAACATTTTTATATATATAAAGTTCCCCTGGGTTTGTCCAGTAGAAGTTAGACATAAAGATTTACTCACAGTTAGTGACACTGGAGCCAAAACAATCCAGGCTGGATAAATGAAGATATGGTAAATCTCAAATGGTAACTCTTTCATTGAAATTCACTATATTTCAGAAATTTCACAAGTTTTTCTTCCTGTTTGCATTTATTATACTTAAAGTTTACTCAGGTAAAAAGAAAATGCTGACATTGCTCCTTCTCAGCTATTCTCTTCTATGCCTACCTGTAAAACTTTCCAACCCAAAGTCACTTCAGTTGGATTCTTCTGGCATTTTTAGTTACTTGTAGCTGTGATTAAAAAACATTTCTGCCTGCCCAATCCTTGAATTTCAGACCAGTTAACTGATTTATTCTAGCAGCAGAGTGCATGAAGAAGTGAGAAGAGGAATTCCGTAATGGGAATGGGCTCAGGGTATCCTTTGGGCCTTGTGTGGTGCTTGGAGTTGGCAGAGGGGTAGGTTTGTCTAGGAAAAGAGCCTGGGGTGGTGAGGGGTGTACAAAGCCTGACTGAGAGGTGATGGTGCGACCAGCCATTTTGGTAAATGCAATAACCGAACTGAAGTCTAGGAGAGATGGTGGTGGGTGTTCTGTAGATTTAGGAGTCATAGAATCATAGAAAGATCATCTAATCCCAACTCCCCTGTCATGTGGGGTTCATCTGTACCAAGCAGCTAATGAAGGATCAAATGAACATGAAGAAAAGTTATTATCAATTGTTGCCAAGGTACTTAGAAACATTTGGGAGACTTCATGTTTTGAGGATTCCTTT
The DNA here is from genome assembly GCF_000738735.6 of Corvus cornix cornix. Taxonomy (NCBI): domain Eukaryota; kingdom Metazoa; phylum Chordata; class Aves; order Passeriformes; family Corvidae; genus Corvus; species Corvus cornix. The sequence goes on from NC_046334.1 coordinate 47,206,565, forward strand.
AAATTTTTTTTTATAATCAAGTCTAGATGAACTGTGTTTATTATGATTGTTAAGCTCTTTTACATGACCAGCCAGTGGCAAAAATTGCTTTTCCTTTTTACCAAAAATTTCTTATATTGTAATACAGAGTGGTGTTTCTCTTCTAGCATTAAATATGACTCTAATATACTTGGTTAAAAATTTTGAGATAGTATTTGTAGTTTTTATTATAGATAATTAAGTTATATGTTCTACATATGTTTAAGATGTCTTCTTTATTATTTGGATTAATAGGTTAAAGATCAATTCTCTTACTACGTAATTTAAATTCCTGATCCTTTTGGGATACATCTACTTACTGTTATGCAGCTGTTTTGATTTGTGAATTATAATTACTCGCAACTGTTCAACACATGCAACTAAGCAAAATCTGGTTTTGTCCATAATGTAATAAATGGTCAAAATGTAAAGCCGGCAAGTGACTGAAATTTTAGATAACAAGTGTATATTTAAAATCCAGTATCAGAGAAGAATGACAAAGAACTCATGGGCCTATATTTAGCAGTGGTTGTTAAATTATATAATCCTATATAGAGAAACAGTACATCTTTCCATTTTACAAATTAGTGAATATGAAATACATTGAAAATGTATTGATTCCCTTAAAGCTTCAGAATTAGATTTCTGATGATGGTGGTACTACGAAAACAAGAGAAGATGCAATTTAAAAGGAGAAAAAAATAGCATTGTCCGTCTTGTTAACACAATGATAGAATGAATCGTGTTGGAGCTCCTTGAAATTGCACTCTGTAGTTTTGAACATGTAAATATTCAGTGACATACTATAAATACGATCAAAACATTTTAAGCTCATGGAAGCATTTGTTTCTCTATTTATCCCACAGCAACCATGTTTTATGTGCTACTGTTATTTTGTTGCTACATAAAATTATTAAATTTAGTTGTCTTTAATTCAGATTTTGAAATAAAAATATTTTTAAAATCTGTGTCATTATATTTATTATAAACTTTCCAAAACAAGCTGGTAACAATTATTCTTCCAGGTGATGGTAATTTTGGTGGTTTTTTCACCTTTCTTGCAGGAGTGTTAGAAAAAACATGCTTTTATTCAAATGGAAGCGAGGGCCTCACATTTAATGGTGACTTTGAAACGTCTGATGATCTTTCGCCAAACATGGTTGAAAATAGTTCCAAGACTGCTCCCACAGTGGATCTCAGCACACAGCCCTCTTCCTGGACCACCACGTCTTTATCTCACATTGACCAAATGAACAAGAACTCAAATATATTTAGAGAGTCTTCCCAGGAACATTCCTTTGCTCCCCCAACTCAAACCACAGTGCTCAATCATCAGCCTGTCTATGATTCTGCTTTGGCAGAGGGCTCTGATGACAACACCCGGTTGTTTGCCACTGCAGAGGAGGTGACTTTGTGGTCTACAGATGCTTCTTTTAACAACACAGAGAGGATGACCACTCTGCCAGTATTAAGTCCTACCCATCCGTCTGTGTCACAAAAAATGGATCAGAAAAAAAGTAAGTTTATATTTTATTCGGCTCCATAATTCTGACTCAAAAACTACAGAGCATACTGTTGGCATGCTCCCCCATGTGTTTCTGTGAGGTCTAAGGAATGTGTCCGTTTTTGATAATTTATTTTGTTGTGTACATTCCATGTTGCAATCAACTGGTTTCTTATCAGAACCTTTGTTCAACCTGTTAAGGAAGATGCACTAAATTCTCTCAGTATGAAAACTTAAAATACATCTTCAACTGGTGATAATCAGGCTTAGCAAGGCTGGAAACGAGTCACTGCAGTTGTTAAGTCTGTCGATCGTATACTCTGTGTTTCTTTAAAACTATGTATGTGGCAAGTACATTCCTGATCTTGGGATGTAATTGCAGTTACAACTTTTTCTGTCTTAATGGATAAATTCTGCTCTAATTTGAAGCAGTTTTTCTATATAGCAATAAAGTTCCAGTGGCATTTTTGAGAGAGAGTAACAACAATTAACTGGGATCAGGACTTTTTAAAAAGTTGTTTTACTATGAAGGTAGGTGCATTTTATTAATGTCATAGTAAATGTTATTGATGCATCATGTCAGTGGTAGTGAAGGATTCCCTGATACTGCTTTGCTAACTCATGAAAAGCAAGGGTACCATATTAAAATGAATCAGTTTCTCTGGAACTGCTTGTCATTTCTTTTTTCTTAATCCCACCAAAGCGCAAAGCAAAACTTATTCGTAAGGTCATAGAGAAAACTTAAAGTAAATCACTGATTTATCAGTATTTTCTTCTCTCCCCTAGACTGTAGTGACCTCATCGGCCATTTGAATGGTGCAGGCTTTTTGCAGGTTCTGTTTGCTAAGTGATTTTCCTTATGTAGATTTCTCTCTTTTTCTCTCCCTGTACCCCAAACTCAGAATAAATGTGTATAAATGTACACTTGAATCCTATTACTGGTTTATTTATTTCATTCTTTTGGCAACTTGGCCAATTATCACTGTGCCAAGGAACAGCAAGAAAGCATAGTGTGCTATGCTACAAATATTTTCATCATCATATTTGAGATACCTGAAATTCCAGGAAATATAGATGAAACAGTGTAAAGCCTTTTTGCCTTTTCTTATAATGTTGGAATGAACTCTTTCGAGATGCATATAACGTGCACATGTAATATGCAGATGTGTATGTATGGGATGTGGTATTTTTCCCTACTACAGTGTTAATGCAGGGACAGCAATATAGTGACTCAGGATTAGGTCTGGATTTCTAATCTTTCAAATATTTGGGGTTTGGTATTATACAGGGAGGCACTTCTAGGACTTCCAAATATGTGTTCTATTCTGGTAAGTGCAGTTCATTCCAACAGCAGTATGACTGTGTGTATATTCGGAAGGCGTGACTACTTGGAATTCTATTGTAGTATAGTATTTTCTGTGTAAAGAGAAAAGGATAAAAGGTTTTCAAAGACAAGTTTGAAATACCACAGGTTTCTTAAATAAAACCCCGCAACAACAAAAAAAATCCCATCCCAAACTGAGATACTTTGCCCATCAGAAACATCCGGAGATAGTATGTTACTAATCAATAACCTTGCAGTCTTTGGTTCCACTTTCAAGTGTTTTGCTTAACTGTATTCATGGGGACATTGTCTTAATTCTGTGTGTAGATTAAAAAAAAAAAAATTAAGAATCCAGAAGAATTTGATCTCATAATAACTGTGTGTTCCCATGGCTCTCCAAGGCATGGAGGACTAGAAAGCAGGGGATTTTGAGTAGCACACAGTGCTACTCACTTCCTTTCCTGTCCTGGCCTTTCCAAATTAACTCCTTATGCTCATCTCTAGTCTCTTTGATCTCTTTTTTTCCACTAAGCTTGCTTCATGGAGAGAATCCTAAGGTAAAACAGAACATGGTCTGATGTTCACAGGAAGTTCTTATATATTCTGATGTGGAGACAATGAGATATAACTGGGACATGAGGTATAAATAAGTTTTAGAAGAGTGAAACTGGAATATTCTGTTGGAGTAAAAACGATTTTTTTTGGGACAAGTAAAACTTAAAGACCACATTGGATTGGTGGTGGTAGATCAAACTATTTCTCTCTTGCTTTGTGTCTGAATTCATCCATCAACATTAGCACATGCCTGAAGAAGAATAAACTAGGGCTGGCATGCTGAGACACTTGAATGCTATGTGGTAGCAGATTCCAGTGATCTGCTGTGAGCGTTCATTCGTCCTCCCATGAATTGATGTAATCACTTTTGAACCCGTGTAAAATAGAGGTTTGAGCTTTTAAAGCATCTCTTATCAGGAAATTAACCTCTAAATGAAGTGTGAGGCTGATGTTCCATCATCATCAATGCAAACTAGCAGATCATCCATCAGTACAAGTTTCATCTGGTTCAAATGTGGGGAGGAGAATGCATTTCTGTTGGTTTAGTAAGCATACATAACCTGGACTTTATGCTGACTTTATGCAGTATAATAAAAGATAAATGAGATGTCATATAATATAGAGTTCAAAGCCAACTAGACAAAATTCTCTGAACGCATTTGGATTGGCATTTATGTGGCTGTAAGTTCTTGGTCTGGTGCTAGCTAGTATCCTTAGTGATGGATTTGCTTTACTGGCGGACCACAGCTTCAATAAAAGACATTAATAAGAGAAATTATAAATATTGCAACCATATGGTATTCAGTTAAGACTTTAAAGTAGCACAAGTAAGACATTGGTGAGTTACTAACTGGAGAGGAATGAAATTTGGCACATATGACTTCAATTATTTAAGAAGTCCTTGAAGCAGAGGGAAGTTCTTTGGCAGAAATTCTAGCAAAGAATAGATTAGTGTGTAAATGGGAATGAATGATACAATAAAGAAGGGATGAAGAAGTTTATTTCCATTTTACAAGGGGAAGAAATGTCTCACAAATCTATTAGAAAGTTCTTTGAAGGAGACAGTGAAAATGCTGGTTAATACAACATACTTGACTTTTCAAAATGCTGTTAACAAGAGTCTTCACCTGGAAGTGTTACAGACATTCTTCTCATAAACGATGTGTTCATTAAAAGACAGAAGAAAAAATAAGAATGAATGGCTAGGCTCCAGAATGAAGAAGGTTGCCGATGGATGCTGCTTATGTCTTACAGACAGTGTTTTCTGATCAGGGGAAACAGTAAATAGTCAAGTAATAACATTTCTGCTAATACAGATTTGGCTGCCTAAAGTGAATAGCTGGGAATCACGTACAAGTCTCACAGTGGAGAGAGTGACTGCTAAATGTTTAAATGACTGTGCCAATAGATGCGAAAGAATGCTGGAGAGTGGAAAACAATGCTAAGTCTATCAAATACAATGTTGGACTTTCAGCTAGTGTTGCCTCCAAAAAAAGGACCTGGTGGTTTGCTCCAGTCAGTGTTCTGTCTCCATGAGAGCTCTCATCATGAAGTTGAGAAAGAACAAATGGAAAATCTTGCTACATCAGTGTATAACTTCAGAAAGATTAGAGTAGTATTGAAAAAGGCAAATAGCAGGGAATCAGACCAGTAAAGACATGGAAAGACTCAGATGTGGGGAGGCACTAAATAGAAGGAAGACCCTGTTTTCCTTCTGGAAAACAGCTGGCTTATGAGTAAGTGGTTGTGGTAGCTATTAAGACTATTTTGAATGTCTAGGTGAAATAGAAAAGTTACTCCCTGTTTTTCATTATATGAGGAGTTGACTGTTTTGGGTTTGGTTGGTTTTTTTGGTTTTTTTTTTTCGCCTATCAGGTAGTAAGATAAAAAAAAAGGAGACCTCATGGAACTTATTGCCACAGGATGATGGGAAAACCAGAAAATATGGAAATGCTTGGAGAACTTTGTGAGGGGTTAGTCTATTGGGGCTTGTAGAAACAATAGTCAGCTGGCAACTTCTGAATTATGAAGGTTCAGGATTTTGTGTTGCCAGAGGTTGTTGTTATAGTCCTAGATGGTTGTTCCTTATATTTACCCAATATTATTAGAATTTTTCTTGAATATATAATGCTGGCCCCTACCAAATTTCAGTTTCTGAGTTAAATGTATCCTGTGTTACCTCTCTGTTGGAAAGCAAGTGAAGGAGTATGTTTTTCCTGTTGAGGGATTTGAGTTTTCTGGAGGCATGGACCATGGTCCTAAGCCATGAGGACGGCTCACTGGAGAGTTTTCTGATAGCAAAAACATCAGGATGGGAGTCTTAGGTGAACCAATAGGTTCAGCAATGTTTATTCATGGCATTTAGAAATATATGCAGTAATATTCTGTTCATCTGTCAATCAATGCTTAACAGAAAAAGGACCTCATATTAAGTAGTAGACTCCCTGTTCAGTAATACAGATGATTTGGGGAGACAGGAAGAAGGAGAGAGAGCAAGGGCCAGCGTTCTTCCTAGAAAAACATCCTGTAGATGAATGGAATATACACTGGGACAAGAACTATTAGCATCTGATTTTGTTTCTTCCATTCACTGGTGTGTATGCATATGTATATCTAAGATACTTTTTTTTGAGCCAAGTCTCCCATAGATCTCCCCTAGCAGACAGGCTAGTAACGCCTCTGCCATTTCGCAAAAACAGTTTCAGCGGAGAACTATGCCGATGGCCAAATCCTAACGTGAAAAGTCACATGCCCAAGCCTGATCTGCAGCCATGCCCGTCCGTGCGTGGCATTCCCGGCGCCCCGCAGGCTGTGAGGAGCTGGGAGGGCCGGACGCGCCCCGCAGCACGGCCCGGCAGCCGCAGCAGCGCCCGGCGCGCCCCAAGCGCGGCCCGGCCCGGCCCGTCCTGCCCCGCGCCGCCGCCAGAGGGCGCCGCCAACGCGGGTCCCAAGCCCCGCGCGGCCGGGGAGAGGGATGGAGAGGGGCTGGAGAGGGGATGGAGAGGGGATGGAGAGGGGATGGAGAGGGGATGGAGAGGGGATGGAGAGGGGCTGGAGAGGGGCAGGAGAGGGGCAGGAGAGGGGCTGGAGAGGGGCTGGAGAGGGGATGGAGAGGGGCTGGAGAGGGGATGGAGGGGATGGAGAGGGGAGGGGATGGAGAGGGGCTGGAGAGGGGATGGAGAGGGGCTGGAGAGGGGCTGGAGAGGGGCTGGAGAGGGGATGGAGAGGGGCCGGAGAGGGGCTGGAGAGGGGCTGGAGAGGGGCCGGAGAGGGGCAGGAGAGGGGCTGGAGCGGGGCAGGAGAGGGGATGGAGAGGGGCCGGAGAGGGGCTGGAGAGGGGCTGGAGAGGGGCTGGAGAGGGGCCGGAGAGGGCAGGAGAGGGGCTGGAGCGGGGCAGGAGAGGGGCTGGAGAGGGGCTGGAGCGGGGCAGGAGAGGGGCTGGAGAGGGGATGGAGAGGGGCTGGAGAGGGGCAGGAGAGGGGCAGGAGAGGGGCTGGAGAGGGGCAGGAGAGGGGCTGGAGAGGGGCTGGAGAGGGGCAGGAGAGGGGCAGGAGAGGGGATGGAGAGGGGCAGGAGAGGGGCCGGAGAGGGGCTGGAGCGGGGCAGGAGAGGGGCTGGAGCGGGGCTGGAGAGGGGCAGGAGAGGGGCCGGAGAGGGGCTGGAGCGGGGCTGGAGAGGGGCTGGAGCGGGGCCGGAGCGGGGCTGGAGCGGGGCCGGAGTGGAGCGAAACACGGGCACTTGCACAAGTGTGCGGGAGGGTGAACACCCCCCCGAGCCCTAAACAATTGCTTTAAATAATGACGTGGAAAACTGTTCTTGTTACCTCTAGCTAAACTTGTGATTTCTATTCCCTTTAATAAATTCGTGGCTCACTATTACAGTTCTTCTGTTTGTAGTTCATCTCTTCAAATTCTGTCTGATGAAACATTGTTCTGTGTAAGATATCTAACAGACCTCAAATATTTGTTAGGATTAATATTGCGATAAGTACTGTGAATAACTAACACACCCTCCCTGAAGTTCCATGTATCTTTGCTCTTTGGCCCTTCAGTGGTGTGGTTTCGTTTAGAGTGAGAGATTACCACTTCTACTCTACTGTGGAACTAAAGTCAGCTTTGTTCTGATGTTTAAATGTGTTTAAATGACACATGTGCTTCTGGAGTTGTGGATGTGTGTTCCTTTAAAACTTTAAAGAATGGAAGTATTTCAGCTTTGCACCCATTATGGATTCACCATGGGTTTTTATATCATAGGTTTGTTGCTTGCATTTTAAACAGATGTTTGTTATCAGATTGAACCATGAATTGACCGAGAGGCTAGGCAAGACATCAAATACTTAGTGAAACTTTCAAGGATGGGAACAATGAAGCAAGGCACATCTGAAGATAATTGTTTGGGTATTGCAGGCATTGACTTTTGTTTCATACCCATTAGCTTGTCTGAAACTATTTAAAAGTATTTGTGTGGTTATTTCAACAGAAAGATGTTGCCAAAACAGATTTTTCTATTCTATATTGTGATTGATCACTTTGTTTCCAAAGGTACACCTTACATCTGGTAGCAGTATGTGATTTAAAGATTGATTAAAGCTTATCTGTTTTGTGCTTCTGCATGGTCTGTTATGGATTGTAACAGATAAAGTGCAGCCAGGTGTGGGTACAGAGCCATCATTAATATAAAATGGTAAGTTCTAAACTCCTCAAAATATTGGAAAGTGAGAGCATTGATACAACTAAGTGATTTACAGTCACTTTCACAACCATGTGAAATTCAAGAGCAACATAATGAGTACCATGGTTTGAAGTCATTGTAGGGAATTTGAAGAAGTGATAAACAGCCGAATACAGCTAAAGATTAATTTAGCTGTTAATCAGTACACAAAATCTGTCTTTCTCACCTTTGTTATGATAGATAATTAAAAAAAATTATACTCTCCAGTGAAATAAAATAGCAGAAGTTCATACCAGAAATTAGGAAAATCTTTTTCACTGGATAGATAGCGAAGAACCCATTGCCTAGAGAGGCTGTGGGATCCCTTTCCTTGGGTGTTTCCAAGACTCAGACAAAGTCATGGATGACAACTTGCTGGCAGCAATCTCACTTGGAGCAGCAAGCTGGGTGGAGACCTCCAAAGGACTCCAAAGGCTACCAATAGTTCTGTGATTCTAGGGTATAAAAAAATTGGGAGTAGAACATGAACTTTTTGCATGGTTGAAAAAAGTTTAACATTACAGCTGGTTTAATGGTATTTAAGATAATTTAATCCTAATTTTAATGGGGAAACTTGTCAGTTCTCTCTAACTGACATAGGCAATTAAACAATGAGCTATAAGAGAACATTGAAGCAAGCTATTTGTATTTATCAGTAGATTTATTTAAAAGAACTTAATGAATTTTCCATTCTGCAGAAAGCAGTTAAGTACAAGGGTTTAAAAATCTCATTTCGCACAAGCAACTTGCAGGCACCATGTTCCTAAGGTTTAAATGCAACCTGAACTGACATACAGTTTTAAGAAACTTAATTATGTTAAGCTCTTAAACATTTTCCTTCTACACACTAAAACATAAGGTGGCTTTTGACCTCTAATTGCTCAGGCTGAGAAAGTTTGTCAGAATTCCTCTTTGTTCACACCACAAAAACACAGTGTAACAGGAACATTAAAGAATAATTGCATTAATGTAGCCAGCTAGGCTTGTCTGTGAACAGAAGCATTCAGACTCTAGTGGTAGAAAAAGAATTAGGCCATCACTGAATGTTTTAAAAATGCAATGCTTAAAATAAAATTCCAGTGATATAAACAGGAGAGTCAGTAGCAGTTGGACAAAGAAATTGCCAAGGAAGTTGTATCTCATGTCCTGCAACACATATTTTGCCAAATGTGCGACCAAATTCAGAAGATTTAGGTTGCAGTATTTCTGGCTAACACAAATGATCTTTTAGAGACAATGATTGCGCTATAACAAAACAAGCACATACATACCTCTGAAACAAAGGTTATGGGAATTTCCCATAGGGAAAACTATTAATTCATTAGACTGATCAGCCTTAGTTAACCAGGACTTTGAAGATCAACACCCAGACCCTAAACTTCCCCTGCAAACTTTCAAATGGGAAACTGCAGGTTGCAAAGCATATGTTGTGTGTACTCACAGTGTTCTGCTTTTCAAGTGAGGTGCTGTATTCTGCTCATAGGCTCTAGACAGATTTCGCAGGGAGGGGTTTGCTGTGTTAGTTTTATCTGACACTGAGGTGGGTATAGTTATCATTGTGAGATATACCTGGAAAAAAGGAACCTAATTTCTTATTAATTAGATCAGAAGAGTGGCTGTTTTAGAAAGGTAATTAACCAAAGAGAACTGGGACAGCTCAGGCACAGTCTATTTCTATGCTGACCTATTTCTAACCTAAACTATCTTAAGTCTTTTACAAAGCCCTCTGGGTTTGGGGTTTTTGGGGGGGGTTGGTTTTTTTTTTGGTTTTTCTTTTTTTTTTTTTTTGTTTGTTTTGTTTTGTTTTGAACATAACTGTATTGGTACATAATTAAATATTGCCAATTAATTTAATTCATGCATTCATTTTCACTTACTGAAAACATGTTTGTTAGAAAAACCCCTCAAAAAATTAAACCAAAACCATCTGGATGCCTGTCTGGTTCTGGTAGAGGCTACCATTTTTTATCCCCTTTTTTTAAAAAAAGGCCTATCAAGAGTGGTAAAGTCATGCACATGTTTCAAAACAATAGCAAAATCCCGTCCAATTTAATGTACCATGGGAAGTAGCCTGTCGTTAATGTCAATATGTGCCATTTGTTTAATGGTAGGCGCTTAGAAATGTCTCAAATTTCACTAAAGAGTCCTGTAATTAGAAAATGACTAATCAAAATTCCAGATCTGGAATACAGGCCTGCTTGCACCTCATGAGGGGTAAATGCTCAACCTCAGCTTTGGCTCTTGAGCTTACCTGCTCTCAGCTGTGCCTGCCCAAGGGATTAAAGAAGTATGTGCTTCAGCCAAGGAGAGCAGTATCTGGAAGCAACTTGCTGAAAGAAGTGGGGCTCCAAACAATGAGGTGTCTTGATGAAGTGTCAGGATTTTGCAATATTCTTTGGTCAGGAGAATAGCTGAGTTAGAATTTATGACTTGCTCTGAGCAAGAAGTGTCTGGGACAAACTGCGTTCCACTCTAAAGCAGCTGGTACAGATTGCCTTAAAAAAATAATTATGATAACACTTCAACTCTGATCTAAAATATGAGTTGTATTTCCCTCAGGGCTAATCCACTTTCTGTGAACTGGGAGATAATGAATTCTTTTTCTCTCTACTGCAGGTGGACAGTAGCCTTACCACCTTTCCCTTTGGTACCTGTGGAGCACAAGGGGGAGTTAACAATCACTCATCCCTTTCAAATTGCATAATTCATTAGCTGAATTAAATTAAATGCGGAGCAGTTGTTTTCAGCTAGTTCTAGTGCCTGACTTGTGTTTCAGATCCATGGATGGGATTTGCTGTTCAAAAGTTTGTTTTCTTCTTCCCCACAGAAGCTGTTACAAGTCAGTGGTGCTTCACTTAGAGGTTGGTGGTGCTGAGGAGGTGTTCCCATTCCCTTTGCTCTGAAGCATACAGCGCTGCATGCTTTTTATGGCATTTGTTTGCTCAGTGAGCTGACTCAGCTCTAACACTGGCTAAGGTAGCTCTTGGGTGGTTTGGCACAAAAGTTGTTTCAAAGGAAATGGCAAGAACACATGGTTGAGAGGAAGTAGTATTGCACCATGGCATCAGTTCAATTGTCTTTTGAAATGTTTTTCTGACTGTGTCAGTTGACTTAAAAAAAGTCATGACCTTCTGTTAGAAACTGACTCGGAAAGTATATATCTTTAGGCTACCATCACTGCTATTGAGCCTTCAGTGATGCCATGATGAATTTTTGCCTTTTCTTTTATACCCCTTTTATATACCTTTTTATAGCTTTTTTATTCTTAGTGTTTTTTAGCCTACATTCTCAGACTTATTTGTCAAACTAGGAGACTTACACATTTTAGAAGCCTCATAGTTAGGGATCAATATGCCCCAGACACCAAGGTCTTCTCCAGAACACATTCTGTAAACTAAGATAGAACCATCCAGGGGAAGGTTCCCTGGGGAGAGGGGCTCACTTGAGCCTCTCACTGGGGATCTTTGATAGATATGCTAATTAGTAAGACCTATAATGACGTACCTGATCTATCCTGTGTGTGCATTGCGGGGTGCATTTCGGCGCATTTCACCTGGACGTGGTGCACCTAAGGATCCTTAAAATAAATATAGAGGTAAAATCCCTTTTTCTCTTTTAACCGTGTTTGATTCTTGATTTTAAGAGGCATCATCAGGAGACACGAGTTTGTCAAATCTCTACCCACATGTAAATGGAACAAACTTACTACTATGTCTCTTCAGTTTGTGTCTTTGTGGTATATTAAAGCTGTATAAATGCATCCTCTTAAGCCTTTCTTTAGGGATCAAGACATTACATTTCATGTGTAAATTGCTTCTGGTAATTTCCTGAAGTCTGCAGGATCATTTATGCTCATTGTCACCTAAAATAAAAGCTATTAGTGCTTTTAGTTAAGTGCTTCTTAATCCATGTTTCCATTTTGCAGTATACTGTAGAGGATCTCTGCTCTAGCAAATGAGAAATGCTTATTTTTCACAGATAGAATACATTTTACATTGTTTTCCATCCCTTCATCATTTTCACATTTTGGTAATGGAGGTATTGCTGTTTGCACACACTTGTGCTTTTGCACTGTCTACAGACACAGTATTTACCAAAAGTTCATTTACTGTGGTAGCCCTCTTGAAAGAGGAATACTGGTCAACTCCTCAAGGATATTTTGATCTTGTCAAGAGAGGCTATTAGAAGTGGGGACCTTGCTGTTGAGAGTTGTTTATTTTTATGATATATATATATATATATTGCTTTTACACCAGAGTATGGAGTTGTCTTTTCCTTCACTTTCTCAGTGCTTAATGGATGCTATAGGTATGAGCTCTCTATTTCCATGGTGCAACTAAATAGTTTGTTGATTGCAAAGGAAACGAGATGTGTCATGGAAGTGGTGATTCTGTCACCAGTGGGTTTGTTGCTCTATGTGGATGTTCCAAAATTTGATAGTGATAGAGCAACCCCCTATAGTTTAAGTGTTTTTTTGGTTTTTTTTTTTAACAGAGAGCAGATATAAATGGGAGACAGCAACAAAGCAAACACTGAACTCGAGATTTCTTTTGGAAAATAATTGTGTGATAGTAGTTGGCATCATTTTAGAGAAAGCTGTAGAATAATTTACTTTTCAGTAAGTCACCATCTTTAAAAAATAGAGATTAATTTTAATCTAAACTACATCTTTTTATGCTATTTTTTAAGAAGGTGAATATATAATAAAGGAATGCTTTAGTTCAGTAAGAGGACTTGTGCTTTAGTTGTAAGACAATGAAACGTTGCCTGATGTACATCAGTAAAGAAACCTTAAGAAATAAATGCTTTTGAACCATGTGATTTGTATTCTATAAGCTTCTTACTGACTACAACTTCTTTTTTATTAATGGTATGATTATTGAAATTACTCCTATGCGATTATCATACAGTGCTTATTTAATAGAGTTGCAGAAGTGAATTATGTCTATTATTCTAGGAGAAGTTTTGAGCTAATCAGAGGCAGTTGACATGTATTTTGTACATGATGTTCCTTTTTAAGCATCAGTTTGAGTGTAAGTTTAAAATACTGATTTGATTTTGTGCAAATGTACCTGAATAGATACAGAAGGAATATGTGCAATTGAAGAGAATCCTAGCAGGAACCATGGATGAGTAGACATTCAGCTCTTCTTCGTTCATTGTGTTACTTCAATTTCTTTCACTCCACTTTCCATGTCCTGAAGAATTTGGAACCTTTTTCATTTACAGATGTCTCTTTAGCAAATTTTTTACTTTTCCCAGTATTATGGTGACAATGTGTCTTGGTTCACATTAAATCTCAAGGAGCTGCAGACGTCAAGAGGGTGACATATTTAAAAAGGGAAGGCAATTATTTAGAACAACATTTGAGCATATGCTAACTTCATTCCTATTCAGACAGCACTTCAGCACATGCTTAAAAGATGCTATCAGTAGAGAAGCTGTCTAGCCTCAAGACTGAAATTCAAAATAAGCCAGAGTTACTGCTTTTAAAAAATCATTTGGCATCTACATCCCCTGTTGATTTGAATAGGGTCTGCTGGTGTTCTGAAGTTCTGAAAAAAATTGTCCATGGCTAACTTTTATCCCTAAATGCAAGGATATAATGAGTTTTAAGCAGTTGCTTCTACCAAGATCCTGAGAACAGTGCTAAACTTAAGAATTCCTTTAATTACCCATGGTCTGACAGAGAGGTTCTGCAACTATTCACAAACGTGTGACCTCTGATTTGAGGCATCCAACTAATGCTTACTAGAATAGTGCACCATTAATTAGATAGAACTGGATATCCAGATTTTGGATATCCAGTGAAAGACGTTAAATCTTGGTATGGCAGTTTCAAATATTCAGTTAGTGATTCAAAATATATAGGAAAATAAAGTTAAGAACAGTCTTTGTAATTGTAATGCTTTCATTAACATCTATAATTTTAACTGCATATAAAACAAGTGGGATTCATTTAGATAGACCAAATTTTGGAAGGATGACAAGGTAGTCTGATTTAAGAAAGTGTTTAATTTGTTGTTTAGATAAAGGTACATTTGCAGTATTTGTGTTCTAAGTGTTTCAGCATTCCATGAAGGAAGAAAATGGAACTGAGGGTCAAGTGACATGAAAGTGTAATGGTTCTTGAGAACTAAGATATTAGTCCAAAAAAAGCACACCCAGTCACTATAAATTTTAAAATAGGCTCAAATGATTTGGATCTGAATAGCTTACAAGCTCATAAGTATTTTTAAAATTCTTGTGTAAATAATTTTCCATAATCTAACATAAACCATAAGCCTTTAAGTGCAGAAAATTTTGATGAAATTCAAGTAGCAGAAAATAACAAAGAATCACAAGAAAGGTGGGATGTGTTGAAGAGTAAATTGCACTCATGATTGAAAGGTAATATGCACTTGTTATAAGTAATAATTGTTAGATCATGTTTGAGATCTTGGGTAGAAGAGAAAGTATGCAAATAGGGACATGAAAGCTCTATCTGAAAATAAGAGCTGCATTAACAATACAGGATTGTAGAAATGATAGGATGAAGCGATGAAGCTGACATTGCAATACGGAAAGTGAGAAGAAGGTAAAGGTGGAATATGAAAGGAAATATAATGACATGGGAGGTTATGTCATACAAACAGTAATTTCCACTGTGTCCAGAATAAGAGAGACTCTGGGGAGGAGACAGCAAAGGTCTCCAATAGTTGGGAAGAATTATTCAGACTCTGAAGAGCTTGAAATTGTCAAACACATGAAATGCTTTCATTGTCTCACTATTTACAATGGCAAATTCAGGACAGATGTCTAAAAGACAAGCATTTTTAGGAGTCTTGAAGGCAAAATACTAAAGGAAATCAGAAAAAGAAATTTTAAAAAGTTATCTTTAACCATCTGATTTAAAAGCAAAGTGAACTGGATCCAAACTGACAGTATGAAGAAAATTGTGACTTACAATGTCTGGTATATTTTGAGTAGTATGGTCAAGCTGTCTGTGATGTGTTCTTTATTGATTTTGAACCATGACTCAAAATATGTCCTGACACAAATAGCTGCAGATTAACCAACAGAGTGCTTTTGAGAGGAATTGGAAGTTTTAGACTAGGGGAAATAGTACAAATGATACAGAGATGTTGACCAGACTTGAAAAAAATTGAACTCCAGATTTTTTCAAAGCTATTTCCTTCCATAGCTTAATTTTGGTTTTCTGTCCAATATTTTTCTCTGATTTATACTCCTATATAGTCAATGACACAGAGACTCATGAGAATTTTATCCTGTAGTGGGAATTATCCAAATGATCTAAATCTGTTACTGCATCTTTGATGTGTCCCTGTCTTTTCATTGCTTCTGTCTAACTTTCCATACAGGAAGGTGACCTACAGTTTCCCCTTCTCTCAGTCGTCTTCTCCCAACATCACTGAGTTTTTTCCACATGACTCTGAGTCTGATACTTCTATTTAAGTTATGCTTGGTTGGCACGGAGTTTATCTTTCCTTCCATGGCCACCTCCATGCAGTGAGAAACACGTAAAAGTCATCCAAATCTGACATGGCTAAGTGGGATCTAGGCTAGCTAAATAAAGTGTTTAAAGAGACAGTACAGTAATGCTTGAGTTGAAACTAACTTTGTAGAATTGTTTCAGCTCTCAGTTGTGTCTCAAAAAGTGTTCTCAATTATATGTTCATGCTACTTGAATTCGGAAAGAAGGAACATTTTTTATTAGACTGTGGTGGATTGCTCTTTATGGGCTGCCAGATATCCACCCAGCTTCTCTCTCACTCCCTCCACTTCACAGGACAGTGGGAAGCAGGAAACAAGGTGAAAAATCACTTAGGTTGAGTGAAAGGCAGAGAGAACACTTACCAACTGCTGTCAGGTGCACAACAGACCCATGGAAAATTAATTTAATGTATTAACAATTAAAACCAGAACTGGATGGTGAGAAACAAATATAAGAACTAAAACACTTTCCCTCATCCTGCCCTTCTTTCACAGGCTCAGTTTCATTCCTTCATTCTCTGCTCCTCTACCTCCTTCCTGCTGTGAGCAGCACAGGAGGATGCGGAATAGGGTTGTGGTCAGTCCATAAGAGTTCCACTCTGCTGTTTCTTCCTCCTCACAATTCTCCCTGCTTTCAAAGGGCTTTATGTTGCTGGGCAGTAAAGACACTTTGTGAAAAATCACTGCTTTGAACAGCTCTGATCTTACCCTCTGGTTCCTGCCACTGCACTGCCCTTCTCTTGTCCTGGAAAAAATTATTTTTTGCCAAAAAGCTATTCAACCCAATTATCTGTTCCAAGTGAAATAGTTATTTTTTCCTCTCTTTCTCTCCTTTCACCCTGTGCCCACCAAAAAATTACATTGTGGTGTAAGAGGAGAGAAAAGGCAGGCAGGCTAATGTAGAGAGCTACTTCATTGCATGGCCTCATAAATCCAGAAGCAGCAATCACTTCTGGGTGAGGTGTGCCTTATTATGATTAGAGGCATGGCTCAGTTTTTTAAAACTAAAAAGATTGATTAAGTTAGCTGCAGTTCTAGTTGCTTTTCTTTGGGGCTGCCATAAACTTTGTCTTTTGGGAGAGAAGGTAGGTGGTTATTTCCAATCAGCTCAGTCTGCTAGTTCAGTGTACTTTGTGCAGATGCACTCCATAGGAACAATGTGAAGAGGAGAGTGGGAAAGGGAAAATGTGGTATTTAAGTTAGCTTCAGCAGGACTGAATATGAAACTGTAGACTTGCACTGCAACTGTTGCAGTAGAAGAAAGCACTTTTTTATCCATTTGGGAGTTGCTGGTGATTAAACAGAAAACTCTTAATTCAGATGAATGTCAGAAATGACCCATATAATTAGGTATAATTAGGGACCATGCTGTTCTAATCTACAGTGTTTTCACATGGCCATTATCCCCATTCACTGCTCTTCTTACCTGCCCATAGGTATTGCCAAAACTAGTTTTTATTCCCCATAATTGCAGCCTTTCTGTACCTGAAGGGAGCCTATGAGAATGATGGAGAGAGATTATTTGCACTCTACTCTGTGTGATCATCCTGTTTGCAAGGACAGGTCCTGGGTTTAGTCTTTTTTTTTTGTTTTAGAAATTATTATATAATTGCCACAAAATTCCTTCTTCTTATCCATGAATTTTGAATTCATTGCTCCCCTGTCCAGCCACTGAGTACCACAAAAATACCAGATAGCTCCAAGGAACTGTAGCCCTTCTCTGTCAGGACTGTGTGAATTTTAAAAGGTCTAAAGCAGTCTATGCACATGATCTCAGCCAAAATGTCAGTGCTTCTTGCCACATGCCATGGCAGGGACTATCATGCAGTTGTGCCTCAGGAGATACATGATGATCTCCTGAATAATTTTGATGAAATTCCACTTGATGAAATTTCTACTTGGGAAAGTAGAATGGTAGCAAAAAGATAAATTTTATGGGAACACTAAAACCAGAGCAGCTTCAGAACCCATTATTTGTCTGTGTGACTTCCACTCTCAACTTAATCTGAATTTGATTGTATCCAGGCCGTGTCCAAAAGAAATTGGTTTTGTGTTATTTCTAGTCCAGTTTTGTACAAAGTCAGAGGATTGTGAAAATATCTAAAAGCTTATTTGGCTTTCCAAGCTAAGCTTCTCTGGTTTAATTTTTTTTCTTATTTTTTGACAGTATTATGATAACATTATGGAATAATCTTACCTGTGAGATACCAGAATTGCTTATATATTGTATATACTGACTGATTAATTCAATATGTGCTTTGAACCAACTTATTCAATGGTGATACTATTGTTCTAAACATATTGTTTTGATTTCACAGGTGCCTGCATAAATATCACCAACAGCCAGTGCCAAGTGCTGCCATATAACTACACCACTGGAACTTCAGTTCTTTCCATTGTCAAAAGTGTTGAAATGGACAAGTTCCTGAAGTTCTTCAGTTATCTCAATCGTCTCAACTGCTATCAACACATTCTGCTGTTTGGCTGTAGTCTCGCTCTTCCTGAATGCATCCATGACGGTGATGACAGGTATTTGGGAGTGAAAATCCAGCAGTGACTAGAGCCAATTGTGGTAAAATACTCTCTGTCTAATCAGACAAGAGAAGTTCCAAACTAAGCCTATGACCTTCTCATTGTGAAATTCCTGTCTGTCAAAGCTACTGACAACATTTCTGCCATGATAAGCTAACTGTAATAGAGATATTTTAGAAAAATATTGCCACCATATAAACAAAAACTGTGATATTACAGCAGTCAGGCTTATTTTCCTAAAGAAGCCTGTCCAGAGTTCTTCTGCCTAATTTCTCCAATCTGGCTATGCCAAAATGGAATGTTTTGAACAACAAGAATGCCTTTGATATGTATAATATTGTCATAAATTGGATGGCCTTTAGTTAAACTTCAAATTTCTTTAGTCATTTCCTTCATCAAAGTTAATATTTTAAATATGTTTTTTGGTATTAAATTAGCAAGATACGTTCAGGGTGACATTAACTATTCTAAAAGCTTAAGGAGCATGTATTTTTTCTGCATTTACATAATTTCACAGTGTTAGTATAATGTGCATGCACTTTTAAATTGAGTTTGATTTGAAAAAGGATCAGTGAGTTTAGCAGAGCTAAAATCAAAACATGACACAAAAGGGGAAAAGGAATATTTTCTTAGTATATGTACACAATCTTTGATGTTTCTGGAGGGGGAAAGAGAGACAATCGATTTCTTTCTCCTTGTTTTCATTTTTCCTTATTTCCAGTTCCTCCACTGTGAAATTCAGTGGAAGAGAGTATGACAATGGAATAAGTGTTTCAAATAACATAACAAGACCAGGAAGACAAAAGTTGTTTAGAAGGAATAGAATACTTATGAAAGAAGTTCTGTGAAAGCTGGTCTAAAATTCAGTTACCAGTGAAAGGTACAGTCTCACTCCAGGAAATGTATGCCTGCCATTTCCAGTGTATCACAAGGATTCCTGGACTGGCTAATTAAGCTCACTAAACTGACAGAAAATTAACCCAGAATAAACATGTACAGGTGATGTACATGTGATGTATGTACATGTACATGTGATGATATGGATAGGATTAGTGGGGAGGAAAGGCAGCACAGGTAACAGTGGAATGACACTGACCTTTAGACTGGCTGAGTGGTTTAATCCAAATACACCTGTGTACGTCTTTGTTAGCCTATCAAAAGCTGTAATTAACCCTGTTTAACTGAGTGCATTATTAGTTACAGCACCTCTGCTCCAATTCAGTATTACAATTCTTCTACTTAAGGAATCTTAGAAAAGTGGGTTCAGGTAACAAATTGATGCTTTTAAATGTTCGACAACTGAACAGGCCATTTCTCTGTTGCTTCACTTACTCTGCCTTGTTTGGAATTTGACTTTCACAAACCTTTTGAGAGTGAGTTGTGTGTATCAAAAGTGCAAAGCTCTTAAATAAGTAGATGGTGAAAGGATAAATTTTATACATTTTCTTTTCCATTTCTTTCCTGAAGACATGTTTTTGCTCTGGTTTTCATTGACAATCAAAATACTTTGAGAGTCAAGAGTCAGGGGTTTTCTTTGTGTGGTGTTGTTTTGGGGTTTTTTTGTTTGTTTGTTTTGGTTTTGGTTTTGTTTGGGTTTTTTTCCTTCCTCTTTTTGCTTTTCATTTTTTTCCATAGCAGCAGCCTTCTCCCAAAAATTCATAACGTCAAAGCTGGAACTGGATTTCAATGTCCTGTTTTATGTCCTGGAGGTCACAGTGGTTCCTCTATTTGTATTTTAAAATCTTTTTCTTTGGTGGAAAATATTCTGCAGACTGGTGGGGAAGAAAGTCCAATGTGAGACTGCAAATGATATAAGATTATGTTAGAATCTGACTTCAGTTTTAGTAATTATGTCTCCAGAGTGTGCCATGGATGTCACTGAAAATGCAGTGACTGCAGTCAGAGTGGCAACCACAGGAAGAACCATAACAGTGGACTGACAGTGTGCTGGTTAGTTAAGTCTAGTTTGCTAAACGTCAGTTGTCCTAATTTAACTTCTGGTTTCTTCTTTAAACGAAAATACCTTTTTTTCCTGTGGGCAACTAAGTGATTTTTGTGATTACTGTCTTTCTTGTAGCATCAAATTATTGCAGGCAAACACACATATTTCAAAGCCTAGAATAATTTATTTTAAGGAGCATCAGATCTGCAAAAAGTAGTTACTTAACACCTTCCCTTCCCTTCTCAACCCAGCCCCTTCTCTGCCTTCCCCCCATAACTCCTGTCAGTGAGATCTAGAGAAAAGCACGTGACATAGTAGGGGGAAGCTACTTTGTGTATGCTGAGTGCAGATACCAAAAATGAAAGAGACAGGCCTGTGTTAGGTCTGTTGAACAGGAGAATCTGGTAAGCAGAAACATACTGAAGCAGAAGAGTCACTGGAAAGCCTCTGGTGATATGGGGATATGTCCATATGCTGTAGTGCTTTTTTTGGGGGGACTATTGTTGTCTTTAACTTACGGTATGACAAAACATCCACCAATGTTGTGAACAGCTGTTACTGACATCATCACTGCTTCCTCCCAGCAGTTACAGCTGTTGCATTCTAACATCAGTGTATATGTGGTCATAATTTTTCCTTTGTTGATCTCTCTTTGTTTTGTGAAGCAGTTGTTTCGGTTGCTTTGTTAATGTATGTAAAGCTTAATTTGACAAATATTGTTTACAGAGTATGAAAGAGATGAAACTCCTGTGATGCCTAGATGTCTATTCTTAGATATTGTTGAGAGTCTGCTGGCAGCTTGCAGCCATGGGAGCAATAACTATAACAGTGCATTACAAGAAGGAACAAGAGGGAGAGTTACAAGCACTGATCTTTGGCATTCAGTGGGCTGTCATTACACAGCTTTTCTCTGATATTTAAACTGATGTCTGTTTCCCATTTATCTTTCATGTATTTATAAACATTGTTTTCATTAACACTTGAAGGAGATTAAGTTTCTAGGCAGAGAGCATATTCAGTGTTTGTGTAGTTAGGTACAGGGATTTCTGAATACTGCCACAGTACTGTTGCTCTTCAGAAATATTCTTCTATTTCTTACTGCAGTGAAGTCATGTGTGACAGTAAAAATACATTAATTTAAAAAGCTGTATTTAATTTCAGCAACTGGTTATAAAATCAGCTAGCCCTGCTCTTTTAATAAAATATATAACAGTATCTATATACCAGTTTCCAGTACAGATAAAGTTTGAAAGTACAACTAAAACCTGTGTGAAAATGGAACATGGAAAGTTGAAGTGCAGTAAGGCTTTTTTGCATGCTTTGTGTAGTAAAGGACTGCTTATTTAAAGGTGTTATGTAGCTTCCTCCTTCTTGAGCAGATGGATGAGATCTTTCCAATATGGCTTCAAAATCAGCCTCAAAAACCCCTCTCCTAGCACAGTCCAGCATCACTGCTAAGAAAACATGACTCAGTTCTGAAAAGTAATACCACCACTGGGTGGAAGAACACCTTAAACTACATGTGCCGAGCTAATGACTTCTAAAACATTCCCAGTAGTAACTTTGTTCTTTTGGGTAGTAATAGTCTGTATCCTCTGACCACCACATGCAATACTGGTACCTTATCTGTTGTAAGAAAGACCTGTCCTCAGAGCTGTTGGTTATGATTAATGATTTAATCTAGTGAATTCTCCCTTAGCACAGTAAGACACTAAGAGTGGGCCAAAGGTCAGTTACTACAATATAGAGGATGTTTATTTATAGCAACTCAGGTGCACTGGATTCCACAATGCAAGAAGACAATAAAAGTTAGACTGCAATGTCTTCAGATTTCAAAAGGGGGGAAAGAAGGATGTATTTTAAAGCCAAAATTAATGGTAAATTTAAAGATTCAAAATCATTAGAGAAGTTCACAGTGGGTCAGCCTATAACTGCATAATGCAAACAGACTGGTTGACTGATGCTTTCTAATATTTCTTGCACTCTGTGAAATACTCAAATTTCATCCAAAGATTTGGAAAAATAGGCAGGCCATATAAGATCCTGAAGGCCTGTGTACATGGCTTATTTTGACTTTTTATGCTGGGAATAAATTTGAAGCTTATGGATTCTCATAACCCTGTGCGGTCATGATGCCTTTAAAACAGAAATAATAGCTTGAGTACTTACATTAATCCTCTTTTAAAAAGTATATTCCAGAAAGTTCAGGAGATGCCTTCCATTGAGAGGTCCTCAGAGCCTCATATCTTTGGAGATCAAACTTAATTTAGGCTCCACCTAGAAAATAGAATTAGGGCAATGCAAATTAGAAAGTGTGATATGCTCCCAAGCTGAAATTCCAATGAGCCCTGCATTTCTGTATCTTTTTACTCATTATGCTTTTTTTCATGTTGGGTATCTTTGTAAATAGAGTCGTGAAGTGGCTTGTCTTCAGTTAGAGCTCAAAGAGTCCATCTGAGATCATGGCTTTTTATGCTGGATGCTGTACAAACATGCACTGAGGGGCCACCTCTTGCCTTTGAAAGTTTATAGCCCACATGAAGAAAACAAGTAAAGGATAGGAAGAGAAAGTTATACTGTCACATTAATGGCTGGGGAAGCCGAGACTGAGAAAGAAATTTTCAGTAGAGCAGAGAACTAATCTGTAACATTTATAGCCTGTATCTTTAGGCACAACATTATTTTTCGTCTTGATTAAAGTCTGAAAATTAATTTCACTTATTTATTCATTTGTGATCTAATGCACAGTGAATGCATAGCAAAACTCTCTGCCATAATTCAACCTTTTTTCCCCCCTCAGATTAATTCTGAAGGGCAAAATAATACAATGAAGGGAAAAGGCTTCTTTGATTTTTGAACTCTTTCCTACAAAGAAGTTTGTCATGTAAAAGTCTATATGTAACAAATATTTTATTGTGATGTAGTATCTATGCTACACACAGCAGTAGCCAGGTAAAGGCTTGTAGAAAGCCAAAGAGGTCAGAATAGGTCAACATGGTATGTTTGGAATGGGAGAAATTAACTAATAAAAATTAGGGTAATACCAAATAGGTTCTAAGAAGCTGTGAATAGTTTGTGTTCAGTCAAATATTTTTGAAGAGCTGCTGTTATGGCTCATAGTGGCAAATTTTATTCTGTGTTTTTTTTCTGGTTGTCTGCATTTTTTTCTATAAATAATAAGAAGGAAAAAACCAAATAATGTAATTTTCATTGTGGACATAAAATAGGATGAAATATTAGGTCCAAAAAACCAAATCCAGAATGGTGGTGTCTTTTACTAAAAACTGTCAACAGCTTAAAGCAATTTCATTCATGTCCTCTTAGAAAATGGAAGAGAATCAATCTTCAAAGAGAAAGAGATATCTGTCTGTCATGTTTGGTATAATCCATGAATGAGACCAGTGATGTGGTTATTTTCTTTTTCCTGCTTTTGTGAACTTCACTCGAAACTTATCCGTGTTGTTTATCCTGCTGACAGTGGATTAATTATATTTTATCACAGTTAGAACAGTTAAACTTATTAAAATAATAAGACGTTATTAAAAAACTCCTTTATGGAGTTAATTGAGGCTTTTGAAGTATTTAGGAGAAGTAGTTGATCACATAGATCTTGTTTACATAGCTAATGAAAATTTTTGTTTTCAGGCTTTGAACAGGAAGCTATCAGCATACATTTGAGTCAATATCTATTATGCAAAGTCCATAATGGATTTAACTGTGTATGAGTGATGTATGGACATGTATGAGTTTGTATAGGCAATCCTCCACTGGCATGCTTCAATTTTGTTTTAATCTACTAAATTTTGACAACAAAAGCAGGTAAATATGCCAAGACAAATAGCAGCTGCTATGACCTCTGAGTGAACAGTCTCATAGGTAGTGTGCGACCCAGCTTTTACACTATCTTTTTATAATGCACCTGTGGGGAGATGTCAAATTATGGTTGCGCAGGGAACTTTGCCATTCTGCAGCTTTTAAGAAATGTTTAAATTTTACACATCTGTGAAGTTAGTTTCAGAGCAATTTTTGAAGCAAAGGTATTGAGAAACCCACCTGGAAGGACATCTAGAATCCTCTCTCATAAACCTATCAGAGATGCTTTCGTTGAAATTGGTGGTATTTACTTTTAAAAATTAAACTACTGAAATGGTGACAATCACTTATCAGGTCTCCAAGGAATAAGGTGGGACAATTTTCTCCTACCACCCACTATGTTGTCTCTTTATGTTCTTCTCATGACTCCATCCAGTGTAGTTCTTGCCATGACCCAAGCACATGGAGTGGAGGCTTCTTTCAGATGCTTATAAAGTGGCTACCAGTTGTTTCCTGAGTTCGCAGTCCTGCCTTTCACATCCTGTGGGAGCTGCTTTATCCTCTTAATACACTTGCTTTTTGATGGTGCCCCTTTAGCCTAAGGAATTTAACATGATTCACAAAGGCTATTCCAGATGTAGTTTTTGGCAATGGTTGCTTGTCAAGGAGATACAGAAGATTAGAAACTTCAACTCAAAATAAAGAAGACAAGATGTTCAGTGAGTGAAGTGATATATACATAGAATGTTTGAAATCACATGTCCTTGTGACATGTTTTAAATGTTGCCATGACTTGGCTTGCAGCCCTTCAGAATCCAGCAGACTGATTTTGTAAAATCTGTCTTTGGATATAACTGAGTCATAATCCCATCTTCCATTTTTAAATTTGGGTATTGTTCACTTAAATGCAATTGTGACTTGAATCACACAGCCTTGGAGATCCAGCTAATGAAAAACATGTATAGGAGAAGTGTCTATGAAGGATGTCTGCACTTCAGGAGGCTCTCTTGAAAGCTGTTTATTGCTTAGGCAAAATTACAGCAGTCCAGAGAGTGGGTATCCAGAGCCAGCCCTACAGCTGCCAGCTCCAGCTGTAGGCATACCTGAAGCCCCTTTCTGTTCAAGTTACAAAGCATTTTATACTTTTCTTCACTGAGTATCTTGATACATAACAACCAATAAGCACCATACACAACACCTTTACATTTGCCTATAGCCTATCATAGCTACTACCATCACCATATTATAGTCATTATTATCCAATCACAGGAGTAAGCAAGTTACAATTTAAGCTTACAGTGGAAAATTCTCAGACCTCTCTTCTTGCTACATCAACATTTCTTGTTTGCCTGCCATATCTCTCTTTTTGGTAAAGATATGTTTTCTATTTATTTATGCTCTTCTTGAGACTCATTTACTTGGTGAAAAACATGTCTTTGTAGTCACATACCTTTGCCCTAATCATAAAAATCTCCTTCCAACTCATCTCCAACCTTTGCCTTCTCAGTTATTCAGTGATCACTGGTCCAGCAAAACATCTTTTACTCTATATCAAAACTTGCTTTCATTTCTATCTCATCCTCAGTTTCTACATTCAGAGATCTTTCTGCCAAGCCTACATATCTGTGAAACTTTCTTACCAAACTTTCATCCTTCCCAACAAACATGTATAGTCAAATCCTGTCAAAAAGGAATGCAAAAATTATAGAGAGAGTGGGATAAAGTTGCAAATGCTTGCCCACACAAATACTGTTCTCTATCTGCCAGTTATTTTTGTGTCTTGTCATTGTTGATTTAAAGCATCCTCCTAAGGGAATTGATATATTACTGTTTAGCAGAAAAGCTGAGGAATACACAGGGTCTGTGTTACTTGAAAAAGCCCAGAACAGCAAAACAAATGAATAATTTGTTCTTTCATTTTGTCCTTTCTACCAGTTAATAACCTTCCAATAACTGTAATTCAACCAATAGTAATAATAATAATGATATTATGGTGTAATTTTTTGATAAGTAAAATGTTGAGGATAGAGTTGCTATGGCAGATAGTCAATATGCTGTGAGAAACATTTTGTAAATCTTTCCTGCACAATGTAAATACTCAGTGTCAGCTCCAGTCTACCATCAAATTGATAGCACACTAATTCAAGGTGAAGTACTAATTAGAAGTACTTCTAATTAGAAGAACTAATTTACAGCAACAAGAAAGTGAAATGGTTGAGAGGTGTAATACATTGGGTAGGGATTCAAACTAGCAAAACCCTCTGTTTAAGGTATCTTTAAAATAGCACTAGACAGTTCCTGTGTACTTTTGAAAGTGTTTATGTGCAGTAACAGATGTCATATGCAAAGTCATTAGTGAAAACACATTTCAGTGAGTGTACTGAACAGACATGAATTTCTAAATATAAGGAGACAGTGAATAAAATCAGGGAGACTTGAAATGGAAATCTGAGTAAGTAATAAATAGATACATGGATCAAAGAAAATCTACAATATGCAGATCCAGAAAGTGATGAAATATATGCACAGAGAAAGGAACAAGAAGAAAACAAATCCTCAAGCCCCAATTCCTGCTCTAAGGAAAGATAATTTTTCAAAAACCATAATTTTATTTCTGCTGTCCTAGGAGTATAACATGTTCTTCATGAGACATGAGTGAGACCTTTAGTTAAGAAACAGCTGGTTTACATCTGACCTCAAAGAAGGGAATGCTCACATTTCTCTGAAGAAATGGAGTGGACCATCTTGCCAAGAAATGAATGAAGAAACAGTGGTTACAAAATTCCATTTCTAGAGATATACCTTTCTTCTCAGTGCAGCCTGTATTATTCATAAATAATTTCATAGTTAATGAGTTATATTATTAGTCTTGTCTAACTGTTATTCACAGGGCAGAAAACAATGTGCTAATGAGAAGATTATAGTTAAGAGTACAGTCCGTCAGAACTCAGACCATGAAGTCAATGTGTCATATTCATCACCTTAGGAGCCACTACTACTTGCTTTCAAGCCTAGACCATATATAAATGTGACAAATACAAAGTTTGCTTTTGCAAGGAATGCTAGGGAGAAAATCACTAAGGCTGTGGCATGGGCCAAAATGCCTGTATTTAAAGTTGACAAGCATATCTTAGAGAACCCTTTCTCCAGATATGGATAATTGTTGAGGGGGAAAAAAAATTTTAAAAGCACCATTTAACTCTCTTTTTGGATGCCTAAATAATACCCTGGGCAAAAACAGAAAAAAATGGGTTGCTTATGAAAAAGCACTCCGTAATCACCAACAGTGCTTAAGTATTTGAGCATTGAAACTTGAAATTTATTTGGGAAGTTGCTCTAATAAGTAGTAAGCTCTTCCTCACAGCTTCTAGAAGAGGGAGATAAGGGAAATAGAAGAGAAAATGTCTTTACCTTAGGGGAACTTCTGTTTATAAAGTCTATGTATCTGTGGCTGTGCCTACAGAACTTAATCCCCAATTTCTACCTTACACATCAGAAACATCATGGAGTCTCTGAAAGCATCTCTCTAACTGTCATGGCTCAGCTGCTGTGGGTGGACCTAAAGGGTCCCAATAACTAGGGGCAGCACTGGATCTAGGTACAGGCCCTTACAGGAACAGGGCCTGAAGTTGGCCTCTGTGATGCCAACTCTTTTACACAGGTGCAGTGTCAGGAAGGACAAACCAGGGGCAAAATATAGGGGAAAAGGACAGAGAAATAGGATGCTGGAGAGAATGTGTTTTCCGCATTCAGACAACTGTCCCTTCCCTGCTCGCAAACTGTTTAAAATTACTGGTATGTATAATTTGTAAATTATATTAATTTCTTGTGCCTAAGAAATTAATTTAAAAAATTAAAAGTTAGAAAAGTAATATAGAAATATAGGCAATGGGATCCTACATTGGCCAGAATTATGTGTGTGGTCCAATGCACGTGAAGCCAGCATTTGCCATAGCAGGCAGCATCAAACCTTCATGGAGTGTTTCACCCTCTCCACTGATCTAATTACAATGCATGTGTTGGGGGGAATTATGGATGCAGCAGAGTTAAAAGGTTATCAAATAGACAAACATTTTTGAGAACAATCTGGGCATGGGAATATCTGCTTGAAACTGTATTTCACAATGCTGCTCAGAGAAGTTAAGGGAAGGAGGCAGAAAGGAAAATCAGGAGGGCCGGTTATTTTATTAATGAATATGTTATTGACTGATTACCTTCAGTCCTGTTGTTGCAATGATTTGCTCTGTGTATTATCTATTATAAGCTGTGGTTTATGGTTCCTAAGTTGGTATGCTAACTAGAGATCATAAGTCATTCTCCTGCACATGCAATATAATATTTCTTATCATTTTTGCAGCTGAAATAATTGTTTACAACTACTCTTAAAATTAGCATGGCTTTTTGTTAATGTTTGTTTGCTAATTTAATCTATCTTCTAGAAAACATGCTTTTCACAAAATAAAATTTATTTAATTTAACAAATTGCAATAATTGTAGGATAGGAACTTTCGGTAAAACCTTGCATTTTCATAAACCTTTTGGGAGTATTAACACTGATCGTTTCTTGTTGGACTGGTGTACCTGGGCTCACAACCAGAAACATACAGAGGAGGTAACATTTTATCTTAGTTTGGTAGATAGAACTCTTTTACTAGATATGAGTACATCCTCTTGTGCAGCAATTAGTAAACAAAATGGTTTTGTATTGAAGCGTGGTTAAAGAATTCTCCAAGAATTTGTATATATTTTCTGCTCATGTTTAGCTTCTTTTAGTGCCCATCTTATTAACAAATAACTTATAAACCACCTGCACTCAAAACCTAATGAGAATTCAGTAAGTGGGGCATTCTTCCTCTCACAAGTTTGTCTCTTCTGTCAGAAGTTATTGTTGCCCTATTGAAGACCCCAGTGGCAAGCACCAGACTCACAGGCTGAGCAGGGCAGTCAAACTGGAATTGCAAGATTATGCAGGTGGGGAGGAAAGAAACTTCTCGAACTCCTCTGGCTGGGATCAGGACCAGCATTAAAGATGAATGAAACGCCTCAGGGACATTCTCAATTGAGATTTGAGTATCTCTAAGGATGGAGGTTTCACAACCCTTCTGGAGAACATGTTCCAGACTACTGTTTCATGATAGATAATGCTATATAAAATGCTAGTGGTGCTGAAAGAATCAGTATTATCCTGTTCTCCTGCTTGTTATTCCCCATCTCACGCATGTCTTTTCCATGTCCTGTCATGAGTATTCTTTCAGCTCCACGACAAATTGGATGTGGAAACTTATCTGAATTAAATTAGGAGTGACCGATGTTATCCATTGTGTAACAGCATGAAGTGCTGTGCTGGCACAAAGAAGTAGGGAAGAGAGGTGGGGAGAGGTTCTGGAGCAAGCTGATGGCGGGTGGGACAGCTTCTTTAAATTGATGACATCTGCTTCTGCCAGATTTAAGTATTTGTGAAACGATTTTAATGTGAACTGGAAGTAGCATGATAATGGATTACAATGATTTTCTACTTGACAGAGAGGATCCTTGAATGTCAATGAGTGAGAGGTGTGTCTGTGATTCTTTAGGATTCCTGACAAGATGCAGCTCAGAAAGTTTTAACTTGGGCTGATTCTTGAGGTCTTCCTTTTGGCAATGCTCTCAAGTGCACAGGGAAACATGAGTTCTGGAAAACTGCATGAAATTAAGGGTACCTCTCACAGTCATCTGTGGAAATGGGAGACAGTTCTTTAGGTACAATATTGTTTTGGGTGCCTTTATTATCCTGATGATACAAATAGTTAGAACAGCTGTGCAGTGTATGATTTACTTCCAGTTAGTCCAGAATTCCTGTAGCAATACTGTGATTGAAATACTGGTGTGTGATATAGAGGACTTCTTTTTCACTGTGACAGCTTCTCTTTCCCAAGTGCGAATTTTGTTTGCTAAAATCAAAAAACCTCGTAACCTGGATTTTCAGGCATTTTAAGAGTTTGTTTCATTTTGGTTTTTTAAAGAAATTTCTATAGAGTAAACTAAATAAACAGTGCGTTCGTCATTTGCATAATAAATACTAGGCAAGAATTTTCAGAAATTTGACTTCATTTAGGAGTCATTTTGGCAGACAGTACAAGATTGTAAAAATAGCTCATAATTGTAGCAATATTCTTAATAATACTTATTAAAACTGATTCATGGCTGAAATAAAGCTCTAATGAATTAATTTAGTGCCTCTCTCCCATTTTTACTGTTGTCTTTGAATCAAGTGATGGGATCAGTAAGACAAGTCGGGAAGGGCTGATTGCTTTAGTCAGGACAGATCATCCCAACTGATTATGGTCATTGTACAAAACACACTGAATAATTTTGATAGATTTTTTTTGTGGCAATAATTTCAATGCCATATTGAAAAATTTATTCTTCTGCTGTACAGTGTATACTTTAGGAGTTTCTGATTGTTATGGTATTATAAGCCCAACTTGTGATATATTGTGCTGTCATGGAAAGTGACTGAGGAGTTAGAGTGGATTTCTGAATTTTTTTCTTGCTGCTTCATAGAACCATACAATATCCCAGACTGGAAGGTACCCACAAGGATCATGAAAGTCCAGCTCCTGGTCCTGCACAGGACCATCCTGAAGAGTCACACCATGTGCCTGGGAGAATTGTCCAAATGCTTCTTGAGTTCTGTCAGGCTGGTGCTGTGACCACTTCCCTGGAGAGCCTGTTCCAGTGCCCAGCCACCCTCTGGGGCAAGAACCTTTTCCTGATACCCAACATAAACCTCTCCTGACTCAGCTCCATGCTGTTTCCTCGAGTCCTGTCACTGGTCACAAACTTGAAGAGATCGGTGCCTACCCCTCCAGTTCCTCTCATGAGGAAGTTGCGGACTGTGATGAGGTCTCCTCTCAGTCTCCTCTTCTCCACACTGAACAGACCAAGTGTCCTCAGTCTCTCTTCATATTGTTCCCCTCTAGACCCTTCACGATCTCTATTGCCCTCCTTTGGATGCTCTCTAATAGTTTAATAGCTTACATTTTGGCACCCAAAACTGCCCCCAGGACTCGAGGTGAGGCCGCCCCAGCACACAGCAGAGCAGGACAATCCCCTGCCTCGCCTGGCTGGCGATGCTGTTCCTGATGTCCCCCAGGACACAGCTGGTCCTCCTGGCTGCCACAGTACACTGCTGACTCAGACGAGACTCCTTATTTTGGTCAAAATAATTTATCTGGGTTTTGTCTACAAAATAAATTATTACACTGACTAAAAATTCTAACTTGCATTGTAGAGACTGTATGTGTCCATTGTTAATGATATCAACAGGCTTTGGCCACATTGTCTGAAGAGCATTTCTAGGCCTGAAAGAGATGTTAAATGACAGCATTTGATGTAGAAGATGTAAAATTCAACAGCACCTGCTGCTTCCTTTACTCATTTTTGGATGGATAAGAAGAGTCTTTTTAATCTAATGGTATATCTGGATTTGTTCCCAGTTCCACTTTCACTGGAATCAGGAATTTATATTTCCTCCCTCTGTCTGAACAGCCTTCAGACTTCTGTGTGAGCTCTTTGTTAAGTACGGTACTCTTGGATGTCAGATGTGTTCTAAGACTTTTGCAAGTATAACTCTAGCCATCTCTTTCCTGTTGCCATGAGACATGGCAACTATTAAGGAGTAGTTAATTTGACATGTAATTCTTAGAGAAAAAAATCTGTATGGACCCACAGAAGAGAGTCCAGCTTTTTCTTTTAATTTGGTTTTGACTCTTTTCTGTTCTCATAGCCTTTAAACAGATTGTTCTTCCATGCTGCAGGCACTCCATTTAGTATCTCCATATTTTTCTTTCTCATTGTGTAACCCAGGCTTTTTTCAGTCTCTTGGAAAGGGCCTTCCTCTTGTAGCTCATCTGTAATTGCCAGCTTCATGACAGCAAATGGGGCATCCATGAGTGTATGAGTGTATCTGTAAATCCTTATACTGAGTCCCTGTAGGGCAGATGAGTGGGCACCGACCCGCAGTTCAGCCAATTAATGTGAGGCCTTAATCTTGTCCAAACAGCTGCAACCATTATTCAGGCTCTCACCCCAGGGAATCTGAGCTGCTATGCCTTTTGCCGGGTTCACCTCTGAGTCCTTTTTTCTCCTTTAAGATATTAGATGTTTCTCAGACTGTGGTCCTATCCTTTTATAGGTTAGTTTTGCATCTTACACACAGGAACCTGCTTCGAGAAAACACTACATGCACTTGAGCTAAAAACTAGGTGGGAGGTAATGCACCTAGCTCTGCTTTGAGTGTTACAAAGTGTTACATGGAATTGAGGCGCCATCCTTAAATGTTGCTATATGGATTCACTACAATTTTATCAAGTGAAATAACCACAAAAATCTAAAATAATCTTGCTTTCTTTTCAGATTTTATTTTTTGCAAAGAAGTAAACTTCAGATTTAAGCCCCCATCGAGAGACAAAATAGAAAATTCAAACTCTCAAATGAACTTGCAAGTTAGAGACAAAAACCAAACAATAAAAGATAAAAATGCCTAATTTTCTTGATTGTGGGAAAGTGAAACATTAGCAGCCAATTCATTTATAAATCCATGAATCAAGAAGCAATATTGAGGGGTTTATGAGTTTGTCTCATAAAACTCTGTCAGTGACTGGGCTGCTCTCCATGTTGGAGTACTGTGAGAGGGTACTGAGAAAGATTTCACAAGAATGATTGCTCTAGAAAACCGCCACCCTGAGTGTGTGTGTTTGCTCTGCTGTAGAAACTTATTTTTCTGACATTTATATTCTGTAGAAGTCTTTATTGTTAGAAAACCATGGAAAGGATTAAAGACAATTAGAACTCACAAAGGCTGGTGCGTGAGCTCATCACTTCAACTTGTTTGATTTCAGAGCTGTTGTTTTCTTCTTCCCATAATTACATCATGTTTCATTTTGTCCTTGTACTCATCCTCCCTGCCCCAGAAATCTCTCAAAATTGTATTACCAATTCCTTTATTTTGCCTCAGGCCTGAGATCTATCATCATTCTTAGCATGTGTGCCTATGAATGATACAGCAAAATATCCTACAGTTGCTTTTAACTTGGTTCAGTACCTGAATACAGCTTATTGTATGGCCACAGAAAAAGTTATCCTGAACAATTGAAGGGATGAAGCTTGGGAAAGAACAGTAATGAAAACCAGCAATAGCTGAATATGTTCATCAGTCTGCTATTCAGATTTTTATTTCTTTTGGTGCCTTACAGTTCTTAATGTTAGTATTTCTGTGCAGCTGAATTCACTGAAGTTTGGATTTTAAGTGTGGGGAAGCCAACCACAGAAATAAAAATATTTTCTTTCTTTCATCAAAATACATTTTCAGGAGTTCTTCTATTAATATCCTGAAGAGCAGAATCACACCCTAATATGTTATAACCTGCTTCTGTGCCTGCCACTGATGCTGAATCAGTTATGGTAAGATTGCCAAAGACCTGCCAGTTTATTTTTAAAACTATTGGTCTCCAAGTAGCTGTAAATAAGAATAATCAAGATAAAGACTTTAAATAATATTTTCATTCTCCAGCATATTAAGCAATATGTGCATACTAAACTTGATCATTATCCAGAAATATTTAAGTTATGGAGTACACATGACTCAGTATTGAAACCGGGCCAAATATTGCAGCAGTTGCTGGATAATCCCATGTTTTCTGATTTGTTAAAGCTTCTCTAGAGACTGCAAATTCTGCTTGGCTTATTAGATCACCATGCAGTTGTCTTTTAGAAGACTGGTAATTTCCAAATTATTACTGTTCTGTGGTAGGTTGACCCTGGCTGGTCACCAGGTGCCCTCCAAAGCTGCTCTGTTACTCCCCTCCTCAGCTGGACAGGGGAGAGAAAATAGAACAAAAGCCTCATAGATTGAGATACAGACAAGGAGAGATCACTCACCAACTACAGTCATAGGCAAAACAGACTCAGCTTGGGGTAAGAAATTTAATTCACTGCTAATCAAATCAGAGCAGGGTAATGAGAAAAGAAACTCCATATCTTAAAACACATTCCTCACGCCCCTCTCTTCTTCCTGCGTTAAACTTTGGTCATGAATTCTCTACATCCTGCCCCCTCAGAGGTGCAGGGGGTGGGGAGTGTGGGCTGTGGTCAGTTCATCGCACGTTGTCACTGTCACTCCTTCCTTCTCAGGAGGAGGACTCCTCACACTCTTCCTCTGCTCCAGCATGGGGTCCCTCCTAAGTGACACCGTCCTCCATGAACTTCTCCAGTGTGAGTCCTTCCCATGGGCTGCAGGTCTTCATGAACTGCTCCAGTGTGGGGTCCCTCCCACAGTGTGCAGTCCTTCAGGCACAGGCTGCTCCCGTGAGGGTTCACCACAGGGTCACAAGAACTGCCAGCAAACCTGCTCCAGTGTGGGCTTCCCACAGCTTCCTTTGGGCATCCACCTGTTCCAGTGTGGGGTCCTCCAGGGGCTGCAGGTGAATATCTTCACCACCATGGACCTCCATGGGCTGCAGGGCACAGCTGCCTCATCGTGGGCTGCACCATGGGCTGCAGGGGAATCTCTGCTCCAGCGCCTGGAGCACCTCCTGCCCCTCCTGCTGCACTGACCTTGGTATCTACAGAATTGCTTCTTTCCCATATTTACACTCTTTTTCTCCTGGCTGCAGCTGCCTTTGCACAGTATTTTTTCCCTGCCTCCTCAAATATTACAGAGGTACAACTGCTGTCTCTGATGGGCTCAGCCTTGCCCAGTAGTGGGTCTGTCTTGGATCTGACTGGAATTGGCTCTTTCAGACAAAGGAGAAGCTTCTGGCAGCTTCTCACAGGAGCCACCCCTGTATCCCTTCTGCTATGAGAACCTTGCCATGAAAATCTGATATAGTATCCAAACATTTGCACTGCAGTGTATATTCAAATACTGGACTGCTTAATTTAAATAAATGAGGTGAACTTCTTGTATTTGTGGGTTTTTCTCATATAGATGTAAAGAATTCAATGTGCAGATACATCTTCCGAAAAAAATTACTTCCAACATTTTTGGAAGCTCTTTAACTATTATGCGTAAGTATAACACTGCATAGTTTTATTTTAATATAACTTTTTACTATTATTTTTAAAATTTCGATTGAAATGAATGTTCAGTATGTTGAAAGACCTTTGGAAACAAGGAGCCATATAGATGGAACTTTGCTATAGTTAAATTTTAAGAAATTGACATACACATAATACTATTGCCTGATTGCTAAATGTCAGGTTATAGCTGAAGTGCTTTCAAAGTTAATGATTCAGGTGTGGGTCAGGAAAAAAAGAAATCACTCCAAATACTCCAGACATGTGTGAAACTTCATCTGAGAGCCCTCAAGAACTCTTTATGATTCGTTTATTTGTTTGGGTTTTTTTTCAAATAGCATTCTCATTCGTAGAAATCATGTGCAGATTGGCTAACTGTGGTAAACTCAAGTAGATCTCTGTCACAGACCTGGTAAATTCAAGTAATGTCCCTGCTAACACTTTTTTTGAGAACAAAAACTTACAAACTTAGCCGAATGTACTGTCTTCAAATGACTACTTGTGATCATCAGGTATGCTCCATTGCACCAGTGAATGAGGTAGAATCACTGCTTACAATACTTTTCACTGTAATTCAGTTTTGTAGCATGTTTTGTGTTTTTGTAAAAAATGAACAGAAAGTTAAATTAAACATATCAGATTGAATATAATAGAGGCTTACCACTCACCAACAGATCAAATCAATACTCCATTTTAGCTTTGTGACATCTTATTTCTCACAGATATTTAGAAACTCAAGTGCCTTCTGTAGTAAGTACAGCATTTCTTTCAGCATTTTGTGTATTAGGGAGCCTCTGTCAAACCAGAAGTGTTATTAGGATATTAGCTAAGAATGAAAAACTAAAAAATGTCTGGAGACAGTCACTTGCCTTGTCAAATCCCCTTTATTTAAGGAGTTTCTCAAGCTCCAGACAGGAGGCAGTCATGGCTGCTTGACAGCTCTTGTGCCCTTTCTTTCTCTCCATATCAAACAGTCTCTGTAAAAACCAGAAGGGTTTTTAGCACATGTTTATCTGAAGAGCCTTTACAATTCAGATTAACTTAGTTTGCCAGTACAATGTGCAGAACTAATAAGTGGCAATTCTTCTGTCCATCAGTGGAACCATTCTTGGTTTTGTACACAGCCAGATAGGTGATCTTTGGTGCAAAAATTTTCTGTCTCTCAATAGATCACAATAAAAAAACCGGGTGGTGAAAAGTGCTGTTTTAGAACATATATGCTTCTTTCCAGGCAACAAGTAAGCTGCCATCCAGGAAACTGCAAGAGACAACTTTAGAGATAAATTCTTTGACTTGTTTCCAAGACAAGTTCAATACTTCAGCATGTGAAGTGCATTGTGTAAAAGCCCTTAGCATTACCTGGAGAATATATCTCTAAAGATACCTTTTTTGAAAAAGTGGCTCCAACCACTTTTTCCACCACTGTAATGAACTCAGTAACAACACTGGCAGCACAGTGTCTTTTTAGATACTAAGCAGAGAAAGGCAACCATACTGACTTCAGAATAGTTATGCAAGTGAGTATTTTGCTTTACACCAATCTCTTTGTTACCACTGTAGTCAGACAGCTCCAGCAGCTTTTTATTCCTTTCTTGTGGTCGCTGCCATGTCATACAGTTGCTAACAGTACCATGTTATTCTCTGTTACTGTAAAATGAAACACTAAGTTAGTCAATTTTTGGGTACTGTAGACTTCTTCAGTTCAAGCCACTTACTTGTGATTGAATATGGAATTCTAGCCATGGTTTTGAGATGGACAGGTACAACCTAGAGTCAGACATAAAGAGAAAGATGTATGTGGTGTACTAGGAAAAAGAGCTTTCTGTGGCATTATGAGTGGTTATGAATAAAGTAAAATTGAATTTGCTAAAGCCTAAGATATTCTGCAGTAATTTAGACAAACTGCAAAAGTTGTATTGAAAATTTAAGCACTCTAAGGGTATGGGTGCTGCTGTATAGAATGCAAACTTTGCTGAAAGCTCTTATTATTACTTTTTGCTCTGTTTAAAAAGTTTTCACAACATACTAAAGTAATAATAATAATTTTTGATTTTGTTCTCTCTTTTATTCAGTCAAGTACTCTTGCCCTGCAGGACATTTTGTGAGGCAGCAAAAGAAGGCTGTGAACCAGTCCTGGGTATGGTAAATGCTTCTTGGCCAGACTTCTTGAAGTGCTCTCAATTCCAAAACAAAACTGAGAATGACACCACTACAAGGATATGCTTCTCACCACACCAAGGAAATGGAAAGCAGTGTATGTTCCCATTCTTAACCATTACACTGTGATTATGAGTTTTCACTTAATAATGTATTTTTTTCCTGTGTAGAAAAAGCTCTGGGTTGTAACTATTATTTCTTGTTCTGTTATTATGTTCCATCTTATTACTGTGATGGTAATTACAGTTTGCAGTGCTTTAATTATTTAGGCTGATTTTTTTCAGACTTGTGTTGATTCAAAGCCTTTTTATTTTACATCAAAATTTCTGAGCTGTTTCAAGGAAAGAAGGTTGGAGGAAAGTAATACGACCTGTTGACTTTCTATTTGCTAGCTCTAGCAAATACAGGTTTGTTATTTGGAACAGGAACCTGATACACAGGCCAAATTTCAAGCCTATCTCCTTTTTCCTTGCTGTAAAAATGATCCCAAAACTGATCAAGAGGTAAACTTCTCAAAAAGCATGGCCTTTACACACCCACACGTAAAGTCATAGAATCATTTAGCTTGGAAAAGATACTGAAGGTCATCCAGTCCAACTGTTAATTCAGCACTGCCAAATCCACCACTAAACCCTGTCCCTAAGCATCATGTCTACACGTTTTAGAAACCTTCAGGGATGGTGACTACACCACTTACCTTGGAAGCCTGTTCTGATGACTGACCAGCCTTCCCATGAAGAAATTTTTCCTACTATCAAATCTAAACCTCCCCTGGTGCTCCTTGAGGCTGTTTCCTCCTGTCATATTGTTTATTACTTGGGAGAAGAGACTGACTGCCACCTTTTTACAACCTCTTTTCAGGCAGTTGAAGAAAGTGATCAGGTCTCCCCTGAGCCTTTTTTTCTCCAGGCTAAACACCCCCAGCTCCCTTATCACTCTGCTGTCCTTCTCTGGACACACTCTAGCACCTCCGTGTCTTTCTTGTACTGAGGGGCCCAAACTAAACACAGGATTTGAGCTGTGGCCTCACTAGTCCCGAGTACAGGGGGACAATCCTGCTGCCTACAGGGCCCTGGCCCTGCTGGCCACACTATTGCTGACACAGGCCAGGATGCCATTGGCCTTCTTGGTCACCTGGGCACAGCTGGCTCATGTTCAGCCAGCTGTTGACCAGCATTCCCAGGTCATTTTCCACCAGTCAGCTTTCCAGCCAGTCTCTAAAAACAAGGCATTTCCATCTCCTCAGAGGTGCTGCTCTAAAGGCATATTTTTGAGGAGTCATGAAGTAAAGGAGGCTGTTGTCCACACCTAACTTCATCTGTGGGAAATTTTGTAATGGCTGAGGTAGGGAAAGATTCAAAAGATTGTGTCTTGTTGAAGTTGAATGATTTCCAGGAAATTTGAACAACGTCCACAAATGTTTATTATTGAGTCCTATGGTATTTTGTGCAAGTTTCTGTAGTGAAAGCCTCTGGGAGCTGTGTCTTAACTGTATGATAATAATATATGCTAAGTATGCTGAAAAAATTAGTCTAATGGATCTCTCCAAATTGGAACAGTAAGCAAGTAATTATAAAATGCATATTTTTTTTCCGTGCCTCAAATTCCCCATGTAAAAAGGGACTAAAAGTGTCCTTTAACTCACAGGGTTGTTGTAACCATATGTTTGTTGATGCCTTTGGTATCATAGGGGTTAACATAATAGAAATAAGGAGTACCTAATTTTGTCTTCATGGCAGGTTCAAATAATCAAGGTAAGAAGCTGTAGCATAAATAAATACGTAAGTGTGGTAAAGGCTTATATGTTGAATAGTAAGAATAATTAGCCATGAACAATGGGTGACTATCATATCATTAACTGAGCATGATCACAGAATGAGGTATAATTTTGAAAAAGCAACAGAATGTTAAAGACCTGGATTTCAGGCCTCTGTGGTACACAAACTGAATACAAGGCATAATATAAATATACCTGTTAAATTTTGACAAATTATAGCTGATTACAATGTTCAAAAGCTCCACCAAATCTAGATAGCTGAACTTAAATTAAGACAGAGGAGATTTCTCACTTACGAAACTTTCAAGTTTCAGAACATCCCGTGGCTAAAATAATGTATTTAGTACTGCTAGAGAAGAAGCTTTTTAGAATAGTGCCTGCCTGGTTAATTAATGTTCCATAATCTGTAGGGCAGGACTGGTATTTATCTGGTAGTGAACTGCAGGAATTACAGAGAAGTACACAGTAGAAGCTTGCTTTTTCTCACCAGGGGAAGAAATGTAGAGCCAGTTGTGAGATCTGCTGCTCCTACCTGGCAGACTGTGGGCACCCAGGCTATTTATTGTCAGTTCTGACATCCTGTTGTATAAAACAAAAGGGGTTTTTAAAATTAAATTTTTTGTTGTGAACTATTGGGCACAACGCTTGGATGTGAATGGTTTTCATGCAGAATGAGAGACTACAATTGAGCTGTCTTCCAGGACCTGCAGGGAGCCTACAAGAAAGATGGAGACAGGCTATTTACAAGAACACATAGTGATAGGACAAGGGGGAAAGGCTTCAAACTGAGAGTAGGTTTAGATTAGATATTAGGAAGAAAATCTTTGCTGTGAGGATGCTGAGGCACTGGAACAGGTTGACCAGAGAAGCTGTGGATGCCCCATCCCTGGAAGTGTTCAGGGCCAGGTTGCATGGGGCTCTGAGCAACGTGGTCTAGTGGAAGGTGTCCTTGCCCATGCCAAGGGGGTTGGAATGAGATGATCTTTAAGGTCCCTTCCAAACCAAGCCCTTCTATGATTCTGGGATTTGATGACTATGGAGAATGTTTTTATTTTTATTTAAAAGAACGGTTCTAATGTGATTCCTCTGCAACTGAAAAAGGTAAGAGTTTGGGTTCACTAGGCTGCTTCTCCTACAGAAATATACTGTGCTGTTCTTGAATATTTATTTCTGCAGTTTGTATATTTGAAAGAATTTACTTCTCTGACCACAGTAGAATCAAACAGCTGAGGTTGATTCTCTGCTCTAATCCCTTTTTATCTAGTGCTCAGCACAAACTGCTCTTCACACTCTTCTAAGGGTTCAATTCCTGGAAATTTCAAGAGCATGTACTTGGCATATGAGTGCTTATTTCTTAACTTTGTGGTTTCTTTTGGGGATTGGTGCCTCCAGATTACATGCAGTGAATCCTTCCCTGCCCACATATGCCTTGCATATAATTTGTTTTGTGTGATGTTGTAATTCTCTTTTGCATCTTTAGTTATATCTTGTGTTTATCAAAATTAAGGTCTGGCTGCTATACCTGTTTGTTCCAGAGATACTTGTACAGTGTCACTCAGACACCCCATCCCAAACAAAACCTTCTCTTGATTTCTCTTGTTTATTTTTGTCTGATTGTGGCTAAAAACTCCGTATCTTTCCCATTTTCTGAATTGAAGATTATCACTCCTCCAAAAAATCCTTGAATGTCATATGGCTTTCCAAGCCCAGTTGGAGAAAATATCCTTGAGTCATGTTCCAGTTAGAATTCAGAGCATTTATCCTGGGGACAATTACCAGTTTTCCTGAAGAATGTTTATCATTTAGAATACAGATTATCTAGTGGATACATACTGGTTCATGTGTCGTAGCTAATATTTATCTCTTTGTCTAAAAGTTATCTCCACAAGCATTGCAAATTGAGTGCACAATATCACTATGGGGAATCTATTATGAAATATGTTCCTGTTGTGAACACAGATGTACTGATAGTACTGGAAAATCCAAGTCGTGCCATTATAGTAAAAACATCTGAATGCAAAATGACTGAGTCACTCAGTCATTCTCTGCAGGTCTGAAGGCTAATGTCCTTCAGATTGATACTTGTTTACACTACTGACAAGTGAATACTCAGTAGATGAGAAAATCAGCTACTCTAAAAGTAGCTGTAAGAATTTATCTTTTGAGATTTAAGGTAGGTAGTTGAACTAGTTTCACAGGTCTAATGAGTTGTGAGCACGTAAAGGAGTGAGCACGAGGCATCATCAGTCATTCATTTCACATGAAACCAATAATGCATTCTGGGGGGAAGAAATCACAAAAACCTTCCTGAGGGCTGTTATTCATATCCCTACTCACAGAAACATTTCAGCTCTGTTTTTCACTCTCTCTCTCAACTGACACTGTCTATTATGTTATTTTATTTGCTTTGACCAGCCAACATAACTTTTGCTGTTAAACCCATGGCGGAAAAAACCCAGTAGCTTGAATGAGAAGTTAACTAACACAATAATCTGACTTAAATTAACATGGTAATGCACTGTGCGTGGGTTCGTGAAGGGGTAGCTGCGTTTCCCTGAAACATCCCTGGCTATGGGATCGTTGCGGTGGGTACAGCACTCCAGCAAGCTTGCTCCTTTCACCCGCGCGGCTGTTGGCACGGATCTCACACACACACCCAAGCCGGACTGCTCAGCATTACCAGAGGCAAAGAGTCAGGAGGGCTCTCCTGTATGGCATTTCCACGGACGATGTTTATCGCATCCTGCCGCCAAAGCAGACCAGAGACGGAAGATGGCGAACACACAGTGTCCAGGGTTTATGTATGGGAGCAGGGCAAGCATCAGGACCAATAGTCTGAGGGCACAGGGGCGGTACACAGGCGGGACTAGGGAATGGGAGCCAATGGGGAAGGTCTGGGGGTGTGCAGCGTAGCAAGTCCGCCTGGCACCACAAAACCTGATGGGAGAGTCTTTTCCTTTCTCACCATGAGGTCAGGGGGTGTTCTTGAATCTCGCAATTGGTCCACCAGCAGGCCTCTGCTATTTCGGGGCTCCTTGGCCCCTCAGCCATCACAATTTTTTGCTCAGTCACCTCAACAACATGGAGCTCTCGAAAGAGCCCTGAAGTTATTCTCCTGTTAATTTGAGTTGTAAAATGCTTTCAGAAGGAGCAGTGAATATGATGCTTCTACTGTTTATACAACAAAACTATGTAAATTTATGTATAGAATTGACAGACATTGTTCACTTTTGTATTTCTGCTAAAGAGGCATTATGAATGAATGTCTCTTTCTGTTAAAAAAGTGGTGCACAAGTGGCCTGAATTGCACTTCATCGCCATGAGATTTTGGGTTGGAAGGGACCTTAAAAATCATCTTATTCCAACCCCCCTGGCATGGGCAGGCACACCTTCCACTAGACCAGGTCACTCAGGGACCCATCCAATCTGACCTTGAACACTTCCAGGGATGAGGCATCCGCTTCTCTGGACAACCTGCTCTCATGCCTCACCACCCTCACAGTAAAGATTTTCTTCCTAATATCTAATCTAAATCTACTCTCTCTCAGTTTGAAGCCCTTCCCCTTGTCCTAGCATGTAGCCACATGCTCGTGTAAAAAGTTCCTCTCCATCTTTCTTGTATTGGAAGACTGCAATTAAGCCACCCCTCCCTTCATTCACACCGGTATTAATTGAGAGAATTATCTTTGAAGAATAACTTTGAGTAGAGAATTCAAATACCTGATTGCAACAGGTATTTATTTTTCTATAGGCAATGTAATTATATTCATCCAGTAGACAATTTTTTTGTGAAAAAGCTTTTAAAATCAGGAAGACACTATCTTTCTTGTGTGCCCTTGCATTTACTTAATACAGTGAAATGGATACAGAGATGATTTGTGTATGCGTAACATTGATGCTGAAGGGCTGAAAAACCAGCAATAGTGGAATAATTTTTTGAGGGAAACAAAATGTTATTCAGGATTGTTGTGGTGTTTCATGTGAAGAAACACAGCTGAAAAAGCTATTTCGACTACCGAGTCACTCTTTAATTCTGTTGATCCTGCATTATATTTTGTTGTGTTCTCTGGTTTTTATTTTCCTATTCTGTTTGTATTACTGTTTTTTGCCTGTTTCTTTTCCAGCTTGAAGTTTCTTATGTGGCCTTTTTAGGCTGCATCACTTGAATGAAAGAAAAAGGTCTTTTGTCCTCTTTCTCCCACAGGGTTTTGCATCCTAAGGAAATAGAGAAATGAACAATTACCTGGGGGTAAGGAGTCGCCAGCTTTTCTAATTCCGTGGTTGTGGTCATAGTATCAAAACTTTCTAGAATTGACAGCAACAAGATACATACACTGTATTGCAGGGTACATACATGGTGTAGGGAGCAGGTGATGAAAATTTGGAAGTGAGAGAATACAGGGATTCCTCTGTGTTCCACTGTGCTGTTATGACTATATTGGGTAAGAGAAAAAGTCCATCTGTCTTATAATTCGGACTCCAAAATCTGACAAAATCAAATGCCCAGAAAAGGAGAACAGGGCAAGACTATGTGGCAGTACTTTTCCAAATACTACTGCATTTTCCATCTGTTTGAGATTCAAGGATTTTTCTGTAATTTGTGACCTGCCATAGATTTTTATTCTATTAATGTGTCCCTTTGTTACATGGGTCTATGTATGTTTTAGCATCCACAGTATCATGTTCTAGAATGTTACAGCTTGTCAGTGCATTGCATGAAGAGCACTCCCTTTTGGTTTTAATACCTCTTAGTTCTTCCATAGCATTAGACAGTAAATGCGGTCTCCTCTTCTCTTTGAAAAAAAATTGGCATCACTTTTCATGGTCATTTTCACAGTTACAGAATGCCTTATCTGCTGCTATACCTTGAAATGCAGCCAGGTGTCAATCTTGAGGATGGTAAAATAATATGTTTATTTCAGTATGTGCTCTCTGCAGCTTTCCAGGGACCTTTCCACATAATCTTCTATAGATGACATTCCAGTAATCTAGCTGGAAAAACAACACATAAATGGTCTTCCCTCCTCAAAGACACTTTTGATAGCACACCAGATAGATAAAATAAAGCACTTTTTGCTGCCAGTGTTGTTTAGTCTGGGATTTTGGAAGCTATTCCAGATTATAAACCTTTCTGGGTAAGGACTAAAACAAGCAAGTTTCTCTATCAGCAAGGATTGCTTCTGTTTTATTTGGCTCATTTTACATAGAATTTTTAATTCTTCAGGA
Source organism: Corvus cornix cornix (assembly GCF_000738735.6). Classification (NCBI taxonomy): domain Eukaryota; kingdom Metazoa; phylum Chordata; class Aves; order Passeriformes; family Corvidae; genus Corvus; species Corvus cornix. The sequence goes on from NC_046334.1 coordinate 47,250,675, forward strand.
GTTTTGGTGTGTGTGTATTCGTATGATTTTAGTAATAAATGTGTGAATTATTTACAGAGGTATCAGTAATTAACATTTCCCAGCATAGTTCTTTAGAATAACACCTTTGCCATTTGTAATGATTTTGAGTGGAATGGTCCATATTTTTCCTATTTCAAATATCTATTTCAGGCATTATTTCTTCTTTTGCTGCTGCTTTCTTTAAAATAGTCCCCACATTTCTGAGTATGCAGCCCGTGTTCAAGAAAGTCTTATGAATGGCTGTGTAACTAAATCCACTGGGTTTCTGATCAAATACCAAAATGTAACATTCAACTGAAGTGTTTGTTTTACAGCATTAGATAAGGCTTTTATAATTTCCATTAAAACCTGACCTTTGGAGGTATGATGGAATGGTCATCCTACTGAAAGCTTCTTGCACAAGCTTGGTAGAAAGCAGAAATTGCATTCATTGGAGGTACTGTTCACAGTGTGTGTGCTCTCCTTGCCCTGAGCACTGCACTGACTGGGCCAAACATATGCAGTCATTACCTATTAGAAGACTGCAAGAGGTGAGATTAAAGTTTCTAAAAATTCCTTCTGATTGCTGCTGGATGCTAAAACTGAGATAAAGAAAACTAATTTCACTCTTCCTCTTGTTTTTTTGTATAACATACAAGATAAACAGGAAAATGCTCCCTTTAGGTATGAAGAAATGAAGAAGTGGTTTGGGGTAGTAGCAGATGTAGATGTATTAAGCAGATAAATTTGTATTAAGGAGGCAGAGTCAGGATGACTTACAAGTGCTTCAACACACTTTTGTTCACAGCCCAGAAATGAATATGGGATGCCAGAATCTTTGCTCTTCTGATCTGTAAGAAAAATATTCAGATATTCCTGCTGTTAACTTTTGTTCTCCCAGGCCAAGCTGGCATATTAACACAAAGGATAGGAGTCCATTACTCTTGCTATCTTAGTACCAGTGAAGCTCTTTACTGATGGAGATCTCCATCAAAGAAAATCAAGACAGTTCCTTTTGAGCTGTTTATGCTGTCTTCCTTTTTAAACATGAAGGAAACTGTGTAAAAGCCAAGTTATAAGAATGTAAGATTGCCAATCAGTTAAAGTTGCCTTTCCAAGATCTAAGAGCCTTTCTTGTATGATGAACTACAAAATTTTGATTATGCTATCATATTCTATTTTTACCTGACATGATCATCTGTGGGATAAACACTGGTCTCCAGGGAACTAGTACTTCCATACCAAGGAAGTCTGTTGTTTCTAGGGGGGCCTGTAGAGCTTAGTGACTGCAGCAATTGGGAAGTGCAGTATATAGGTGAGGGAACTGGAGAAATAAAAAGATTGGCCCATAATAAAGTGTGACGTTATCATATGGAATGAGATTCTTGCCCTGTCACTGTTGCAATGACCATGTTGAACAAGGTGGTTGAATAAAAACTTTCTCTACTGTTCTTTGAACACTTCCAGCTAACTGGGCTCTTCATTTGTATAGCTGGAGTTTATTTGCAACTGAGACATTTGCAGCTACAAGTAAAGGCAACAAGAGCTATTCTTTGAACATATAAAGTAACATTAGTCTTTACCCTCCAAAAAAAAACCCAACCCAATGACATGCTGGTTTTTGTGTCTTAGATTGGTCAATTGAAGTTATTATTCATTATTTCTTATAACTTTCACTTTAATATCTCATTGCCTCATTTTTCCCCCTGTAAAATGAGACTGTGAATGTTATCTAATCTCATGTTTGTCTTAAGACTATTGTATTTTGCAGTTTGTAATATGCTTCTGAAACTGGTGGAATACAGGTGAGGCTGTAACTCTTCAGTTAGAGATTAGGAAATGTGTCCAATCACACTGTGTGAGGGAACCTACTGAGGAGCACATCATAAGGGTGTGCAAAAGGATGATGCTGGTGGTTTCACCCTTGTTTCTGATGAAGAGTCACAAACATTAAATGGCACAAACTAGTTTAAAATTTTTTGGTTTAAAGTCTCTTAGTATTTTGGGCACCTTTCTGCAAAATTAGAGACCTCCTTTAAAATACATTGCATAAGCAGCTTTCACTGCAATAACCATGTTCCCAACTAGAAAATGATGTATGTATTGCAAAATCAAAATTATTTGCTGTCCAAGTGGACATTACACCTGGGAGTGTAATAGAAAAGATTTTGAAATTATTCCCAAGTTTTTATTACAACCAAATTTTCCATAAAGAGCGTGTGTTTCAGTTAAGAAAGTTTAAGATTTCCCTGTTACTTGGGGATGATAAAATAATATTTGAGGATGAGAAAAGAATGTAAATATGTTGAAAAAAATAATCTCCTGCTGAAAAAATTTAAAACTAATAATGAGGGTGCTGAAACTGTGTGTGTTTGTGTGTATATCCATTTCCATAGTGTGATAGAAAAGACTGCTATTCTAGGACCACAAATAAAATTAAAAATCTAGATAAATAGTTGAACTTGCAGCCAATGCAAGCTGGAGCTATTTGTCATTTTTGAAAAGCATTGAGCATGGCCGATGCTAAGCGGTACCTCACAGCATCCACTGTATACCTATTGGTTTGGCAAATTGTGAAGAATACCAAAGGGATATACAATAAAGCCAGTCTTAAGCAGAAATTATTATATTTTTTTGTTGGCATATTACAGGCTCCTTCCTTAGTCCCAGGGGCAGATTTAACGGGTGTAATAGTCTTTTCATGACTGCCTGTTGAGGTCTTTTGAAATGGGTCTTTCACTGCTAGAGGTTTTAAATGGCTTTGTTCTATCTCAAAAATGGAGATTTTTTTCTTTCAGGTTTTCCTCTCGACCTTCTTGCATTCAGTGATGTTCCCCTGAGAGCTATCTTGATGTTTTCCAAATTGGAAATATGTTTCAATACCTGCGGGGAATCTTAAATATCAGTTTAACATGTGTAAGACTCCAGTAACATTAACTTGGCGATGTTGATGCTAACAATTTTTCTCCTTATTCTGTCCTTTTTCTCTCTTGCAGCACTGTGTGGAGGAGAGGAGAGTTTCTTGTGTGCCAGTGGGATCTGCATCCCAGGGAAACTGCAGTGTAATGGCTACAACGACTGTGATGATTGGAGTGATGAGGTCCATTGTAGTAAGTTTCTTAAACCTTGAAGCGTTCTGCTGAAGTACTGAATCCAATCAGGGAAACCTGGAAACCGAAGCAGGAAGAATAGGAGCTTTGCATAGTGTTTGCATATATTGACATTTGGACTCTGTAAGTTGCTGTGGACTATGTGTAGCTTTGCTCACTCAGGCCACAGCATGTGCTTTTGATATGTCAAATTTTATGCCTTGAGGCAGATATTCTGCAAGGAGCTATGTGGAAATTAGAAGTATTTGGTTTTTTGGTTTTTTTTAATAGGTCAATAGTGTGTGTCAGAAAGGAGCACTTCTGATAATCAGCTGAATACTGTTGTAGTTTTATCCTGGTTCTTGGCATTGATTTTAGAGTAGATGCAAGACCATCTGTTTGAAAATTGTCTTGGTCTCAATCCTGGATGTGATTTATTTAAATTAATCCCAGTATGTGCTGCAGTATAATGTACATATGTGATAGCCTCATTTTTTATTTATTTGTCTGTGGTAGTGCATATCTTTAGAGCTCCTATGTGTTTTTCTGTGTTAACAAAACACCTTGGACTACAAACACCTTTAGAAAAGCTGGGCAAATGTACTGTAAGATAACAATGAGAAGGGGAAAAGAAAAAGAACAAAGGAAAATGTGGAAAAAATAGGGGCTATGGCAGGACATTATGCCACAAAACAGGATTTCTCATTCAGACTTTGAAAAATGTCAGACTGTGCAGTTTACACTCAACTCAAAAGATTTGTTCTTACTAGTGATTTAAGAGCCTGGGCATTCCAAGGCTCACAAAGCTGCTTTTAAGGAAGTTGTTGTTAGATTTTATCTGGGATACTCCAAGGAATAAATGAGGACAGCAATTTCCTCCTGGTCTCAATATGAATGAGGTTAGAGCTTGCTTTTCCTTTGATAGCCTACAATTCATTTAATGGAGATTGAGATAATGTCTGTTTATGTAAAAAGTATTGTATGTTTTTATTTTCCAATTTTTCCTGTCAGCGCTAGCTTTAGATTTAAAGTGAGCTCAAAAATTTAAAAATGCCTATGAGACTATGGTTCTCAAGTTCCATTAGAAATGGGAAAAGAATAAATTAGGAATAAAATGTGGAGAATGTGAATAAATATATTGTGTGTCTTGAAAAAACAAACATAAGTTTCATGAGGTGAGATTACCTTTGAAAGGACGCCTGTCTGTTTAATGATACAGGGTTTACATGCAGAGGATGTCTTTCATTAGGATGATTGGTAAGAGCTAAGGAGAGGGTGTGGAGGTCAAATAAGGCTTTCTTGAATTGCATAGCAGAAAGAGCAAAACTGAAGGAAGACCTATTTGCCTGACAGCTTGTCTGATAAAAAATGCTGTGTTTCTTGCAGTCCTTGCCCCTCTCAAAGTCTTAAGTCACCTCATTAAATTATAGGATAGGTTGCTCAGAGTCCCATCCAACCTGACCTTGAATATTTCCAGGAATGGAACGTCTACCATTTCTCTGGGTAACCTGTCCAGTGTTTCACCATCCTCATTGTAAAAAATTTATTCCTTATGTCTAATCTAAATGTACCCTCTTTTAAAATTATTGTCCTATAACAACAGCTCCAGCTAAAAAGTCTGTCCCCATCTTTCTTATAAACTCCCTTAAAGTGCTGAAAGGCCACTCTTTCTCCAGGAGAAACAACCCCAACTCTCTCAGCCTTTCCTCAAAAGAGAGCTGTTCCATCCTTATGATCATTTTTGTAGCCTCGTCTGGACCTCTTCCAACAGGTCCAAGATTTTCCTGTGCTGTGGGACTTAGAGCTGGATGCAGCACTGCAGGTGGGCTTTCACAAGAGCAGAGCAGAGGGACAGAATCACCTTCCTCAGCCTTCTGGCCATGCTGCTTCTAATGCAGTCCAGGATACAATTGGCTTTCTGGGCTGCAAGTGCACATTGCTGAGTCATGTCCAGCTGTTCATCTACTGGTTCCCCCAAGTTTTTCTTGGCAGGGCTGCTTTAAATCCATTCATTCCCCAGCCTGTGTTGATACCAGGGCTTGCCCTGACCCAGGTGCAGCACCTTGTACTTGGTCTTGTTAGACCACGAGATTCCCAGGTGCCCACTTGAGCTTGTCCAGGTCCGTCTGTATGGCATCCTGTCCTTCAGGTATGGCAACCACACCACTCAGCTTGACCTCCACACCATCTCCCCATCTCATCTGCAATTTTGCTGAGGGTGCACTCGATCCCTTCATCTATGTTATTAATAAAGATGTTAAATAACACTGGTTCCAGTACAGAGCCCTGAGGGACAGCACTGGTCAGTGATGTCCTTTGGGGTCCTGAGCTGTTGACCCTTGGGATGCGATCGTCCAACCAATTCCTTATCCACCAAACAGTCCACCCATGAAATCCATCTCTCTCCAATTTAGAGAGTAGGATGTTTTGGGGGTTTGTCCAGACCCACATGCAGCAGATCCTTCTGGACCCTTACAGGGATCAAACCTGCCACCTTGGCTTTATCAGCACCATGCTTTAACCAACCAAGCTTATCTTAGGGTCAAGTTGTTGAATGTAAAAGATTCACCAGGCTTCATTTGTGTTTAGTGGAGTATAGAATAGGAATTTGTATTTAATTTTATGAAAATGGGGATTTTTCCATCATTTATAAAATTTAAGTTGAGCCTTTTACAAGTGGCAGCTGCCAAGTGCCCATCTTACTTAACAGAGTAACCAACTACCCTATACTATACATTATTGCTAATATCTTGAAGAAAATGTATATTAAGGCTGTTAGATTTTCATCAAGTGAATCTTATTTCCCTGCAAGGAAGTTTGTATACTTTTTGTTTACCCTGTCTATGTGGGCCTATGAATTGTCTACCCTAAAGGGCACTGCAGCAGCTTCAGCAGTATTAATGTAAATGGGTATGAATGGAAATGAAACAGTAAATTAATCCAGAGGAAATAACATAGAAAAAGACAGTTTTGTTTCATTTGCAGGAGGAGCAGTGGAAGAAGCATAGAAACTGTCAGAGTTACAAATTGACCAGTAAAATTAAAGGTTGCCAGATGACTTCACATTCAAAACAAGAAATGTCTAGAATTTACTCTCAGCTGGGTATCAGTCTGCTTACAGAAAGCAAGAACTTAAATGTTTTCATTTCATTTTCATTTGTTATTCCCTGTTTTAGGAATAATAGTTCTTTTTGAAGCCAAAGTAACTATTGAGTACATAGCTCATGGCTCAGCTGTATTATTTTACTTCATATCCTGAAGCATTTCCTTCACACTATGCTATATATTCAGTTTGGACTATCTAAGATAATATGAAACTTGTAGAAAGCATTAATACTTCTGTGGGGGAAGGGGAGGAAGTGACTCATGTTCAAGTTCCGGAGTTTTTTTTCACATAGGAGGTGAAACACTTGGTTGACATTGATCTGAAGGGGTAGAAACCCCACAGCACCTTCTAGAAGAGTTCTGCACCTTTCAGTGTGTAATATCCTTAGAAGGACACCCTGCTTTCAAAGTGGAACCACTGTGCAATCATGAACACAGGAATCACATGCCAAGAGGAGTGAAGGAAGTGGTAGCATGATTCTGTTTTTCAGTTGTTGATCATCTCAGAAGAAAGGAGGCACTTTTGTTCTAATCCCTGCCTTTTGAGCTCTCTTTCTGTTTTCCAGGGAAGAACTCATTTAGAATGCCCACATATGCCAGTAAAAATGAGCGCAAAGGACTTCCTTGGTTCCAATGGCATAGCTTCAACAGGAAGGAAGGATTGTCCACCCAGCTGTTCTCTATCTTGGTATTCCCCCTGAAAAGCTAGAGGTCAAGGAAAAGCCTAGAAGAAGGCAGTGAAACTTACCCACTTCCTAATTGTGTGCTTGAAATCAAAAGTTATTACTGATGGGGACCAGACACCACAAACCCTAATTTCTCTTCAACCCACTTAACTACAACATAGATTCCATGTTTTTATTGAACCTGATATTATTCAAGTATTATGGTTATTCTCAGGGAATATCTGGCAGATTCTACTGATGCCTCCCGTCATGAAAAAATGGTTAAACCCACTTAGGGCTGACAGTGATAAGAATTCCTTGATGAGAAGGCCAAATCTGAGCTCCAAACTGTGTTAAGCATAAAGCTCATTTGAAACCATTGTAAGATCAAAGGCAGGCTCAAAAGCAGGGTCTAGGGATCTTGATTTTGCTGTTAGAATCTTTAACTCCATTTAATAGCCACATCAGGTGCTGAGGATTGTCCTAGTAATCTACAATGGTGAAGCCTACAATCTTTCTTGAGAACTTTATGTGTGTAAGTTAATTAAACATTTAGGTCCCTATGTGCAACCAGAGCACTATCTCCTTATGGTATTGATCAAAAACCAGCTGGTAGGGAGAGAGTAAAAATTTCTAAAAACGGTTTTTGATTTTTCATATTCTTCCAGATTAGATTCTCATAAACTGGTACCCACCAGTATTAATGCAGACCTGTATGCTGTAAGGTATCTTTAGCTAATTTTGTGTGTAGTCAGCACATTCCAGTGTTCACAGTTTATATGAATGTTCCAATGTAACTTTAACATTTTGCATACATTTGTTTTGTAGACTGCAGTAATGATGTATTTCGTTGCGACACGGGAAAGTGCCTCAATTATACCTTTGTTTGTGATGGATACGATGACTGTGGAGACCTTAGTGATGAACAAAATTGTGGTAAATGAAAGTTATGTGGTTTTCTAAAGTCTTTTAAGATATCAGGATTGCCTAAGCCAGTAATCTCTTCCCTTAAACTACTGAAAGAGTAATATACCCTGCTGTTACTCTATTTGAACAAAGTGGAAATAGCTCACAGATTCTATATGCAGTTTGAAAAGGTTTAAAGGAAAGTTCTGGGTCAATCCAAATCTTGAAGGGTTTGGTATTTATAAGAAATACTCCTATTTTCAATTTGCTTTAAACTAATTCCAAAGGATGTTATGGCTGCTGCCTTGCTAGGTTGACTGAATTTAACTGAGAGTAAAGCAAACTATGAGAGGGTACACACTGGTGGTGCCAACTGTTTTATAGCTGAACTGTTTTTACATGAGATTCGTAGTGAAGTTGTATGTTTTGATTATCAAATTCTGTTTCTTTCAAATTCTGTTGTCAATCAGCTTTGCATGTTCTGACTCATGATACTTATCTACCCATGTGTCTACCTACGCTTGACTTCCATAGGAGAAACAATGAAGTTTTGCCAGTAAAAAAGAATAATGTAAACATGTAAATATTGGAAAACTTAGAAAGTCTTAATTTTACTAACTTTTGGTCTTGTTACTACACCTGAGAAAAACTAAGTTTTCCAAAATAATTCTTTAACAGTTAAAATATTATTTCTCACTTTCTTCCTTTTGCTTTTCTAAGGAAAAACACAAAGAACATGAAAACTGAAAATCAAGGCACATTTTTTTTTCTGATATTTGTTTTATATTTCTTCTCCAAAATCAGCACACTCCAAGACCTTTCAATATTTTCTTCTCAGTTTTGGTTATTTAGTGTTTTTTTTTTCATAAATAGTCTTTGTTTGAAGATGATTTATATTTTCTAAACATTAATCTGTCTCCTATCTTTCCTACCTTGATGTAGGTTTATTCTATACAATTTTTAAAATCTAAGATCTTGTACATGCTAAAATTGGTTTTCATAGCAGATTTGGAGGACTGGACTGTGTCTATTGTCTCTATTTATTTTGCTGTAAAGTCAGCCTGCTCAACAGAATGCTCTTCTTTATTTGTGCATTCAGGTAGAAAGAGTAAGACGAAGATTGGAATAATTTCTTTGTAGATAATTCTTATGGAAAATTCCAAGTACATGCAAAAATATAGTTTCTGAAGTTGAGAAACATTTTTTTAAATGTCTTAGTAAAAAGATAAATGTAGGAAATTATTTTCTCTGGTGGTTACTGAAAATGTTAGTTAACTGAAAATCATTCTGTGAGGTGGTAAGCCAGATCTTCTAATGTGCTTAGCAAATCTTAGAAACTTGTTCATTTACAAATGGTCACAGCTGTGCACCTGAGAGAAGGAATTATCCATCACTATGCAGGCAATACAATTAAGAATATATGTAACTACCATCTGCAAAAAAATCTGCAGATACAGAAAATCTCTTCATATAATTTATTAATGCAAAATGACTCATTAATAAGAAGATTATCTATAGGCATAGAACAATTGGTCAATAATATAAAATATACAAATGGTAATTTAGCATACTTTTTTTTTCTTCGAATTTGCATTTTATGTAGATTGTAATCCAGTGACACATCATCAGTGTGGAGATGGGAGATGTATTACAGCTGATTGGGTATGTGATGGTGACCATGACTGTATAGACAAATCAGATGAGATCAATTGCTGTAAGTTCCCTTAATCTCTAATTATTTTTTCTTTCTTTAAAAACAAAAAAACCCCAAAACCCAACCAACCAACCAATCAAAAAAAAAAAACCCCTAGTGTACTCACCTGTAAAACAAAACTATAAACTTATTTAATTTCAGAAGTTCACACTTTACAAATGTCCATTCTTGGTAGACAGCTGCAGCAAATTAAACATTTGTTGCCTTTGTTGAGAAGTAAAGCATTGCTTTGTGTTTCAGCTTCTTGCTAATTACAGAATAAGCTTTTTGTTAATTGTAATGTTCCACTATATGAGTAAAAACTATGTGAGTTTTTTTACCTTGGAAAAGCTAAGACTTCATCTCAACCTGCTGGTAATACCTGGCATTCATGTTTTCAGTCTCAGTAGTTAAAGATCAGCGCAACTGTGGCTATTGAAAAATTAGCTGACACCTAATGAGAAATGCCTCGTGATCTTCAGTGCTAAGCAGTGTTGTCAGCTCCTCCTAAAATAACTTCAGTATGATGTTCAAATATAAGGCAGAGCTTCATTAAGCTAAACTGATCAGAATATTGTCTTTTTTAATATTGTTTTTTTGTCTCTAGCCTGTCACAGTCAGGGTCTGGTGGAGTGCCGAAATGGGCAGTGCATTCCTAGTGCATTCCAGTGTGATGGAGATAATGACTGTAAAGATGGAAGTGATGAAGAAAACTGCAGTGAAAGTAATTATATGCCTCATTTTACTCTTCTTACTAAACCTACCATTGACTTCTATGTTCTGCAGTACCTTTAGCTAAAGCTGTCTGATAAATAACTTTCTTTGCCTTTCAAGTAACACTTGGTAAGGCTGGTTGGTGTGTGGTTTCACACAGGCATTTGTAAGCAGACTTCTTTTAGTACTTAAAAATATAAAAAAAGATGAAGAAGTGGTGATATTTAGCATAGTATTTATTTTTCTTATGCAATCAGCTGTTACTTGAAATACATTATTTGGAGCAATGAGAATCTACTATTACAGGAATTGGTGTCTTCTGAGGAGGAATTTTCTCATTTAAATCCTTTTTTTTTAAATCAGAACTTGGGAATCAAAGAAAGAATGTTTTTGTAAGTAAACTAATGATTTAGTGTGACTAAGGGAAAATATATGATGATGTAAGTTTTCACAGCTACTTGATAGCTGTCTTATGATGGACTCTATGAGAGAAGAGGAAACTGTACGATGTCTTGAGCCCCAAAACATGGTTTCCCTAATACACTTAGAAAGCAATGTCATCGTGTTATGATGATTTCAACATCTGAAGGTATTTTTCCCATGTAATTCTCTTATTTCTGGTAAGGTATAGGTTCAGATTGCAGCCTTTCCTTCAATGCAAAAATTATTAATGTATTTCTTTTATGAATCTTATTTTAAAGATATTAAAATAGTTAACTTTATGTAGAAAGCTAGTGCTGGCAGATGTAATGGTAATAGGACAGGCTATTTAATTCTTATTAGAGTAGAAAAGACCTGTTATCATAAGATAAATACACAGTGTGATTATATGAGCCTCATTTCTTTAGGAAACCAGTCTAAAAGAAATCCTTTCATAAGCATGGTATTCAGTCCCTTCTGTTCATAGAAAATTCTTGGGATCTTCCTATTCCAATTTAAATACCTCCATTCCAAAAATAACTGAGAAGCTGAAACACAGAAATAATCAATATTTTTCTTCACTATTAATGTTGACATTATAAAAAGGTCTTCCATGGAATATCTTCTAGTTCTGACTGTGGCAATCTAAAAAGCCAGAAACAAGTTTTTGTCCTCAGTTCTGACTGTACACTTGCACAAAATGTTCAGTTTTTATTCTTCTTTATTGATGTCCAAGCTCAGTCTTATTCTATGAATTCTTTTATCCTCCATTTCTCTTGCATTATGTGGGCTAAAAGTCAGTGATGTGTTTTGTTTTCACTGCTTTTTTTCCCTTTTGATGTTGAAGCAATGGTTAAAAATATTTTTTTGTATGATGAACAGGTTTAGGTTAAAACAGTCAAGCAGTAGTATGGGGTGATAATTATGTAGTCAGTGATCTCACTACATGCTGAAAGATCTTTCTGCTTGGCATTAAACTGCAGAGGTTTTAAATACAGACATTTTCCTTGTTTGTATTATTAATTCTTCAATGTGCAAAAATTCTATCCAGTATTTTGCAGTATTGCTTAGAGCAAAATTCTTTCTTTATGCAACCATATGCCATCCATCCTAATTTGCATGGGAATATGTTGGCAGAATTTGGACTTCATTCATCTTTAGTTCCTTGCAAAGTCCATGTAAAAGCAAGGCAGAATTCTTGTTGTAACTTACTATTGTATTTCTTATATATTTTGTTGCTTCCAGAAAGTGCAAAAAATGCGGTAGGACATTCACTTATTACAAAGACTTCTCTGCTCTACAAAAAAAATAAAAAAATTTGGATATGTCTATCAGAGTCAGTGAAGTTAGGGCTAACACAGTCAGGAATATTAGTTTTGTTACTAACACGGTAAATATGTGATATCAGCATAGAAATTTGAGGTCAAGGTGTAGTGACTTCCCCTTGCCTGTATAAGGATACAGGGACCTTGTGTGCTAGCACAAGTATATTCATTCAGAGATTACAAATGACTTGCTTCATCTTTGTCTGGATGAGAAAAGTGGTCTCCTTCACTACATACCTTAAGGAAATTTAAGGTATAGTATCTATCTATGAGTACTGCTCTTATTAATTTTGTGGCAATAGAAATCTAATATAGATGTACTCATGGCTGCTTCTCTTCAAAAGACAGGGTAGAGTGTTTGTAGAAATTCATCATTATTTGTGCTAGGATCAAAAGAATCTACATTGTAGCACAGGGATTTTTAAAGTGTTGATAAACTGTTCCATTGTGGGATAGGAAGGAGTTGGAGCAAACTTTAAAAATAATTTTAATGTAAATATTTGGGATAGCTTTAGAAGTCAAAAGGCTTTCCCTACCTTTCAAGTTCCGTTTTGCAATCAGATGCAACTGTAAAATAAGATGGTCAATTGCTATAGCAAAGAAATTACCTCTATTGCTTCCATATATAAAATGTATGAAAGGAACTAAATCCACATAATTATGATATGATATGAAAAAATCATCAGTTCCTTTAGACAAGATTGTTGTCAAGGTTGTTGAAATTAGATCTTTCTTCAACACCTTCTGTATGCCCAATGGAGGGAAGAATGATTAATGTTCGTGGGCAGTAGTGCAATACAAACACTAAGTAATCAGGGTAATAAGCTGTTTTAAATAGGATAAGATGATAAACACCATCTATTTGGTCTGTCTGTACAGAATAGTAAACTAAATGACTGATTTTACACATGGAAGAGAGAATTTAATGGTTTGGAAAGGAGTCATCACAACTATGAGAAAGAGAGAAGGCCAGGGATTTGTCAGATAAAGTAACTACCCAGGTAGTGTGCTCAGAAACTTGTGATGAAGTGCTGGTTTTATTTATTCTGAAGTCCATCGTTAGGACCATAGCATTTTTGGATTTCTTTCTGATGTTTGTTTTTAACCAGTCAAAGGAGGACAATACAGTTCTGGCGACCTTTCTTCAGGATGTCTTATTGTCAACCAAAAACACCATAAAATGAGAAGCAGATCAACTGAATGGCATTGAATAATAATTCACAGAGGGTATTCTCTTTCAGCTAGGACCTATTGTTCTTTCTGAAATGTGATTTACATGACTTTTCGTAGTCTGCTTGAGTGTCATGGTAAATGTCTTTCAGAGATCCATACCTCTCATTCAAAAACTGGGATGTAAGTTTTTTATATTGAACAGAGGGGTAAAAAAAATGAGATCTGGACAGTGTTGCACACTTTTCTTCCTTACACCACATCGTTACTGCACTTGAAATGCTGTTGGGTACTTACTGAACTATGTAAAGGAAATACTTAATTTTTATGTAAACACTGTACTTTCTCATCACACTCCAGTCATTTTTATTAGTCTGGTAAATAATTTGAAAAGTACATTTCTATTTCCCTCAGATCAAACCCTCTGTCAGGAGGGAGACCAGAGGTGCTCTTCCTGCCCTGATCCCTGTGGAGCTTCTCCCTGTGAGATAAGAAACAGCCAGGCAAACTGCAGTAAGTAGGTCATGTGCTTCACACTGTCACTCTTTTAGGGTGTTTTAGATTATAATGAGGATGCAGGCTAGGACAAGGTAAATAATAATTTAATCTTCTAGCTAATGCACATGTCTAATGATTAAGCTTTGAAAAGGGCAATGTTGAAACAAATGTGTCATCAAAACTCGTGGTTATTGATGTACTAGGATTTATAACATTTGACATTGAGGTATTTTAACTTTCTCTTCTATGAATTTTTTATATTTTCTTCATGGCTGTTTACTGTTGCACTTTTTCTTAACATTTAGTGACATTCAGTCTCTATGTAAAGTAAACAGAATAATGTAAGTGTAAAGCAGAAGATACTGATTTATTTTCAAAATATAAAAAACCCCATGTCACTGTATTTAGTAGTCAGGAGAACTTCTGGACTTTATGAAGGAATTAATTTGGTATTAAAACTGGAAAAAAAAATTATTCTTCTGACTAATATATATTTTAGAGGATCAGGGTTTTCAACTCTCTGTATCCTCATATCTGTGCACTCTATTATACCACTCCATGCAAGGTTCCTGTACTAATTGTGCCCTTGCTTCTGAATAGCTGTTTTTGCTCAATTGTGCATTGCAGCAACGTGAACAGGTAATCAATAGAAAGATATTTGTCTATGTTTTGAAAGTGGAGCAGAACTGTATTAAAAATTACTGAAAATTAATTAAAACAGTGCTGTGTTAATACAATCACATCAATTCAGGTCATCTCGACACATGGGCAGACTTGGCTTCACTTACAGACTATTTCTACACAATTCATATGTAATTGTTTTGTGTTGCAGTTATCTCTGCAAGGTATGCTTTGATACTATATGGTAGCTTGTGTGGATAATGTTATTCCATTTAGAATGGGATGGACATAGGAAGGTCAACTAGTCCAAACTCCATATTCCCTCTAGAGTTGTGACTATCACCTTCAACTCTTTGAGACACCACTCATTCTGGGGCCTTTAGATGCTGCTAAAGTAAAGCTGTAATATACTTTATAAAGCATAAATGCTTTACATGTGCTTCTATCAATGCTTTGTGTTTGTGTTGTGTATCAATGCTATGTTTTTGTGAAGGAATAATCTTATGTACCATGTTTAGCATTAGAAGGAAGTTAAGTAACACCTTTGGTCAACAAGCCCAAACTTCTGATCAAATCAGTGCCAATTAAGTTGTGTTGCCCATAAACTTGTGCAGCTGAGCAGCTCTGTCCTTAAGGACAGAGATTCCACAGTCATTCTGAGAGGTCTGTTTTACTGTTAGGGCACTTCCATCGTAAAAACCTATTTTCCATGCAGAAAATTGGAATTTTCTCGTGTCTTTTGCCTCTCATCCTATCCCTGCATGCTTCAAAGGGTCTGGTTCCATCTGATTTACACCTTCCCACTAACTGCTACAAGCACTAAGATCTCCCCTTAAAGATGATCTTTAAGGCTTCTTCCAACCCAAGCCACTCTATGGTTTTATTATTTTTGACATGTAATATTTGAATTCTAAAGCAATGTTCCTATGCCGTATTATGAGAAATCCAGCAGCTTTTTGGTGAAGATGTTTCCTCAAAATATTATGGGCAACTCTCTGTAGTTCTTAGCAGGAGTAACACATAACCTGAACTAGTCTTCTGGATCATCTCTCTTTCTCCTTTTCTGGTCCAGTGAATATTTAATTTTTCATACACAATGGAACAGCAAGACAATTTGGGAAAGATTTTTCTTGCGTAACATCTGGAATTACTATTGTCTTTTATTCATATTGTTTTCGCTCTTCGTATTTTGACCAGAGTTCTTTCGTCTTTGGTAAGAAATGAGAATTCTCATGGAAAATTTCAGTTTTGACAAAGCAGTGCTTTTTGGCCCGGATAACTATTTGGTTGAAAAACTCCAAAGCATAGGCCACATTTCCCAGTATAGAATATGATGGATGTTTTCCATATGTGATAATATCTGATTGGTTTAGGCTGGCATTGTAATGTATTTACAACATTTTTAGGATAACAGAATGAATATCTGAAGGGACAGTGTAAAGAAGACAGGGCTCAGTGACAGGATCAGAGGCAATTGGCACAAAATGAAACACAGGAGCCTAATGAAGCTCTGACCATGAGCACTTTTTTTACTGCAAGTAAAGATTGTCCAGAATGGTTGTAGAGACTCCAATGGATAGAGCAAGTTAGCAATAAACACAGGAAGATATTAAATCCAGGCATAGTCTATGTGGTAATGTCTTGGTTTGTGGGTTTTTTTGTTGGCTTGATTTTTTATTTAGTTGTTTTGTTTGTTTGCTTGCTTTTCTAAAATTTAGGATAAAAGATGCAATGAATTTTATTCCTTGTTCCCCACTCATCAGGTTGCACCCCTATGTATTATAAGAAAGGGAGTAGCAGGACCTCTTAAACTGTAGGACAAACTCAGAAGGAAAGACTAACCTTTGGGTTACTTGAAATGATTCAGATGTTCCCCTGGAGCATATGTTCTGTATATTACCCTGTGGATTGTTGGGAATTGTCTGTGACAGTCAACAATATTATTTTCAAAGCTACAATGACACTTCTGTGCATAACATAGTAGAAGCTTTCTAAATGCAGAGTGAAAATGATAATCATATTGAAAACATGTAAAGAGCAAGCCTCCAGTGGCATTTCAGTGGACTAGAATTTCTTCCAGAATTCACTGAAACCCCTATAAATACGAGGCATAATAAAAGAGAATGGTATATGTGCATTTCAACTCTTTAATCTTGAATAATGTTACATTATACAAACACTTAGAATATTGCATGTACTTTTGTGTTCATCCTGAAATATTGATGAACATGTAAAGTTCTGTACACATCAAAGAAAGATGTTTCCTAGCCAAAATCAAAAGATGAGCCCAAACTGATCTGGGCATCTCAGGCAAAAGTGTGGAAGGACAAGGGTGGTTCATCATGAAGAGAAGGAAATAGCAGTAATGTGAGGAGAATTGTTAAAGTCATTGAACCTCATATACCCCAAAGATGTGACTAAGTGGTTTTAGGCAACAGAAATAGTTCAGTGCTGGTAGTATGGCAGGATTTAGCAGTGAGGAAAAGCTGGATATAAAATGAGCTTTTCATGATCATCAGATTAGAGGTAAATAGTAAAAGAAGTTATAACAGCAAATGCCACACCATGAGAGTGCCCAGTTCTGCTGACCAGCTGAATAATTGACTGTTGGATCTTCTTTCAGCTTCCTCTCAAAGATACAGCTATGGGATGACACAGTTGCCACACTGTACTAGCAACTGATGCTGGCAACTGGCTAGCAGAGAATATTAATCATATTAAGCTATTTTTGCTCCCAGAATAGGGAAATGTATGCATTTTTTTTTACTTTTGAATAGTATACTTTTTTGTAGAAAAATTTCTCATATATCCAGAGTAAATAAGTTTAAATAATTCCACAATCACCTCATTGCCAAAAAAAAGTTGAATTTCAGTCTGAATTGAAGTGAAATTCTCTCTGTAGTTTTCTGTTATGGTGGAAAATTGAAAAATAAGTATTTCTGAATACCAATTTGAGGAGAAATACAAAAGCTATACAAGTTTTAAAAATCCAAAATACTTGGCTAGTTCACAATTTGTTGTGATAAACCCCAAAAAGTTGGAAGATTTTTGAACATATCTATAATATCTATAATCATATGGACTTGTAGCTGTTGCATCTGTTTTGTCTCTGCTTATCATTCTCTTTTGTTATTAGCTATGTCTTACCTGAATTAAATTATTAACATGTAGACTGTCTCTTGCTCAATGCTTGTGCAATACATAACCTAATTACATAACCTAATGGTCCCCATTCTTCCTTCAGATCTTGGTATTTAAAAAGCAAAAGAAAAAAAAAAGCAAAAAAAAAAAAGCAGCAAATCCTGGCTTCTGTTTTCTGTACAGAGAATTTGTGAAGTCTCTGTCACTAGAGATTTTTTAAGACCTGACTGTATAAAGCCTTGAGAAAGCTGGTCAGTCCTCAGAGCTGACCAAGCTTTGATCAGGGCATTGGAGTAGAGACCTCTTAAGATCCTTTCCAACCCAAGGTATCCAATGGTTCCTGTCTTCTTAATTTTGGCAATTGCCCTGTCAATGGTAGCATAGTAGGTACACCAGTGGGAAGTGTGTTGCTGTACAGTACAGGCGTTCTTGAAAATCATCAGAATCTTGACTTGAAAAGAAGAAATCTATTTTTAGAGGATGGTTTATTGTACCACCTTGAAGTTAAGATTTAGCTCAGAAAGTTAATGAATATTAATAAGGAAATAAAAGTATCTTAATGGGTTATGAGGTAGGCAGAATTCAGACCCACCTTTACTGTTATGAATAGGCTCATAATGGATCTCTAACTCTGGAACTTGTAGTTTCTGAAGCCTGAGACGTATCCCTGACTGATAAATTTGTTAAATATGTATGTAATTACTTCTTCTGTATTTAATTTAATCTCACACCGTTTGTGGTTCTGTTTGTTTTCTTTCTGTGAAAGGTCAGTGTGAACCAATTACTCTGGAACTTTGTATGAACTTGCCTTACAACTATACTTATTACCCAAACTACCTGGGCCACAGGACACAGAAGGAAGCCTCTATCAGCTGGGAGTCTTCTCTTTTCCCAGCTTTGGTTCAGACCAACTGCTACAAGTACCTGATGTTTTTTGCCTGTACAATCTTAGTACCAAAATGTGACCCCCATACAAATCAGCGGATCCCCCCTTGCAGGTACTATACTAAACCATATTTCATTTAATTCTTGACTTTGTCTGTCATAGTACTTCTCTCCAATTTTATGCTTTCTTTGAAAATGCCAAAAATTTTGCTTTGGAATTGCACAGGAAAAGGCTGCTTCTGACCAGCATGCCCAGGTCCCTCTCTGCAGGGCTGCTCTCCAGTTTGTGCCTGGTGCTACTCCATCCTAGGTGCAGATTCAGGCATTTGTTCTTGTTAAATTTCATGCCCTTGATGGTTGCCTAATTGAAAGAACTGTTGTCCCTTGAGACTCAATACGATCTCTTGGTTTTGTATAATCAGCAAACTTGCTAATGATGCACTAAAGTGCTGCATCGAGACCATTGATAAATTTGCTGAACAGGACAGGCCCTGCAATTGAGCCCAGAGGAGCAGCACAGCTGACCAGTCACCAGCCAGATGTAGCCCTGTTTGCCAGGATCCTTCAGCCAGTTTTTCACCCAGTGCTCTGTGAACCTGCTCACTCCACTGTTGAGCAAGGTGACAAGAAGGATGCTGTTAGCTTTATATGAAGTACTTTCCATTTCTGTGTGTTTGATTAGAATTGTGCCACTATAAAGTTTGCTTAAACATAGAATCAGTTAATTTAATTTGGAACATTAACATTTTGTAATAGTTCCTTGCATTAGTACATTACTTGGTGCAAAGCCCTATCCAAATGCTCAAAAAACCCTGAGATTTTAATGAATGTTTAGTTTTCTAAATTAGGAGTGCCACATCATTCTGAATTCCAGGCTAACTTACATTTTCATCTTGTCAGATTAACTATTTCACCATCCTCACTGAGTAAAATCACTGTGCTTTGTTCGAAAGAGACTGTGTTCTGTAGATCTCATGGCTTTGTTAGCAGCAGTTGTTGCAGGTTAGGAGATCTAATAGACCTGAACAACAGGCAGAGCTCTTTGAGCTACTAGCTGCTAGAGCCTTCTCATTCTGTATTTCTGCCTTTTTTGTTGGGCCTACCTTGACAGTATTGATCAATTAACATCTTCTGTATTGAAAGAAAAGTGCATTGAAAATTGCAGTACACATCCTAAAATTTCTTACCACGTGATATTGTTGGCAAATAGGTAATGGTTCTTTGTCTAGTGATGTGCTTTTTAGTGCAAGGCAAGAACCTTGGGAACCACAAGGAAGTTTATGAATATACTGTTAAATTCTCACATAGGAACCTAATGGGAAAGAAAATATTGCATATAGGATAGCTGCAAAGTTACAGTTTGCTAGTTTGAAAATCAAAGTGTTTTCTTTTAAGAAAGCAGTATAACAAGTAAAAATTGGACTAACTTATTCTAATGTAGAGGGACGTTAAGTTAAATTATCAGCTCTTTACTGTCATACCAAGCTAAAAAATTTTAGGAAGTATCATGATACAGTTGAATAATCTTGAAATTTAAAGTATTAAACAGATGAAGAGGAACTTACAGAACGTGTAGAACAATTTAACTTGATAGGAACCTCTGAAAGTCATCTAGTCCAGCTTCCTGCTCAAAACAGGGTAACATCAAATTTAGATGAAATTGAATATACGACATAAAACTTCAAATCGTAGGATTCAAAACTCTACTTTTACAATAGTTTTTAGGTTTCGCTTTTATGTTAGATCACAAATAGTGTTTTTATTAGGAAGGGAGACCTTTGAAGGTCCCACTAGATTGTACTATTATCTGCTTAACAATAAGATTTTAGGAAGAATTCCAGGTAAACATATAATGTAAAAGCTACAAAAGTTTTAGAAATTAAAACAAAAATAACCTCATACCATAAAAATTAAATTAATTTGTCAATATAATTATAAACCTACTTTACAATTCGAAGGTCCGAGATGACAAAATGTTACGTTTTCAGCACAGAAATGATATTCTGAGAATCTGCTGCTGACTTTCAAAACAACTGCCCTCTTGTTCAAATATATCAGTGGTTTGTTGAGCTTAACAGGACATATGTATTGTTTTACCTGTCTTTTCCTGTAAATATGAATGAGTTCAGCTAATGCAGTTTTTCAGTGGTGTGCTTTTTAAGTCAAAGTGTGATTTCGAACCATGAATTGCACATTAATGTTATAATTCTAGGTCTATTATAATACAAACTTATTGGAGATACATTTGATTTTTTTTTTTGGTACAGGCACATGGATCTGTTTTTTTCATTCCAGGAGGTTTATAACTAAATTATTTTAACTCTACTGCCCCTGTATAAAACAGCTGTCCCCGCTTTGCAAGGCTTTTTGATGCCTTTGTGTTAGTTTGGCTGTCATGCATTGTTTTTTAGCTGTAACAGTCTTCATACAGTTTTATTCAAAGTAAAGAAGACAGGTAAAGAGATTTTTTGGAAAGAACTGAATTTATTTATAACATTCATTGGTATGTATGTTTTCAATTTACATATCAATTTTCATTGATATGTATGTTTTCAGTTTCTGAACAATATTCTTCAGCTCTGATAAGGCGTTGATAATATTACTCCAGGCCTACTTTGAGGATTAAATAGATTCTAATACTTTCACCACAGACAGATGACTAAATGACTTATAATGCATTAGAAAAGGTCAGCTTTGACCAAAGATCTAAATGTGCAGAAAACATAGGGCGGAAGCAGCTTAGATGTCTCTGCTATATTATCATATTTTTGTTGTGGGTTTTGTTTTATGTCATTGCAAAATAAAAATTCTGGCATTCAGAAATCTGAGGTTATAAAGTAGTGTCAGTCAACCTTTTTGATATTGAGGAGGATCTAAAAGGGAAGAGAGAGTCTGTAACATGGTTGGCTAACATCATTCCATTTCTTCTGGTTGCGCAACTCTCTGGTGAATTGTTTGGCGCAGAAGAACATTGACTCTTCTTAATCTAATTCCTCAAAACAAAATTAAATTTGGGAGGATTAATACTGTATAATTTTCCCAAAAACGCATAAAAGAATTAATCCCATATGAATTTTTTTTGTTTGTTTTGGTCACAGAATTTTCCAAAGCTAATTGCAGAAAAATAAAAAAGTTCCATTAGTCAAAAGGTCAAAGGAAAATGAGTGGAATAAAAGGCCTTTCATGAAAGGAGTATCTCTTCCATGAAAGGAGCGTATCTAGAAAAAGGATATGTAAATATGAATCAAATTAAGGCAAGCTAAAAGTGACATGAAAGGAAAAAAAAAAGGGTGGGATCCTTTGGTTGAATATTTTTCAACCTACAGCTAGGACCCAAGGCAAAAGTAGTGGCTAAATGTTTAAAACATTAGGGGACTTTTCCTTTATGCATTTTCTCTTTGTAATTTTGAAGCATTTGACTGTGCATATTTTGAGAGACATGATGGATGATTTTCAATCTCAGTGGATTGAATGAATTTTGCATAGTGAGTCCCATCTTCTATATGGTTAAAAAAAAAGCTGCTGAAGGACTGTATTCATGCCTTTTCCTGATGTGATAAAAGCTTCTGTTGGTCTAAGTGACAACAGCCTTAAGACTGGGTTAGTCTGTGCTTTGCTTTTCTGTAAGTTTTAATTTTATTGAACTCCTTGGGGAGTTATTCACTCTTTTGTTTGCCGGTTTAAATATTTTGTCCTTCTGAAACCACATGGTTTCTGTGGTAACATAATCAGAAGAGGTAGCATTTCACTAGTACAAAATGTGTTTGGTTTTTTTTCCCTGAAGGAGAGCAGTTAGTGCTTCTTAAAAAACATTCACTGCCATCTCTTACAGAGGAGAGCATGTTTGTAAGCAGTTATATTAGTTATTATTAGCCTATTTATAACATAACTGCATAACAGTAACTTAAAATAACATTTCAACAGTACCATTCTTTGATGTATGTATTTTTTTCATATTAAAACATCTGTTTAACTGATCTTTTTCTTGATCTTCATCTTTAACTTTGGCTAGGATTATTAACTTCTAGTATCTGGGAATTTTGAAGACATTCACTCAGTTACTTGGTGCAATTCTGCTTTGTCTCCTCAGGACATTATGTGTACAATCTAAGGAGCGCTGTGAGGCTGTGCTTGGGATTGTAGGTTTGCAGTGGCCAGAAGATACAGACTGCACTCAGTTTCCAGATGAGAACTCAGACAACCAAACTTGTCTAACACCAGATGAAGATGTAGAAGGTATCTCCTATACGTATAAGCAAATTAAAGATTTAAATGGGTTCCCAAAGTCGCTGGTGTTTGGTTTTTTCATACTTCCTCTTTAAATTATAATATTTGAACTGTGAAAATTATTCCAAACTGAGTTGCCCTACTCAGCCATGCTGGTCTCTTGGCTTCTTTGCTGGGTTTCTTGCTCCTGGGGATTGCTACCTTTTGCGCTCAATGAGAGTTCCTTAAAGATCTGCCAGCTCTGTTCCACTCCTTTGTCCCAAAATGGTACTGTGAGATGAGGCAGAAACAATGAAAGGGCTAATTAGTGGAAATTTATACTTGGTTTTATTAGTTCAAATAGACACATAATTCTCAATCTCTTCTTTGTCTGGTATTTATTTATTTATTTATTTATTTTAATCCTGGGGATTTCTCATACTTATTTCAATGCATAACACAACACCACAATGGTGAGGAGAGTAGCTAGGAAATTCATACCCATGGTCTAGACAGTGTATGCCAGTGATTTGGCAAAGCAATGACATTTGACAGAGGGCAACATGTGAGGGAGAGCTCTGGAAAATATTGCTGGACCACATTCCCAGTGCAATTGTTAAGAGTCTCGCCTGATACATAGTTCCAGTCTCACGAGCTTTCTACCTGTGTCATTTACCCTTCTGAAATAGCCCCTGTGATAAGTAAGTGCCCATGTCATGATTAAGCTTTTATCTTATGGAGTCCTGTTTCTCCCTGCTTGTTGTCATTGACAGAATGCTCACCCAGTCACTTCAAGTGCCGTTCTGGGAGGTGCGTCCTGGCTTCCAGAAGATGTGATGGTCAAGCTGACTGTGAGGATGATAGTGATGAGGACGGCTGTGGTAAATAAATTCAATGAGTTGGAATGGAGAGTAGCTGCAGCATTAGAAAATTAGCTTTGTCTTTCATTCAGTTACTTGAATTGTAGCATGACAGTTCAGAGAATAAGCCCCTTTTTTTGTATTTTTTTGTAAAAATATTTTTAAAAGTATTGGGATTTTTTTAAGACAGTATCAGTAAAAATACTATAGCAAGAATGCTTCTTAATCAACGTGAATATAGTTTATTGATCATTTAAATTCTGATAACCATACTCTGGCATGTTTGAGTATTCCTTAAATAATCAAGCTAAGAAAAATTCTGCAGATTTAGTTCTTTTCATATTGCTGAAGGTTTTACTGTGCTAAAATGTAACTCCCTGGCAGATTAAATCTTGAATCTGTAAATGTAGTTTTAAATTTATACATGATAGTGTTCTTGTTATGATGTATAGACAAAAGATATCATTATAATGTATTGTGTTGCTGAAGTGGATTCTGCATGTTTTTTCAGATTGGTCAACCTCATGTTACAAGTACAAGCATAAACCCTCAAAGTTATTCTCCAATATGAGAGTTTCTGAGTTTTTGTAGAGATGCTTTTGACTTTTAACTTAAGGGGATATATTGAGCTTGAGAATAATCAAGAAATCTCTTGGTCACTATGTATCCTTGTACATGCTGGCAGGAGGGTTTTCAGGAGAAGGGAGTTCTAAATATTTCTTGATTGACAGAGGTGTAGCCTTCAGGGAGATCTGCATTCAGGCCTGGCATCCCTAGGGGCAATGAGAATAATTATACATCACTAAGGATTTAGAGAAGAGGTGTGCATATGAGCAAAGGATTGGAAAACATTCCAGCACTGTAGGGCTGAGGTGCACAACCCATTTATTTTTTTTAAACTGAGGACAGGTTAAGAGGGAAGCAGAGTTTATGTGAGCAAAAAAACTGTGGCAATAAGAGAACTTCTACTCAGAGACAATAAAATAAAATCCAACACCAGAAAGCTAAAGCTAGGCTAAAATTTAAGCTTGGCAGCCGTATAAAATACTTCTTTTAAAAAGCAGATTGTTTGAATGTTTTCAGTAACCAAAGGGTTATTTATCACCAAAGTGTGTGATGTATTCTCAGTCTCTGAGAGTTTCCAGATCATGTTTATATTCTCTCTCCTCTTTCTTTCTTTCTCTTCCCCCACCCATGTAAAAATGAAATAAAGGAATAAAAGGATATGCTCTCTGAAATACAATTTATTACTAGGTCATTCTCTTGTTTGGATTATAAAGGAAAGTCAGAGCTGATGATCACAGTGACTCTTTCAGAGTTTGACAGGTCTTTACTTTTGAATCAATTGTCTCAATTGTCCTCCCTGCCAAATATTATTTGTTGCCACCAATTTTGAACTCCTTAGAAAACTAATTGTTATGTGTCTTTTAGGATAATTTTGTTCTCCTAGACATTAACATATGAAATATTGTTCTAATATGTAACATTCATTTCTCGAGTGGAGCTCTTTCTCTAAAGTCTAGACAGAATGTCACACGCAATCAGCAGCATTCTT
This sequence comes from Corvus cornix cornix, assembly GCF_000738735.6. Classification (NCBI taxonomy): domain Eukaryota; kingdom Metazoa; phylum Chordata; class Aves; order Passeriformes; family Corvidae; genus Corvus; species Corvus cornix. Next base: position 47,275,528 of record NC_046334.1, read on the forward strand.
ATCAGTTTCTATAAATATGGAAGAGTGTATCAGCTAGGAAATTACCTCTGTCAGAATGACATTACTTTGACCAGGGCTAATACTGTTACTGAAGAACAAAAAGTCCTTGTAGAGCCCCAGAAGTAACTCTGACTTATTCATATTCCATGTATGCAGGACAAAATCAAAACTTGATGATCTTTCCATGTGTGAATGGCTAGCTCAAATTTTATTAGCTTTATCCTTTGTAATTGGTTTTATAACATTAAAAACCACTGAATGTTTAATTTGAAACCCTTGTATCTGAAGTGCTTTAAATGACAGACTTGTAACAACTTTACAGTGCAAGGTGAAGGAGGCTGAAAAAAGACTAGTTACAGCTTTCTTGTGCTTGAACTACTCTGGCCAAAAAATGTAAGTTAGAAGCACCCAAAGGGACCAAGGTATACTCTAGCCATGCAGAGTAGAGCTGTATTCAGCACCCATTGTCTCTTTCTGTTACCAATCCTTGTCATACTTTCACATGGTCTTTGTGAAAGGAAATCTCAGCCATGCAATTGCAGTGAAATCCTAAGACTTTAGTCCCATTTAGACTGGGATTTGGGGAGAAAATTTGACTGAGATTACTGGAAGTGAGACTTCTGAGTGCAGTGAAGTGTAGGGAAGGTAATTTCCAAAAAATATTATTATGAACGATGTCATGTGAGTTTATGGTATTAAATATACTTGGTTGTAATTGATTGTATTAAATTGCTGGCTGCTGAACAATGCCTTTGGCAGGGAACAGAAGAGGGTCCTACACCTACTAAAGAAATTGAGGACATAACATTCAAAACCTATACTCTCTTCCACTGTTTTCTGGAATCTGAGTTCTGATCTGTAGTACTTTAGGTGAGAGAAAAATGATGATGGTCTTAACGTTAATGATTTAATGATAATTGCATGGAAAATGTATATGTGAATAACAATTGGTAACTTCCTTCCTATTTATGAAGATCCTATATGAAACCATAGCTCTTGTCAAACTGTATTTTTGGGCTGGGGGTAATGTGCATATAGACAAGTTTTCCTACTTCCACTTTCACTTCCCTTTCATTGAATTAAAAGTTCATGTCACAAAAATAATTAGAGATGAAATATAAATACTCCAAATGGTACATGGTCTCTACCAACAAAACAGTGTATTTGAACACTGAATTCAGAAAGTAGTGAATTTTTGATAGGGAATTGTCTCTGTATTTCTGTAAGTGATTAGTTTTGGAGAGTTGTGGTACACTTCACAGTGTAACACTGTAATGTGTGATGAAGAGTAAAGACAAACGTATTTAATGAATTGTAAAGAATCTGCTAAAAAATTGCAAGGTTCGTTGATTATGGGGGATTTAAGCTTTTTTATTTTATATTCATATCAAACTCCTAACATGACATTCCTTGTTCTATATAAGAGTAGAGATTTTCTTTGGTTTCAATTAATTTTTCATTAATAGTTATCACAAATATTGTCAAGAAGGAGACCTGGAAAGTGGTGATACCCAAGAAAGTTCTTTGATCATGAGGAATTAGTTTCAAGGGTTAAGGCTCTTTATTTCTCTATGCTTTAACATTTATTTACATGGATTTTCAAATCTAAACAAAATCAAGCACCCCACACATCCAGGTACAGTTAAAACCTGAATAGACTTTTCCAATAATCCAGTAGAGATTCTCTGGTTCATATTTGTCAAATATGTACTTCTGAATTAAAACTTATTGGAAACAATAGATTTGCTTGATAACTTACTGCTGATTTGCTGTCATAGTTCCAGGTCCAGGCAAAGAGAGGTGCTGCTTTAAGTGCTGTTTGTAAATTTATACCTGAACTATTTGCATTTATGAGCATCAGGGCTATCACTTGAATTTGCACTGAGATTAAAATGAAAAGTATCTTCTGCAGAAGAGGCCAAACAAGGCAATCAAATAATCTGGTTTAGTAAGGACAGCACGTCATTTTTATGGCTTCTTTTAAAATCAGTGTCAGACATGCAGGACATTAATATGTCAAAGTATTTAAACAGGTATCACAATGAAATATTTTATTAGTTGATGGAAATAAAAAGTGGAATAAAACCAGAGAAAACTCCTTTCTAAAATGTAGCTTGGGCTATTCTTAATTTCCTCTAGCTGACCAACAGGAATTTTACTGTCAAAACACTTTGACATAATTTTGTAAAGATTTCTTCTCTTTCTATGTTTCATTGTGATTCTGTGTTAGATTCTGTCTCAGCATTGCCAGAAAAAAAAGTATGTATTTCTACACTGTTTCATGGAGATTCCATGCTTTTATAGGATTTGCTTTTGAACGACCAAGGAATTTCTACAGACTTCAGGATTAGAAAAGTTCTTATATTACTAGTAAATGTATTTCAAGAATAGTGGTGTATGGGTTTTGAGCTAATTGAGCTAATGCCTAAACCATTAGTTATAGGTATGTGTAGCATAATACAATTATTATTTAAAATCACTGAAGTATTATGAAGTGTTATAATATTTAGACCCATTTATCAAGTGTGCACTGTGCCAATCTTATTTCCATTTCTTCATTAGTAACTATTCTTGGTATATTTTAAGTGAAAATATTATGTGAGTTTCAGGACTTTTAAGGAAGAAAACAGTTGATTCGATATTGCATGCAAGTGTTTCAGAAGTGTGCTTCTCTGCCTCCAGGTTGTAGAGAAAGGGGTCTTTGGGAATGTCCTTTGAAGAAGCTGTGCATCAAACACACTATGATCTGTGATGGTTTCCCAGACTGCCCCGACATGATGGATGAAAAGAATTGCTGTAAGGACTCATGTGGTTTTTTACTCCCTTAAAGGGCTGATCACATTTTTGGGATGTTGGGGGGCAAAATAAATGAAAGTAAAATATTTTATGTTTTCTGTAGGCAGAAAGACTTAGTGATTCCCTCAGTTTCCTTTTCAGTTTTTCTATGGCACCAATTTCTCTCTTTCCTCATCTTGTGTCCTTTGTTGTTCACATCCTTGGACCCTTGATCTCTGTTTGGTCACTCTTGTCCTCTCTTGTTCTTTTCTTCTCTTTCTCCCTCCTTGTTCTTGTGCCTTTGTACTTCTTTTCTTTATTCCTTGTAGATTTTTTAACTTCTTTTCCCAAGTTTCCTCAGCTTCATTTTATACAGGCATAGCTGCTCACTGCTCTTTTTTTTCTTGATTTCTCCTTGATTTTCCTTCTGATCTGTTTTTTGGTAAATTTCATATGTCTCTCATCTTTATTTAGTTTCTTTTTGATTGACATTTCTTAGATTCTGTTTCCTTTCTTGGCTCCACAGATTTCTTCTATAATCCAAACTGTGGTAACAATTAAGATACAAAACTTATGGTACGCTGATGGCATGGGCATACTGTCCATGTGCACAGTGTAAGTCTGCTCAAAGTGCTGGCAGAAAGATCAGAGGTAGGCAGCACTGCCTGCTCTATCTGTATGGTTTTCACTGTAGAGTACACTTTTTGTACTCGTGTTGCAAATAAATGCTTGGATTGTATGGCAGTACAAATGCTGTACATCAGCCAAACATGGGCACAACTGAATGCAGCTGCCTTCCATGCATTTGCTCCCTCTGCCCTCCCTCAGGTCTCAGAATTCCCTAATGATGGGGTTTATAGAAGCTGGAAGTGTGTTAGCGAGGAAGGTCCTGTACTGCTACACACCTGCCTTTTGGAAGGGAGAGCTAAAAGTCATTTGCAAATGGAAGCTCTTGTGCTTCCCATACTGAACAGACTCTGGAAATCCGTATGTGAGGATGCCAGCCAGCAACCAACTGTGAACTGGAACATGTCTATCAGTACAGCAGTTCTGCACCTCTAAATAAAAATAATTATATAATTTTGAATAGCAAAGTTGAATTCAAAAATCAATATATAATTGCTGTGGATGAGAGGAAATAGATATTCATTGTAGCAAAACCATGAAGAATCCAACAAATTTGGATCAGCTAAAAAGCATGGAACAGTATTTTCACTTACAGCTTCTGAGGGGCTTAGACAGGTTACATATAACAAGACCACAAATGATACTAAGTAATCACAGATCTTGCATTTCTGGACACTCTTCCTTCCCTCTGAGTTGCAATGCCCTCTGTCACTGCATGAAAGCAACCACCTTCTGCCCCAGTGGTATCCGTGCTGAATTTTGTTGCAAATCTCTTTCAGTTACTTGTTCCATAAATCTGATCTGTGCCTACCTTCACCCTCCTTCTCAATTTTTCATCTCAGTGTGAATTGCACTTTGATTGTGTCTTTCTCAGGAGGGAGCATGTTTTTGTTTTTGCAGCATTTTGTAAAGAGAGTGAACTTGAATGTGCCAACCATGAATGTGTGCCACGTGAACTCTGGTGTGATGGGCAGGCAGATTGCAGTGACAGCTCAGATGAATGGGACTGTGGTAAGTTTCTGCTGTGGGGTGCCTCAAAGTGATGTTTGGGTGATGGTAGTAATCACTGGTGATTTAATTTAGAATACAGTGGTGGAGAGGCACTCCTATTAGCAAAGAGAAGACTGGGGTGAGGCTGGGAAAGTATGCAAGGAAGTGGCAAAAGAGAAGGCCAAAAGCTCACTGTGAAGTGTCACAGTGCAAAGATATAAGAAAAGTGATATGGCAAGAAAATGTGTAGATGATGTGTGAAATCTGGAAAGTACTGTGGATAGAGGAGAGATTAAGAAGATGTGGAGAGTTGGAGGGACGTTTTGAGAATCTTTTTTGCATGTAATAAAAGCAGTTCTTGAACTTTTATACACAGATTAAGAGAGAAGAAATGGTGATGATCTTTCTATCTAGATTCTCTAAATAGATTAAGGCTATAAAAACTAAGGCTATCAGCAGCCTATGTGAATCTGTGCTGGTGAATTAGAAGTGTTCAGGTTTATTCCTACCCTCAAGATATCTTTGCTGTTCACTGTCTCATGCTGTTCAGTCTTAGCAAGGTTCTGATAGCCACACTTGCCTTGGTTTTAAATTGCATGGCTGTTCAGCCTGTAAAACTAGGAAGAGTGCCAGCAACTTGGAAAACTCTTGAATGTAGTTGTGTGTTTTCTGTTTGCCATTTATAAAACTACTTGAAATAATATTGAAGTTTTCCTCCTTTTTTTCTTTCCAGTTACACTGGCTAAAAACACCAATTCCTTGATGTTCCTGACTGTTCACAGGTCAGCTGCTGATAATCATGTTTGTGCTGATGAGTGGCAAGAGAATTTAAGCCAGCTGGCCTGCAATCAGATGGGTTTAGGGTAAGGTCAGTAGTTTGTAGCTTTGATGAATTTCTTAGGACAATTGGAGTGCTGGAGTTATATGTGAATGATCATTGTTCACTGCAATGTTAGACCTAGTGTGGAAATGGTTGACAGAGAAAAAGAGATAGTGAAATTTTGGGAACTATGGCAGGAATAGAATTTCACTAAAATCGAGTCACTTTCACCACTTTATAAACATTGCGTGATTGTTACTAAAAGAGTGTTTTGAAACAATAATGGTGTTTTGCCAAGTCTCAATATTTGAACTTGCAATTATTGCTGAGACTCAGAATTGTTTGGCAATATAATACTCTGTTCCTTCCTAAAGAATTAAAGCAGACTGAGGAAACACAGGAAAAATTATCTTCATTTATTTGCATTTTGCAGTAAATAATGTGAGTTAGACAAGTGAATGTATTTAACTTGGGCATCTCTGAACAACAAATTGTTAAAGAGAGAGCTTTCTGTGTGGAACTCAGAAAAAGAAATAGCCTCTACGTGTCTTTCTTATTGCATGCACACTAAATTGTGGAATATTTGATTCAAAATATAACTGTTGGATAAAAAACAAGTTAATCTGCTCTGATATTCACAGCTGTGTCCTACTAGGAAGAGGCAAATCTGATGGTATATAAGGATACCTTTTGTCAGAGTCTGACCCCCAAACTGAATGACCAAGCGTCTTTTCTGTTTGCCTTTCAGCACTACACATATTGACATGCATGTTCTTTGTACCTTTCTCAAAGTACACAGGAGGATAAAGACCCTGGGTTAGGGAGTCTGCACTTAATTTATTGTCTTGCACTGCAGGGACACTTGACATCAGTTCTAACAGATGTCCCGAATTCAAGACCATCTGTAAATGGACTGCTGGCCATTCCAACATACAACAATTTTATACTCCTCTATCTAGTTTATTGTATCTAAATAATATTTGCATTATCTTTATGCTTTGGATTTATTTAGCATCCTAATAAAGCTTAAACTCCTTTGATACTTTCAGAAATAGTTATTGATTTTACAACTACTTTGTTGTCTAAGAACAAAGCAATGGTCTTAACATTAAGAATGTTTTTCTTCTTCATAATTCAGTTTTTTAGAAGCATAGAATATACTGAGTTGGAAAGGACCCATCAGTATCTTTGAGTCCAACTCCTACAAGGACACCCCAACAATCACAACATGTGCCAGAGAACGTTGTCCAAATGCTTCTTGAACTCAGACAGGCTTGGTGCTGTAACCACTGCCCTGGGGAGCCTGTTCCAGTGCTGAACCCTCCTTTGGGTGAAAAACCTTTCCCTGTTACCTAACCTAAACCTCCCCTGACACAGCTTCATACCATTCCCTTGAGTCCTGTCACTGGTCACAAGAGTGAAGAGATCAGTGTCTGCCCCGCTGCTTCCCCTCACAAGGAAGTTGTAGCAGACTCTCTGCAGTGAGGTCTCCCCTCAGTCTCCTCTGGACTGAACAAACCAAGTGACCTCAGACACTCCTCATATGGCTTCCCTTCCAGTCCCTTCACTATCCTCATGGCCCTCCTTTGGATACTCTCTAATAGTTTAATATCTTTCTTATACTGTGGCACCCAGAACTTCCCCCAGCACTCGAGGTGAGGCTGCCCCAGTGCAGAGCAGAGCGGGACAATCCCCTCCCTTGCCCGGCTGGCGATGCTGTGCCGGATGCCCCCAGGACATGGTTGGCCCTCCTGGGTGGCAGGGCTCTGCTGATTCACATTCACCTTGCCGTTGGTCCTGACATAAAATTTGTTTCTCTTTCCTATGATGCTTGCTGCTAGGAAAATGAAAAGGTATTAAACTATCACAAGACCTCTGATTCCCTCCTTTTTTCAGAGGTGTGCCTAGGCTGAAATCAGCATGAGTAGAAACTGATACCTTCCTGCTTCTTCACTGATGCTTGCTAACAGATTTTACAAATCCTGCACTTTTAAGAAATGTAAGAGACAAAAATGATTCTTAAATCTCACAAATCCATTTTCTAACAGGGTGACATATTCTACAAATCAATTTTTCTACAAGATCTTTTTAGTAGTGACAGGTAATTTTGTGAAGGGCAGTGGGAAATTCCACTTCAAATCTGAAGTCTACAACTTCAGTTTGACTCCGATAATAATTTCTAATTCTTTCTTGCAGTGCTTCAGAAAACCAGACTAGCGTTTGTCTTTCCTTTCTTAGTGCCTGATTTTGTCAATCAATCACCTGAAGCTTGATTTACTTAGCTATTCTCCAAGTTTTTGTGAAGTGGCACTGCCAAAAATACAGTAAATTAGCTTTGAAGAGCTGTAAGAAAAACAAAGATTAAAATGCATTACCAGAACTGATTTCCAAAAGGACTAATATGAGTAATACAGTTATTTAATTATTTTGTTAACATTGCAAAGGAATTCAGTGAAAATGTCACAGAGAGTAACATTTTCCATATGGTGGAATGGAAGACTGGATAACTGGAGTTTCATGCCACTGTGAAATCTGATCTGAAGCCATGAACTTCAAGTCATCTGTTGGCATTTATGTCCCGCATACATTATTTATTTGACTTATAACAAGAATGGCTGAATGTGAGGTTGATGACATTGGTGTTTTTAATAAGCTCTTTCTAGTCACCATTGAGGGTACTGGTAAATTAGGCTGTATATTGCACAGAACACAAATAATGATAAAACTCCTCCTTTTTGCCTTTTAAAAAAAGTAATAAATAAATATAACGTATTTCACACAGTGCTTTTTTGCAAGTATTCCCAATGTGAGCAACTTCATTTTACTCCTTCAGAAAATAAAAGCTGTGAATATACAAATCCTGTCCACATTAGAGCACACTACAGAACCACTCAGTTTTTTGGCTGTGCAGATTTCTTCAATAATAACTTACAGCAGCACTTGATTTTGATTTAACAATTCTCTTGTTTATTCTTAGAGAAAAATAATGCATGTGAGATATCAAAGTGAAGATTTACTAACGCCTTAGACCAGGAATTACAATGAATGGGAGCATATGGCATTTTTATTTTCTGTAAAGCTCTGCAAACTATTTTTCATAACTGTCTGGTGCTTTGCCAAATAAAAATTCCCAATTGCTATATAATGTGATAATGTTTAAAATATAAAGGCAGTGTTTCTAACAGCTTTTGGATATTTTAGCTATTTTAAAACAACAGATATTTTAATACTTTAGGCTAAATTAATCTCAAAAAACCAAATGAAGATAATTAAATAACAGTGGGTAAAATTAGGTTAATTTAACTGATAGTGGTAACATATTTTACAGAATATCAGTCTGTCTGGAATATATAAGCCTTGAGTCTGAAACAACATAAAAGTTTATTCTATTCTGCCCATTTCACAAAAATGCAAGCAATTTTCCTGGCTTTTTGCCAATTCTAATTCCACAGACGATGTGGTTTTCCAGTTTTTCACAACACAACTCATGGAATGTGTTGTGTGGTCACATGAAACTGCAAGTTTCAAGCATTGTCTGAAAGACTTTGGGCTGATGATGGCTGTTGCTCAAGTTATGCAGTGTGTATTCCTAGCAGTTCTTACATTTTCCTCTAGTACAAAAAAATGTTAAATATGAAGTAAGCCTTTGTTTGTAATGCTAAGAACTTAATGGGAATGCTTAAGCCTTAAGGTTCACAGTTTAAAACTGGATGGGACTATCACCTAATCTCAGTGCCTCTTCATGTCAGGACATATAAGTTTATTCAGAGACTTCTGACTGAGTCCCAGATTTCAATACAGTGAATTTAAATGCAGTCTCTGGCAATTAGTTTTTCTGTTAACACAGGTAGACAACAGAACAGCAGTCAGTCTCACATCTGTCCTAGTGTGTGCTAGAGGCTTTGCTGCTGAAGATGGGCATACTGTGGAGGTTCAGAACATTATGTTGGAAGAATGTATTTTGTCGTGATGTTCAGTTGAAGAAACCCACTTTCATATACTTGGAAGTCCATGTTCTTTGTTGATGAAATGGTGATCATAAAAGCATGGTCTGGTCAGCTCTAAAATTTGATAAAGGCAGTAGTGGAGTTGTTCTGTCATTCTGTGAAAATATAGTGGAATGACTTGTCTTTCTTAGCTGCACTAGGGTGATATAGCAAATATAATAAACTTCAGGAGCTTGTACCCAGCAGAGTAAAGGGAATTTTAGTTCACCTACTTGTTCTAGTCTAGCAATATCAGCATAAAATCACAGCAGTCTACCAAGTTACTTGTTTTTAAAAATCTACCATTATCTCTTCTTGTGACTGCTGCTCCCTTTCTTGGAGGCTGTGTCACTGGTGATCCACTGAAACAGGTAGCTCCTTTGCCTTTTTTCCTCTGCTGTAGCATCTGCTGTGAGTGTATTTGTGAAAGGGAAGGGCAAATCTCTCATTGCTGCCTGGCCTTTTGTCTTTCCTGGTACTTTTTCACTCTATGTCTTTGGTATAAAGATCTTTAATATTTGACAACTGAGCAGCCAAGCTGCTGGATGAACAATCTCTCGTTTTTACATGATCTAATTTGGTGTTTTTATTACTCTGTAACTATTTCTGCAACAGGAATAATGGAAGCTCAGCTTGATGACTTATTTTCTTAAAAAACGTAACAGAAACAAAACCCAGAATCCTTCTGTCATACCCGCATAATAAATTTGAACTTCTGAATGAAAAATTTTCTCCAAGAATAAACATGACATTTAGGGAAACAAATTCCATGCCAAAGAGGAAGTATTTGAACTCATTAATTCAATCTAGATTTCTAGACCCATTCAACAGAATGTTACATACTCTTAACTTACCTTGAATCTGTTCATGTTGTCCATGGACCCAGTGTTCTATTAATCCTGTAGATGATGTAGAAAGATAGCAAATTTTTCACATTTCATTTAATTTTTCAAGAACGGCAACTAATAACTTATTACTGAAATTTACTGAAAATAAAGCTATGGTACATGTGGAAGGCTGTTTTAGTAAATTTGAGCAATAATAAGCCAATGTTAAAATATGTAGACTTTATTCACTGTTTTAGAGTTGTGTTAGATTTAAATCTGATATGTCTCATCTTTCATGTACATACATAGTTTAAAATATAATAATTTGGATAAGGGTTTTTCCAGAGAAATTTCAAACTTATAATTCCTGACAAATTGTGACAATTTCTTCAAATAGTCATTAAGCATGTGGTCAGTCCCCTCATCTAACACTTTCTAGCTCCATGATTGGCTATTTTGTTTTCTTTTAAAGTAAAATGATAATACTTATTCATAACTTTAGTATCTCAAACAGCCTTGGAGCTGTTGGAATGTGCTTCTGGGTAATTGGCCACAGGTGCCCCTATTTGACTTCCACAGGTCCCTTTCAAGCCCAAGCATTCTGTGACCGACTAAAAGAAAGACTCATGAATGCTGCCAAACAAGAAAATGTTCTTATTCTAATGATTGATTGCAAACCCTTTTAAAAACTATTTTTATATCATGTACATTATAAGCCGACTGCCCCTTTTTTCTTTCTTTTTTTTTTTCCTAGGGGCTCCCAGATTCAAATTTACTCTGTTTAACACTAAACAGATGTTAAATCTCTCTGCATTGAAAATTTATTCTGAAATATGCACCTTGAAGTGTTTTGGGTTTTTTTTTTTTTTTTTTTTTTTTTTGACTTACATATTTAAACTAAAAGAGGGTACATTTAGATTAGACATAAGGAATAAATTTTTTACAATGAGGATGGTGAAACACTGGACAGGTTACCCAGAGAAATGGTAGACGTTCCATTCCTGGAAATATTTGAGATCAGGTTGGATGGGACTGAGCAACCTATCCTATAATTTAATGAGGTGACTTAAGACTTTGAGAGGGGCAAGGACTGCAAGAAACACAGCATCTTTTATCAGACAAGCTGTCAGGCAAATAGGTCTTCCTTCAGTTTTGCTCTTTTGCTCTGTAATCCACACCCCTCCACACCCACTCCTCAACTCTTACCAAGCATCCTAATGAAAGACATCCTCTGCATGTAAATCCTGTGTCAGTTAACAGACAGAGGCTCTTTCAAAGGTAATCTTAGCTCATGAAATGATGTCAGCATTAGCTTTAGCTATAAAGTAAGCTCAAAAATTTAAAAATGCCTCTGAAACTATGTCTCTCAAGTTCTGTTAGGAATGAGAGAAGAATTTCGTAATAAAAGAATAAATATGTTACATGTCTTGAAAAAACAAGCATAAATTCTGCTATGGGAAGATTTCTTAGTGAATAATAATTGTGTAAAGGATGATGTTGAATAAAGAAACAAGTGAATTTTGTTCAAATTAATTGCATATTTTCACTACGGGGAAAAAAGGTTAAAAAATCAAGTTAGTTGTTTCAAATTTTTGAAATTAAACAACTAAAATTTTAAAAACAACATTTTTCTCTGAATTGCAGCCTTCATATTTTTAAAATGAAAAGCTAATTGACTTTAAATGAAGGACTTTACATTTAATTTGAAGTTTAATTAATACTTCCAGCTAAGAAAATCTAGGTTTTTTTTGAAGCTCTAACTTTAGATGCTCCCAAATGGTCTTTTTGTAAGTTTAGCCACAAAATGATACTTCATGAAACCTATAATTTACAGACTGAGAGAACAGAGTGTTGTGGTTTAATGCCAGACAGCAGCTCAGCCCTGCCCAGCCGCTTGCTCACTCCTCCCAGTGGGATGGGGGAGACAATGCGGAAGAGTAAAAGTAAGAAGGCTCATGGGTTGAGGTAAAGAGAGTTTAATAGATAAAGCAGAAGCCATGCACACAAGCACAGCAAAACAAGGAACTCATTCACCACTTCCCATGGGCAGGCAGCTGTTGAGCCATCTCCAGGATGTCCTTCATCTGTAATGATGACTGGGAAAGACAAATGCCATCACTCCAAATATTCCCCCCCCCAACTTCCTTCTCCTTCCTCCCACTTCACATACTGCACATGAAGCCATGTGATGTGGAATGTCCCTTTGGAGAGGTGGGGTCAGCTGTCCTGGCTGCAGCCCCTACTGAGTCCTTGTGCACCCCCAGCCCCATCAGTGCTTGAGTGGGGTGAGAAGCAGAAAAGGCTTTGACTCTGTGTAAGCCCTGCTCAGCAAGAACAAAGTCAGCCCTCTATTATCAACACTGTTTTCAGCACCAATCTGAGACACAACCCCAGACTAGCTGTGAAGAAAATTGACTCTATCCCAGCTAAAACCAGCACATGGAGATAAAGCAAGCAAGCAAATATTTTCAGTATAATTAGGAGTTAACTCATTCTTCATAGGCTTGACTAGTTTATCAGCTAGGACATAGGACTGAGGGATTTTGAAATCTGAAATTATTATCACAGATAATCTTTCTACCAGAAAATTTTAAGAATTATTTACTCATACATGTCTTATTTTTCTATCAATGCATTGAATCCTTTTAATTCTATTTTCTATGTTTCAATATGTTTGCACATAAAATTTTCAGATATTTCTGATCTTAATGCTGTTAAAATCAAAGTTTTGATCTTTTACTCCATATTCTATGGCACAGCTGTGGCTTTAGAGAATTCTGTTCAAGACCAAGAAACATCTTAACCAATACAAACAGACAGGAAACAGATGCTGTTCCATCTCTGAAATAGGCCTAATTTGTTTTAAATTAGTGCCCGTATGTGTGTAATCCATTGCCTGCTGGCATAACTCAAGGCTTCCTTTCTCAAACCTGCTGTCACATGAGGCTTGCAAGGATGGAATTATAGAAACTAAACTGATACGTGTCACTGGGAAGCAAGAAGTAATCCAGTTTATGGATTATACTTTATTCTAAACTTGCAATTTAATACATTTGAAGGAGTTTTTCTGAACGGAATAGGGACAATAAGGTATTGAAAACATTGCTGTACAGAAGTATCCCAAATGTGCTATGAACAGAATGATGAACTTCATAACCTAAAATGAGTCCCTCCTTCTATTTCCTTTTCTTTATTTTTCATTATAATTTAGTACGCAAGACATAATGCTTGTTTTTCACTGTAAACTTTGACTGTTGTGCACAGTGATCAGCAGACTAGAATGCTCTGAAGAGTATTTATTAAATATTTCTGTTGTACAGCTTATCTAATGAAATGAATCTATCTAATGAACTTTTCCCCACTGAGACCACATTTACAACGTAGAACACAGACTGGGTTCTGTTTTTCTTTCCTAATTCTAAAAATTCCTCTGTTAAACACACATAAGGGAATGTATAGCTTGAAATTAAATTTATTAAAGGAATATTCTAATTTTTAAGATGAAATTTAAAATTTAGTAAAATTTAAGTTAGAAATTCCTAGTTGGGTTACGTAAGTGCTACTGCAAATTGAAACATTTTGTGATTTTACAATTAACTGATTTTATAGGTTATTAAATTCTTTTATTAATTGATTTAGATTAAAGGAAAGTTTTAGATTAAAGGAATTAGATCTGTTAGAATTTTATGTGCCCTGTGATTTTCATTAGATCTAGCAGAAATCTTTCTGTGAAGCAGGCAAGACTAACTTGGCTAAGGCATAAGCTGTACAGTGACCTGAAAAGGGAAGTGAAATTTTAGAGAGAGTGAACATGTAGTTCAAACCTACAAGAACTGGTGTAGAACCATAAGCATCTGTAGAAAGAATGAGAAAAGCGAGGAGTATTATACAGGGAAAGAAAAAAAAAAAGCAAAGCAAGAAAAACCCCAAAACAAAACCACAAAGAAATCTTAGAAAATCATATTATATTACTAAGATAACAAAGATTTAAGAAGGAGGGCTAGAGTAAGCAATTCATAGGTAATACACTGCTCCTCAAAGTAGCTAGTTTTGTTGAAATAATTTAAGAGCATTTAATAGTTATGGCTCAGGCGGGTCTCCATTATGGCTGACAATAGTGGTAGCCATAGGTTTGAGAAGCTGTAGAGAAGGGAGGAAACTGTTTGGTATGCCATCTTTCATTAAAAAGGATAAAAGAAGGAGATACGGAGATTTACAAACTACTTGCCTAGCTTGAATTACCAACAAATTACAGAAGTATAAGGTCTTAATGACAGACAGGATGTATTTATCAGTAACAAATCATGTCAGAGTCCCTTAATTTATTCCTTGAAATACCAGAGACACTGTGGATGGGGAAGAAACTGTAGATGTGATTGTCATGGTTTGACGACAAAATGACGTTCCAAACTGCCACAGTGATATACTTTTAACTTTCACACTATGTGAAATGACTTTTGAAATAAGTAAGGAGCTATGAACAGAGATGAAATGATATGGGAATGTTGATGATTCATTGTCAAACCATAAAGATGTATTGGTGGGGGGCTAGACGCATGCCAGTGTGTCTGGGAGGATACAGTGGTATTGTGAGTCATTCAGATGATAGAGACGAGAGCAGGCTTGACAATTTCTCATTCAGCATCAAGCTGGGAGGATCTGAAAGCATTTTGGAGAACAGGATAAGAATTTAAAAATTTTTTACAGGCTGGCAAAATGGCCTGAATTAACCAAGAATGTTTATGTGTAATCGCTTTGTGGTATTCAGTTTGTGTTAGACTTTGACTAAATGAGAATTGGTCAGCAGAAATGACCAGCGACTTAGAAAGCATGATCTGTGAAGAAAGGTTGGAAACTGCTTGGTCATTCAGGGGAAGGAGGTATAGGAGCCTTGAAATATGTAGATTAGGAATAAACTCTTTCCATTTCCGATGAAAAAAAGACAGAGTAATGAGCTTAAATGACAAGTAGGAAGATTTAGAATACACATTATAAGAAAAATTGCTTGAATATATTGACTGGAAATGCTTCATCATTAAAGTTATGTACAAACAGGGCAGACAAAAATCTGCTAGAGAGAATTTAAATATGGTTGATCTTATTTTGAATTAGGGGAATGGATCAGATGGCCTCATTCAATTTCTTTTGGCTGAATTTCCGATAGTTCACTTTTTAGTGAAAGAAAGTCTAATGGAAGAATTTTTTCATAGGTTCTAATCCCATTTCATTCTTGAAAGCAGTGCAGAGGACCAAATGAAAATTTATGTGAAAGTCACACTTGTCTTTTACCACTAAACTTGGTATTTCTATCACCTCAAATGTAGAGGAGAAAAAAAGTCATAAAACATTGCTGTTTGTCATACATCTATTGTAAACGTACTTTATTACGGAACTTTCCACGGTCTTGGAGAAGCCCATAGGCTGAGACTACAGGAACCCAAAAACGTATTCATTGAGTGTTATGTTCAAGCAGTTTGGGCTCAGAAGGTCTAGTGTAGCTCTTCTGGCTATAAAGATTTTCTGCAGATATTAGACACATGAGAAAATTAAATTTTATGGTCTGTTCAGATTTTTAGAGCCCCATGGGTTTTAAAATAATACTTCAGTACGCAAATAATTTCATCCAACTAGCACTATGAGTTGTTATAAAGTCATGTGGTGCAAATAGGTTTTATATGTTATTTTGAAAGTCTGGTGAGGGATCTGGTCAAAAAATCACCACTCAAAAGGTGTGAATTATTGTTACCATGGTATGAATGTCTTAAGTTTGCAGATACCATTAATAAACTTCCTAAAGTAATGTAGGTGTTTCATATATGTATGTGTAGCTATTGGTTGGACTTGATGATCTCGGAGCTCTTTTTTATCCTAATTATTTCTGTGATTCTGTGATTCAGTGACTGTTCTGTAATGTTAAAATATGCTCTGGTGTATGAAAAAATCTGTTCTAGTAACTGTTGGCCTTCTTTAAAGTTCAGCTCTTCATCATAGGCACTGGTCACCATGGTGCGTTTGTGCTGTGCAAAAGAATCATAAAATCATCACAGGCATCTGGAGAACATCTAGTCCATCTCCCACTTGAAGCAGAACTACTGCCAAATGGGATCAGTTCAACCTCTGCTTTGTTTAGCCAAGTCTTGAAAACCTTGATGGATAGAGCTCTCTGTTCCAGGGCTGCTTCACCTTCCTAGTGAAAAAGTATTTCCTTTTCATGTGCTATGAATTTTCAAAGCTGTCGGTCTAGGCCATTTCTCCATGTTTTACCATGCAGCACTATTGAGAAAAATTTGTTTCCACTATGTTTTAACTCCTCTTCAAGTAATTGCAAGTTGCTATTGAATTGTCCCTTAGCTTCCTCTTCACAAGGGTAAGCAAGGTCAGTACCCTCAACCCCTCGTTGCATGTCAGTGGCAGAGGCCCCTAGAAAATTTGAAAGCCATTTGTGTGATCCTTTCCGGTTTCTGAATATTGTCTTAAACTGATGTATCTCAAAACTGCACACTGCCTTCCAGTATGTGTGGTTTCAGTCAACAAGCACTGTTTCAACTTTGCTTTTTTGCTCCAGTACAGGTAATAATTAAAAGCACTAATTTAAAATCCACACCAAGTTTCTGAGCAAAGCTGTTATGGTATATGCAAACCAAAGGGGAAAACAGGAAACTCCAGAGAAGTGAAAGAGCCTTCTGAAAGTGTTTCATAAAAAAAAGTCTTTATTTGTTTGGCCTGAAATCTTGAAAGATACTGCAACTTCAGCAGGCCACCAAACTATAAAACTGGCAGGAGAGCTTTTTTTTGAAGATGTAGCTTGATGTCAAGAAGTAATTAGCAATATAACCTTGTTGTCTTAGATACTCAGTAAAGCCAAATATCCTTGTGAATTGTGAGTTGATGTGGATCTGTCCATTGAAAGATTCTTTTTTAGCTTTTCTTTAGTATGTGTCTACTCTAAGAAGAAAATGTGTGCTACAGCTCCAAGAGGGACCCAGTAGAACCTGCTCCCTGCTGTGTTTCTGGAGCACAGGATGGGGCTGGCTGAAATGAATACCCATTGCTCCACTTCTCTCCTTTGCTCTGAGTGATTTACAGCCCCTGGTGTAACGTGCACTGCGGGTCCAGCAGCCTCTCTGAAAGTCTCACACTCAGAAGCTCTCACCAGCCTGAATCTTTACTCCTAAGATTTTTAGCTCATGTTCTCTAGTTCTCTAGAAATTCCGAGCATGCTCTGGTCTCTACACAAATGCTAACCATTGTCACCAGCTTTCTTCATCTAAAAATGAGGCTCTTTGGTCCCCTTCATTTTGGTTATTTCTCATTAAATAGATGAAAGGAGGCAAGCGGTGGCTCTCGCCTATCTAAAAGAAAATCTTTTATAAACAGCATCAAGAGGGGAACATAAATGTTTATAGAAGGTATTCTAAAGATATAAATTAAGGTATCCTAAATATATATTCTGAAGATATAAATTAAGGTTTCAAGTGTTTTATATCAAGCTGTAACCACCAAGGAAAAAAGGCCTAGCCATGACCTTACTTTTGCTAAGTAAAATAAGTATAAAATTTCATGCAGGTATAAGTGTTTTGTAGGTTGTTACCTTGATTTAGAAGTACATATCTCCTAAATTATGATTGTAGCATCACTGTAATCTGTAATTCAGAGCTGCAGGTTTCATCAAAACAATCTTGTATTTGGTATAATATAGATTTGGATTCATCAAATGGCATGATATTTGCATCCTTTTGCACATATTTGAGTTGCATATTTTATGGATCTGTTTACAAGTTCATAACTGTACACATTTATGAAATGGTGAACATCATTGTTCAGAGAAGATCATAAGACAGAATGTCATTGTAAGAAAATGGTTTGCATATGTTTGGTAGGAAAAAGAGTGGGAAATGAAGAGAGGAGATCTTTATGTTTATGCTAAAAGCAGGCACTGAGAAAGAAAACTTTTTGCAGCAAACTTGTTAGTATATGCCTGCACATTCTGGTTAGTAGATCATGAAATGATATTTCTTAATATGCCCAGAGAAGGTTCTGAAAAATAAGTCATGTAACAGACAGGATCCAGGGCCGTGACCTCAAAGCTTGGTTTATTCTGCCAGCTGTGTTGAAAATATTTCCATATGGTTACACTGCCAGCTTCACCGTAAAACACAATTCTTTGATCTTGGCTAGTTTATGTAATCAAGTGGGTAAAGAGTGTTGGTGTTTTGTAAAGATTTTTAAAAAAAGGAATACAGCCAGTACTGAGAATTGGACTTAAACTAATATCCTGGTTGGCATTACCAGGTACTATCCTGAGAGATTGGGTTCAGAGACCAATTTAAGGACATATCACAGTTTTTCTGAACTTCTCTCATTCTCTTTTCCATGAATTAGTATTTAGAATTTGGCCTTTGACCGGTGTTTGGGAGAGCACTGCTTGAAAGTCCTTGTCATTGACAGGGATTGATGGCTAATTGTGAATAGTTCTGTGCTGGAAAGCTGCATGACAAGTAAAGTAATTTAGAATAGCTCTATTTTTTTTCCATTTGGCAATTAGGATTTAATAAAATAGCAATTGCTTCAGTGGCTTGAGTCTATCAGGCAATAACTAGACTGAGGAAGTGGATATATGAAAATATCTCCTGGTGGATCATTCTAACCCTCACACACTTGTTAGGTTGCTGCAGAAGAATGGGTTTGACATCCTCACCAGCGATTTGTTCTGTTTCGCAAAGCAGGGAGCTTGGATTTAGAGATACTCTCAAGTCTTACTAACAAGACCTAGACTGCTCTTTACTGTTAAATTTTCATGGATTTCCAGTGGTAGGAATGTAAGAAAATATTTTTTGTTACCTGTTTTACATATGAAGAGCTATTTTTTTTTGGCATTTTGGAAGGCCAAGAAACTGTTGAAACAGTATCAATGTGTGCATTACAGTAAATGCCACCAGAAGGTTCTTGCTGTTCCCGATTCCAATTCTGCTTCTTGTCAGGAAATACAATGTGACAGTCATATGATGGCTGGCCTAACTTCTCAGGGTGATTCCATCCTCCTAACTATGGATCTGCCACTCATGGCTTTGCCATACCATTCAGATGTGTATCTTTGGAGTAAACAGAAAGGTTAGGGCCTCTTCACCTTCGTAACTGTAATGTAGAAACCTACCAGAAGTTCTATCAATGTCTTTCATTTGTTTCAGAGGACCATCCAAAACAGAAATTGTAATAGAGAATGAGCAAACGCAGGACCAAAAATGGCTGAATCTGCACTCAGACTGGAAGAATAAAAATGCATCCACTTTACACGCACTTCTAGTGAATGGGTAAGTAACAGGTAAATAAGACCTATTTCACTGCTGTGGGTAGTCACTTACCCATGCAGGATGACAAACTCTTTGGTAAGCTCTTTTTTTTCCAAGGTATCTGCATATAAATCCCAGCACATACTCATGTAAGTTGTTAAGATACAGTCTACAGTGATTTTAGTGTCTACAACCATTGTGCTCTCTTTTGAGACCATCTTGTGAATCCTCAGGGGCCTTTTCTGGCAGAATAAGAGCATTTGAGTGATACAGAGGTGATGCCCTTGAAGCACCTGAACCAGACAGCTTCATTAAATCTCTGCTGAGCAAGAAAGTCCAGCAAGTACTATATAGCAAAATCTGCAGCAACATCTTACCATCCTCTGCAGCCTGTGTAGTCTTCATTCATTAATTTGGAGCAACCACAGCTTCTTCAGTAAAGGCTATATCCGCTTACAGTAGGTTTCTTTAGCTCTGGTTTCAGGTGATGGTATATTCCTTTTACTAAACAGGTAGTTACTAATCAGAAGCCAGGATGTCATGGTTGAGACATTCAAAGTGTGACTTTGAAGAGCCAATGAATTTAGAAATCCAGGGCAAAACTGTGAGTGCCACCTAATCCCCATTGGCAACTGCATTCTTCAAAAAGCAGATACATGGTTTCCCTATTCTCTTTAAAATGCCCAGGAGCTTTCAGGACACCCTTCTTCCATAGAAAATCCTTCTGTTTCACAAGAAAAGATTGTCTTGGGTAGCTGCAGAGACACAATATATGTGAAGACACAAAATCTGAGGAAGAAATCTACTTTTCTTTTTCTTCATTGTTTTCTGTACTCAAAGTTTTCCCTAGTGATGGAATAGTAAAAAGGTTGTGCCTGCAAGGACCTAATTTTGCTTTCTTACATCTCAGTTTCGTACCGTTTTTGTTTTGCATTAGTATTTCATCATTCCTTTTAAGTTAATTTCTATTTCTTCATCTTGAAGGGCCATTACTGAACAGTGCCTGATACTTGAAATTTGTCTTTTTAACTCTTTGATTTTCCTTTCTCACTGTCTTTTTCCTCTAGCCTAACAGTATCTAAATGCTTTTCTCCAGACTAATACAAGAATAAACACCTTGGGTTGTGACCAGATGCAAAGGCAGATGCACAATCATATTCTGTTCAGTCACTAAAGTGCAAAGCAGAAATTTCAAGGTACTTTTTGACATTTTTGAAAGAGGTCTGCTAGGAAACGTATGAAGTAATGGATCTGGAGCCTCTGAGTTACAAATTCTAGTAGCAAAAGATTTAGTTTTGCCCAAAGTACAAGTTAAAGGAGGGAAAACATCAGTAATGAGGATTATTGTTAAATCTATTGCATAAATGAAAGTAAAACGTAGGAAATAGATGTTCCAGTCCTCCTGAATTCAGAAATATGGATAACAAGAAGTGAGAAGCTAAGGGGGAAGGGTGCATGAAGGGTGCAGCTATTTTTGTTTTGGCTGCATCAGGCATCCAGTCCAGATGACTGGGGAGTGCTCCTGAGCCCTGCAGTCTAGGTGTATTCATCTGGACCAACTGCAGCATGTAAAAGGTTTGTGCTGTGGAGTATGTTGTATGTTTAAAGGAGTTGCCAGGCTTCTGAACTAATGGGAACTTGGCCAAGAACTAAAAAATACACCACTAATTCATAAAGTTTTGATAGGAGGGAATGGCACAGCACAGGCAACACACACATAAAAGCTTAACGTTTTCTCTTTAGAGCTGGCTGTATGGTAAGTCAAAGGAACAAGTGTAAAACATAAGCATGACTGGTCTCAGTTATATTCTGTATATTTTCTTTGCCTCTCAAAATGGTGCACAAAATTTTATTTCCTGAAATTGGTTGTCTGTCTCTACTATCTCTAGAAAAGTAATTTTATGGTGTATTTTCAGGAAGAGAAATAGACTGATTTGCACAGTATATGAATGAGGTATATGCATTGTAAGGGAAAAAGGTCTGGTTAAATTCCAGATTCAAGGTAACCTGGTGGGCTGGCTGACACTGTTGTTTTGCCCACATTAGTATCTATGACTTAATATGAAATGCAGCCTCTTTTTAGATGGTTGCAGTTTGAAAGCTACTACCTACCTGCTGGGATTAAAGTCTGCAAAGGATTACCTGGTGAAGAAATGAGCTGTGTATCCAGTCCAATGTAGCTCTGCACCTGCCTAAGAAGAGCGTGTACACCGTAGGAATGAAAAAGCTGTGGAATTAAAAAGGCAGTCAGCTAGCTGCGCAACAGTGCTTGCTGATTTAATTGTGATTTCTCCTCCCTTGACAAAAAAAAACCAATTCTTCCCTCTCTTATCTGAAGATTTTCAACAGAAATTATAATTTTTTTTGTTTCAATACATACTTATGCAGACTTCCTGGAATCTTTCAAAATAGCCGAACTCTTAGGGAATGAAAGACCATCTGTTATTAAAGGCATTTCAAAGAAAATCCTGTCCTTTGATTGTAAGGAAGGGGAGACTGGCAATCTGTGCTTTCAGGTGCCATAAATAAGAACTTGACAGACTGTGCACCCAGCTGACCTCAGAGCTGTATCCATGCCCAGGGAGCAAGGTAGTCTGCAAAATATGCAGCACCTACTCATGAAATGTATTGTAAAGCTGAACTAATATTTTGAATTATTTTCAGGAAGATGCTGGAAACCATGGAATCTGGCATAAAAAGCTCCTTGAGTTTCTTTTTACAGTTTGGGGGAATTTTTAACAGCTGGATCACAGCAATGAATACAATACCTGTGCTGATTTTCAAATTACCAAAATTAATCAATTAATGAGATTTCCACCATGTTTTGTTTCAATATTTAGACAGATGTGTCAAAGCAGAAGCAAAGTGGCTCTCTTTTGCACTAAAGAAGGTAAGAGAGAAGTGCATATAAAATAGATATTTTTCAAAATGTGTTAAATCTCTTTAACAAATGCAGATATTTAGTGTGGATTCATTCTGAAATTTTTACTAGACCTCTGCAACATCCAGTTTGGCACTGGGTTTATTTTTCCCTACTCTACTCAGTTTCATCAGCTTTTCTTATATTTTGACTAGGATGCTGTGTGTTGAGGTGGCCCATTCATGATACCACAAAAGGAATTTTATCAGCAGTCAGGTTCCAAAAAGTAATTTGATAAAACTTCCTGCTGAAAATATCCTTAACCACCAGAGTGGTTAGCAGACTGTCTGCCTGGGAGTTGAAGCTGCGATCTGTTTGTTAAGTTCAAGGGGACAGAAGAACCTGAAGTAGAAAGTTATGGACCAAGTCTGTTGGCACAGCAGGTTGTGCAATTTTAAGTAGTTTGAAAATGCAGAAATTCTTCATCTGTGATGAAACCATGTTCTACAGACAAGGAGAGCTTTGCTGAAGAACACTTGGAGTATGAATTAGCTTGACTCAGGGAAAAGTAATTACAAGACAGGACCTAAATTTGGGAAACTAATCAAAATATTTGCTACTCGTCAGAGAAAGGAAAAAGCTCAAAAGAGCTTACTGAAGGTATTTTGTTCTGACATATGTTGCTTACTCTATGAAGATAAGTGAACACAGTAAGAATTGTAAGTTACAAATAACCATTGCTCCAATTTATTTCTTCACCACTAAATTCCCAGATACATGCAGTAGCAGCATATACTCCCTTGGGAGGCTGATTGCAGAAACTGGTGGTGTTCTTTTGTTCTCTAAATCAGACTGAGTATAAACAGGATAAATAAGAAGCCTGGAATCCTTTAAATCTAGAATATAAAGTGAAAGAGAAGTGAAGGATTATTTTAGAATAGTAACTGGCAGGTGGGAATCTGGTGTAATTTCTAGTGAGATGGCTTGTAAAGTGTAATGGACTAAGTACTAGAATGTCTTCAGATCTTTAAATATTCTCCCTTAGTAATTTCTACAGGCAAAGTGAGTTTGCTGCTGTGTACCTGAGTAAATGGCATGGCATTAAACTCACACTTGATTTAAGAAAAACCTTATTATTGCTGAGCAGATTTTCCAGAAGCAATTCTTCTGGATAGTACAAAGTAGGCCAGACATGTTGCTAGCTGACAGAAGGACAAAGACATAAACCCAGGAAACCTCCTGAGCAAAAGGAAGTCAGGATCCCAAACTTAGCTTGGTTAATATTTCAGGCTGGTCCAGGCAAAATTAGTAACCAGAGAGCAAATCCTTTGATAGAAAGGAAGGGTAAAAATGGCTCAGTGTTTGATAGGGCAGTGTGGTCGGCGATTGCTTCATTTACTGTATTGTTCCGTGTGATTTCATGGCTGTTAACACCATTCTGTGCCCAGTGTTCCCGCAGAAGGTGCTGTTTGCGCTGCCCCTGTGGTGCCGATTAACGCGCTCTGTTCCTCGCAGACTGCGGCCGCCGCCCCGCTGCTCGCATGAGCAAGAGGATCCTCGGGGCAGGACCAGCCGCCCGGGCCGATGGCCGTGGCAGTGCTCCCTGCAGAGCGAGCCCAGCGGACACATCTGCGGCTGCGTTCTGATCGCCAAGAGATGGGTCCTAACAGTAGCACACTGCTTTGAAGGGTGAGGGGGCTCAAACATTCTACTGCTCATTTAAGCTTGCACGTGTGAATTGCCAGGTCCTTCCCCCTCTACCAAACACACGGGGCGTAGGTGAAGACCTTTGCAGAACGGCCAATCACAGGGACCTGGTTTTAGGAGACTAAAAAAGAAAGTAAAAAGGTACAAACCAGCATCAGCTTAGGTTTTCACATGGTTTATTATTCATTGCTGGCATCGCTACTGATGAAAGCTAAATGAAGATGCCCTGACTCTCAGCAGGAAACAGGGAAAGGAAGAAGACCAAAACACTAATTTACAGCTGTCATACGACTGCCATGGGTTTAAAAAAATCACCCTCTATAGCAGCGTAGAAAAGACCTTGAAAAAATGCTGTGGCCATTGGTAAAAAGAAAAACTGAGGATTTACTCACCTTAAAGAAGTAAGGTATTCTGGTCTAATAATTGATTGAGAAGTTATATGAACTTTTTTCTCTTCTGCCTTTCTGAATAGATTTGGGGAGATGTACCCAGAAGCCTGAAATCTTGAAATTCTTCATTTGTAAGAAGCCTTTTGTAAGCTTAATACATCATCAACAATATTCTTGATGTCACAAAGTTTTTTTCATATGAAGTATTTAAAAAATTTCCCAAACCAACCAGATAAGACAACAATATAGTGATTTTAAAGTGCTCTGGTCCTTGATATAAAATGCTCCATTTTGTGAAACTCATGTGAAGTTTGGAATACAAAACATGAGGACCATATAACAATAATACAAATAGCCAGGAAAATTTGTAGAGGGCATAAATAGAAAGAGCTGCATTAAACATCATGTAGTTTGTGAGTTTTCTTATTATAGTCAACAGGGCTTTGTCAAGATCATTTTGAAATGCATTACATTAAAGCATCCAAGACATTAAAATTTATTTTTTTTCACCTGTAGGACAATGCATTTTGGCTGTGACTGCTTATTTCTCTAGGCAATGCTATTTCACAATGGTCACAAACACAATAGTGTATGAATATTCTCAGCACTTAATTTCTGTAACTTTATGGAACAGCTCACAAATTGATCATGATACTAAAATGATCATGATAGTCTGAAATGCCAGAATTTTCATCCAACTCTTCAGATAAAAGTAGCCTTGATTTAGAAAACAGTTCTCTTTACAAATTATAGGAATTAAAATCCTGTTGATTACTATGAAAAAGCTGAAATTTTGCATGCTTTTATTTACATTGCTTTGAATAAGCTTCAGTCCTGTTAAAGGTGCTTAGTTACATGGAGTTGTCTTTCAGCAGTTGTGAAAAATGGTGACTTTTTTGAGAGCTTTTAGAATCACAGACTAATTAGAAACCCATGAAGAACCCACAATTTATCCTGAGGCCAGTTAGGATCAAGAGATTATGCCCTTGAAACCTTTCATAAAATCTAGGTTTTTCTGCTGTGTCTCAACAGACAATAGTTCAGTGTTCCCCCTTGTATCCTATGTATCATTGCTTTGTGCTCTTGTATGGTTACTAAGAGTCTTAAGCAATTTTAAGGGTCAACTTTGAGCTTACGCATAGAAAGTATGCTTGGCACAGACTGAATGCTGAATAAATAAGGGACTTCTCCCATGGCTATCATAAAATATTTAATTCACACAATAGAATTGCTTCTTTGAGACCCCTTAGGGATTTCAGTGAGACTTACTGCTGTCAGCAGCAGACTACAGTGAAATTTGTATATGCCCACCACTGAGCATGTGGGCAACTAATGTTGGGCAGGACCCAAGGGATGACTTTGACACCCTTTAATACAGCAACTTATACATGGCTACAGATCTTCTGATGGAGTGAGCTTTCATGTGTTTGATTACAAGCAGGAGGGAAATGGAAAGCATGGACTTCTGTTGCTCAGATCTTTGGTGTAAGGAATAATGTGTAAATATTTGTTTTCTTTTTGTAGTATTTGTATGCTTTGCAAAGTGCAGTGTGCAAAAAGGGAGAAAAAATCTTGGGTATTTTAGCTTAAAAGAAAGACTTTGACTAAAATTTCACTTCTTTTTTTCTTTTTTACAAAGGAGAGAAAATGCAGCTGTCTGGAAAGTAGTGTTTGGGATTAGCAATCTTGATCATCCATCAGGTTTCATGCAGACCCGACTAGTGAGGACCATCATCCTCCACCCACGCTACAACAGAGCAGTTGTAGACTATGATATCAGCATTGTGGAACTAGATGAGGATATCAACGAGACAAGCTATGTAAGACCTGTCTGCCTGCCCAGCAAGGATCAGTTGGTTCAGCCAGACACCTACTGCTACATCACAGGCTGGGGACACATGGGCAACAAAAGTAAGATGAGTATTTCTGGGACTTTTGAAAAACATGTGAAGCTTCTACTGAGTTAATCAAATAAGTGATCCCGTTTCAAACTTTTATCCATTCATACTATTACTGGATCTTAGTAAATACTAGGGAAATGTAACTACTCTTGAAAGGATCAAGCTGTGATTATAGCCTAGCTTTTTCAAAGCAGCACCCTCAGTTTATGCTCCTTAATACTTACTTTGGCTCTGTGGCTTGATTTTTAAAAATGTTGAGGATCTGGAAACTTCTATCAAGAAAGTCACCTGAATTAGTTATGATTTTACCCATCTAAGTTGCACTCAGAACAGTATTGCAAAGGTATCACATCATCAGTGTGGAGGAAACACTCTTAGCTCAGTGAAAGCTGGAGGCTGGCAGCACTGGCCTACAGGCTGAAGGAACAGGGTCGTGAATCAGCAGTCTGTGCCACACTTTGTACTTGTGACACAATTTATTCCATAATCACAAGTGTTGTTTTTGTATCTCTGAACAGAACATTAGTGTGTTTTCTTGTTTTGGACCTGCCACAATCCTTGACAAGAACTGTTGTGTTATGTCAATCTTTGTTCAGGCAAAATGATTCTGCATGAATAGTATGCAAATTAGCCTGGCCCCAACACTTTTAATGCACTAGCCATTGTGTTTCTCCCTTTCTCCCTTTGCTATTATTATGGTAATTACTAGAGATGGCTTTTCTGTACACTGGATAAGGAAATCTTCCTTTCTGTATTGCTTCAGTGGAACTTCAGTTGTAATGGCCAGGTTAGATGTGGTAAAAATTAAATTACACACATGAAGGGTAAGTGGTTTACTAGCATCTCTACACATCTAAAAATTTCTCTATATGATGTCAGGAAAAAAACTCTGACAGATGCTTTTGCAGCACGGGTAAATGGAAAATGGTTCTTTGTCCTTTAATGTGGTCAGTGTTGATTTTAAAGGTTTTATGCTAGGAAGCATCAAACCCCACTGTGGCTACATAGCATTTAGTACTGCATACCCTAGGTTGAACAACTTTGATTAGAATTCGAGCTCAGTCAGTTGTTTAGACTAGGAAGAAGTCTTCTATTGTCTCTTGAACATATTAAAATAATTTCATAAGGTTTGAATTCTGATTTCCTGGTACATTCTGTAAGTCGAATTTACCCAAGCACAACCAAAATGGCAGTGATTATTACCAAGTTTTACCATGACAGATACCAAGAAACAGGAAGACTCTTCCGTGGAACAGTGAATCAAACCTGTCCACCTCTCCCACATTGCTGCTTTCCAGCCACTACTGCCCCCATCTTAAAAGTTGCACACTGCATCATGTCAAGGTGTGAATGCTGAGTAAACAGCAAATGTCACACCAGTCCCCATGTGCTTAGTACTTCTCCAGAATGCAACACATAGTTCTCCCTACATTTAATACATATATAGAGAGCAATATTTATAATTTATCCCAATGGAAATATTTGTCATATCTCATGGAGTCATAATAGGTAAGTATTTGTGAATTTGTGTATAGTTAACACTTTATTCTGTTTTTCAGTGCCTTTCAAGCTTCAAGAAGGAGAGGTTCGCATAATTTCCTTAGAACAATGCCAGTCATATTTTGACATGAAAATCATCACCAGCAGAATGCTGTGTGCTGGCTACGAATCTGGCACCGTGGACTCTTGCATGGTAGGCTTCTCTCTAAGGAGAAATAGCCAAAATTACTTTTAGAAATCAAAGTACTGTGATGTTAATTAGGTGTAGCATACTTTATCTATTCTAGGAATGACAACTGTCTATTTACATTCTTTAACCCAACTTTTAATATTACTATTATTGTTAATATTGCTGTAAACAACTTATCTTTGTGATAATGAAATGCTGCTTGAAGACTCTAGGGTTTATCTGTATTAGTTAACTTTTTAATTTGCATGAGCCTTTTGTAGGTAATTTTTTTTACAAATGTAACGGGTAATAAATACTGGCAATGCTGTGTGTGGCTACACAGTTCAGCAGAGCAGCTGGTTTGTACAGCTGAGTTATTTACTAAAGGCAAATGGCTGTAGGAACTGTGACACAGCTTTAACCATGAGTGCTGGCCACGTGTATAATAGACTGTTTTTAACTTTCCTGTTGCAGGGTGACAGTGGAGGACCGCTTGTGTGCGAGTATACTGCAGGGCGCTGGACTTTGTTTGGTTTAACATCTTGGGGCTCTGTCTGCTTTTCCAAGGTTTTGGGACCTGGAGTTTACAGTAATGTGTCACATTTTATTGAGTGGATTGAAAGACAAATATACATCCACACCTTTCTGCTAAACTAACTCCAGATGGTAAGAATCGTGCTGACAGACAAAAGAAAAAAGGAATCAGCACTACAACACTGAAGGTTTTGCAGTCCACAAACTCTATGAAAAGGAGTTTCAAGCTCTACCTATTCTTGTTGTGGAGCTATGGAATATGCAGTGTATGTTACTGGTAAACTCTCTGCTCATGAATACACTTTGGGGTAGAATTAATAATCCTTTTGACTTTTCTTTTAACTGAGTTGTGGTGCTATTCCAAACACTGCAAAAAGCTTAAAAGAAAAGAATCAACCACTTTCTGCCTTTCAGCTATTAAAACTAAGCAGTAGCACAGACTAGAAAAACTTTTAAAAATAACCTATTTTAATACTATTTAGTTAGCAGCACATGCATTTTCATTCACTTCTTGTGATGAGGAAGGAACTTTGTGCATTCATGTGGCACTGCAGGACATACATTCACAAGGACAACTCTTGACAGGGCCATACCACACACTGGAGGGTGTGGAAGAGATTGATGGGTTTGTACACCCACGTGGCACAGGACACATCAAAGAACACCTGCAGGTCTCCAAAGGTGTATAGCCATATGCCCCTGGTGTGCCTGAGCTAATGCATTTTGTCCCTCAGGGTGGCTAATTTACATGGGCATAATCCTGTAGTGTTCTGACTCCACAGCTTCTGTTCCCAGAGCCAGCTTGGGCATCTCTGTGGGGTGGAAGAACCAGTAGGCCAACAGACCACTGGAGGCACTGGAGGCACCAGAGACCACAACTTCATTGTTCAGACTCTTTGGACAGCTTCTATCTTCTGATTTTCTGAAGCTTCCAGTGTCCTAATGTGTCTAGGAAACACCCATGTCTCAGCAGCACTACACTGATCAGTGCATTAGTCAAACCTGTGCCCCACTGGCTTTTCTCCCCACTTTGCGTAGTGTGTTCAGCATACAAAGCATGCACTGACCATCTCCAGCCCTCTAAAAACATAAGAGGGTTGGCAATACCACGGCAGTGGTTTCCCCTCCTAGAGTCAGCTAGTTTGGACATCTTGTGAGAGATGGAAAATGCAGATCTAAAATGCAAAAGATGCAGTGTGGGGACTGTCCCAAATATCAGGGAACTGGATAATTTTTATAGGTCTCTTCTTGTACCTTACATTTAAAGTTTAATTTTGACTAGCAAGATAAAACATTTGGGAAAAAGAAAAAAGCAGAAAGAAAATCTGAGTGATAGAAGGCTTGGAATTCCAGCTTCTGTCCAAATGAGTATTAGAAATACAAGAAGCAAAGTACAACAGCTTCACCAGCAAAGGCTCAAAGAGCCCAGATCAGGTGCTTGGTGGCCAGATGTGGAGTGCTCTGTGCAGTAGCAAAAGATTAAGTCTTAACTCCAAGAGAGTCTGGTTGAAAAAGATTATGATGGAGCTTGGCACCATTTTATGATGCTACAGGAAAGTGTCTTATCAACTGCTTTAGGTAATGTCCTGCACAGCTATCAGCTTTTGGGAGGCCAGACTAGGATGAGCTAGGAATCTGAGGATTACAGGATAAATTCCACTGGAGAACAATGCATTTAAAATTTGTATTTTCAGTGCTGTGCCTAGTCCCCCATGAATGCAGCCTAAGGCACATAATTACCTTTTCTGCTACCTCTGGCATGGCCCCATGACAACATGGCAGGGCCTTGTCAATAGCATGACTGCCGTATATGGAAACATGCATTAAAAGACCTAAAACATGGACATTTCAGGTACTATTAATCATGTTACAACTTATCTACATAGATCTATTGCTTTAATGAAGGTTTATCTCTTATCTCTGTATTTTCTTCTTTAACACTGCTAACATTGGAACATTAGTCACACTAGACTGCATTATAGACATGAATATTAATAAATACTCAATATTTATGTTATGGATTCTGAAACTATTTAAGTGATTATTGAATCACTGTTTCATGCTCAGCAAGAAGACTCTTCGAGGCTTTGCTAGGTTTGATTGTTGGGTTGTTTTTTTTTTTTAAATTATCTTAAGGATTTTTTGTTTTATTGTAACAGTTAAATACTCTTCCCCCAGCGGTAAATGAGAGAAAGCAGCTGTGACCATGTTTTTATAGTGGAAGTACATTACAGCTGGAAGAGGTTATTGATGCCCTTGCCTCAAGGATATGAAGGCTGGAGCTCTCAGTCCTCACTTCAGCTTTCCTCTGGGGCTGGGATCTCTGTGGCTGTAGGCCAGAACAGCTCTGAGTCCTGGAACTGGTTATCAAGAGTTCCCTGAGGAGAAGGTGGCCCAGTGGCTGTAAGAGCCAGCTGGCTGGTGTCAGACAGGTTCTGGCCAGGTCTGTTTTCCAAAGAGGTGCTGTTGCAGAATGAACAACTCAGCCTGGCTTCTCTCCACCAGATATAGTGGTTAGCAGCTTTGTATTTTGTAAAGCACGGGAGTACGTGTAATCATTCACGTAGATATTAGCATTACCAAATGATAACATGTAATTACACATTTTAATTAACTGGCTTTGGCCTACCACCAGTTTCCAAGCAGTCCCTCCCAGGAAATGAGGGAGAGTCCTGTTTAAATATATGGTCCAGTCCTGTCCTATATGGGATCAGTCTGAAGAAATTACATGCTGAACCAGATCCCAAATGGCTTTAGGAGGGAGCACTTGGGTCCTATCCTTTCCCATGACTGTGTCCAACACAACATTCCATGTAAAGAGGAATTTGTAATTTTATAAATGTATTTTTATACTGCTTTTTTTATGTGTGCACATGAAATTGGCAAACATGCTCCTCCTTCCAAGGTATCAAGCCTTTCCTGGTGTGCTGACATAATGGCTATGATCACAGTTATGCTGTTAGTCTCACAGGTGCAGCCTCATTGTAAGGTAACATTTGTTGGTTTTGATTCTACCACAGCTGTATTTCCAAATGGAAGCAATGCCACTCAGTTAAGCCAATGTGTTTCTTTCTAGTTGTACTAATAAAAATTTACAATCGTTTTCCAAATAACTTCTCTGTTGAAAATGTGTTTTAATCTTTAGATAGACTAAATGATAACATGGAGGTATTGAGTTATAACTTTAGCAATAATGCCTAAAAGTAGCCTTCAAAAGGCATTTGTGTACCCTTAGCTGTTTTTTTTTTTAGCATCCCTGTTAGCACTGCAATACTTGTGGAGATTCTGGCATTACTACCACTGTACAACTTTTAGTTTCTTCCGTGTGTATGCTTCCAATACAGAATATTAGCATGAATACTGCTGCCAACAACTACTCTGGACTTAGAAACCTTAAAAACTAAATTGCAATCAAATCTGCAATCTGAACACATTTTGTTCTATAGCTTTGTTCTGGAATACAATTAGTTTTAAATAAAAAATTCTCTTTTTAACTTGTACACAGAATTTCACTAACATGTACACATGCTGAAATCAAAATAATAAGCACACAGAAGCTTAAAACAGGTAAAATTTACCTTTCCACTGCAGTAAGGAAGCCAGGACCATGAGGGCAAGAGTAATACAACCAGAATAAAACAGGAACAAATAATACAAAACTCACACTGAAATTCAGATATGTGAATGTCGTTAACACAGTCACATTTGGAACTTGCCCATTAGCCTTGGCCACCAGCCAGGGCTGGTGGGATCAGTGGGTTCTCTGCGTTAGCCAGTCCTCAGCCTTGTGTTGCGACCAGTGGGGCTGTGGAAAAAACGCAGCTTGGGCTTAACATCAACTCAGACTGTGTCCCAGGTACAGACCAAAACTCACTGTGCTGCCAAAACACTCACTCAGTAAAGGCTGTGGCTGACTGCCACCTGCAAATGTTTAGCAGAGGTGTGGCTGCTATGAAAGAAAAATTTTTAAAACATGTATTTTCTTCTGTAAATCAAATATTGCACATCAAAATCAGAGTTAAGGCTGTTCTAGGTGTAGCTACAAAGTTTGGGGCAGTTGAAGGTGGTTGTTTTGGTTTGTTCTAAAATGAAAGAAGTATAAATGCTGTGCTTCCCTTCATGACATGTGGAAGGCACCTGTGAGATGCTCTTAAAAAGCTTATTTTCAAAATGGAAAAGTCAGATCATGCTGTGCCTAAGTGCAGGAGTGTAGAAGCAAGCAGGTGATTGTGACATTTTCAGGCTAAAAAAAATAATAAAGGGAACATTGAACTATTGAGAAACACAGGGAAAGCAATTTATTTCCACCCTTCATTTGCCACTACTTTAGTTATGGCCAATTAACATTCTGAAGCTTTTATTAAAGACTCACTACCCTCATCTCCCCTTCAGTAAAAGATCATAAGTAATCACAGTAAACGCCTTCAGGTATTTCTGCGGTTTGTCCACCACAAAAAACCCCCCAAACCCAAAACCACCACACCAAAAAAAACTAACAATCCACAAAAAAACAAAACAACCCTCAAAGCAAGTATTATCCAACAGATAATTTAGATTATTTATCACCCAGACCGCTTGTTGAAGTCCTCTAATAAAACAGAGCCTACAGAGGACAATTTTAAGCAATATGCAGCACCAGTATGCAATACACACACACACAGACAAAAGTGTTATTTTGCACCACTTCAAGTGGTACAAAAGCACTTAAAATCTCAGCAGAGATGAGGCCTGAAAGCCTCACCGCACTCAGTTTTGTGTAATGGAGTGACCAGGCTTGTAAAGAGTCACATAATAGCAATTTAAATGTCCCAGAGGCATCATGCAGCTGATCTCGGTCTAACAGATGACTCCCACTCACGTTTCTTCATGCAGTTATTTTGATGCCATGGTTTAGTCAGAAGGTTTTGGAAGATCTTACTCTGAATACTTACAGCTTTTTTTATGAAAAAAATGCAAACTTGTGATGCTAAATGATCACTTACCTGTCGACTCTGCTGGTAGGTTCTGCTTCTGCAGCAGAGGCAACAAGAGGGCAGGTCACAGGCTGGTGTTGTCCCCAAACTCTTTTTCACAGAGACAGGAGGGGACAGAGCTGAGCCCTGCACTCCCTCAGGTCACTGGAAGTGCTGGAGCTCCCCCATGGAAGTTCAACATACTTCAGTCATAGAGTTACAGACTTGTAAAACATGGACCAATCTCCTCTCGGTGGCCACAAGTGCAGAGAGGCCGTAGATTTGAAGTGCAGAAGAAACACTCGGGTCAGACAATAAAAACAGAAACAGTATTTGACTTTGAGGGCAGGAAAGCACTTCCTGTTGCTCTGTAGCTCTTTATAGCAGGACAACATCCACTAGGAACGACAAGGGTAGAGCTGAGCCTGCCTTGGGGCTATGGAGCAGAGCAGATGTTTTCACTGCATTCCAGTAACTCTCTTCCTGTATGATTCTGCCCTGGTACCAGCTTGTCTCCCTGCACAACATGTTTTCCATCTTCTTGGACACCTTGCAGCTCCCCTTTCTTGTTGAGAAAGCTGAGATGTTTCATTTGGGAAAACCTGGAGTCCACTCATGGCAAGGTGCCCCCCACAGCAAGAAGGATGTTACAGACAAACATCTGAAAATGTAACTCAAACGAACATGCTTGACATGATCTCTTAGAATTTGAATGTCTGCCATCACTTCAAATATCCCCACTAACTTTATGTTAGAACTTACCAAAAACATTTTGTCATATGTTGAACTGAATTTAAAAAAAAATCAGAAAATTCAGAAATGGCTGTCATCACTTTCTCCTTCCACTACTTTCCTTCTACAGGCTAAACAAAAAGTATATTTTCTCTTTTTTTCCTCACTAACACTGGGGATAGAGCCAGCCCTAGTTACATCCTACCTTTTGAACACAGAGCTGTTTTAAACATTTGGTAACATGTGGTGACCAGCATTTGAATGAACTCAGCAAGCCCTCAGTATCTGCCCTGTGTAGCAGCAGCTGTCCAGACCTCACAAGAGTTTGTTTAAATTCTTCCAGAGATCTTAAAAGATGTGGAATATGTAATGTTGGTCACTGATGTGGAAAGCTCATGGTTCAATTAAAAAGCAGACCCAAACATGGTGCTAAAAAGAAACACACAAATCTTGGCAATTTGAAAGCAGAAACTTTTAGAAAGTAACAGAACCAAAAAATGGGCTCAGTACTAATAACTCATTAGCAGCTATAGTTTGAGGAACTGTTTATTTCAACAGGTGCTAGTGAATACAAACAGATTTCCTAAGTTCCTCTCTAAATTTTCCATGTAACTTTCTGGGAAGTAAAAAGGGGGCAATGTTTTAGAGAGTCTGGAATCTAGAAGTTGCCACATGCACCTCAGCCACTTTTTGTACAGTTTGCAAGCAGTGGGAAACTGGCAGAGGGCAGAACTCATCTAGGAGACAGATGAGCAACAGCACTCAAATGTGAGACATGCAATGCACTATGCGTTCTTTTGAGCAGCCTTTAGAGACACTTAAGCTGATCATTATAAAAGTCTAGAGGAATGTAAAAACACCCGAGAGTGAAGAAGAGTGATATTATCAGCTAGAAGCTGCTGTTTGTAAGAGAAGACCTGAAGACAGGCTGGAGCTCCTCACTGCTGCTGGCAGACAATTTTGCAGTACAGGCATGAGGAAGTTTAGAGAAAAGCCAGCCAGCCAACATCTGAATTGGGTGAGGTGGGAAAGAAGTCCATTTGGTGGCAGATAACATGAAATGGCACATGGAGTCAAAATGGAGTGATACAACAGGAGGATGAACTGTCATGGAAAACAAAAGGTTACACTAGGACTTGCTCTTTTTGTGGAGAGGAAGGTGAGGGAGACATGTTACATGTGTCTCATTTGGGCTTCTCTCCTAATGGTTAAAATGGTGTTTGTCCATCAGTGAGATGGACCATGCAATAGCCTGGTGAACAAACTGGACCACAGTGGTTATACAAAGTACTGTCTACACACACTACAACATGTAATAAAAAGTCTTGAAACAAGCCAACCAGTAACACTACATCCCAGCCCTGTTCATACTTCAGC
Source organism: Corvus cornix cornix (assembly GCF_000738735.6). Classification (NCBI taxonomy): domain Eukaryota; kingdom Metazoa; phylum Chordata; class Aves; order Passeriformes; family Corvidae; genus Corvus; species Corvus cornix. The sequence goes on from NC_046334.1 coordinate 47,310,964, forward strand.
AAGTGGTGAATCCCAGGGCACACTAGGATTCTAGGGCAGCAGTGTAAGGGAGCAGGCTGACTTACCTGAACTGGATTCTGCAAATCCACATTCATGCAATGTCCTGTTCATAACACCACAAGGTGTTATGCAATGTTGCATACAAGAAATAAGCAGTAATCAAAGTTTACTGTGTGAAGAAATATAAAAAACAATCCAGACATTTAGACCTTGAACATCTTAATAAATTATTGGAAAGTTTTAGAAACAAAAAAGCTTTGAAGGAAATGTGTTAATCATCTACCTTGGCTGAAGAAAACAAAACCACAGCATGGCATAAATCAGCAGTTATTACACTTGTGTTTAACCAGTTAGCATTCCAACTTTGTAACATACAGTAAAGCATCTTCACACAAAAAGAACTCTAAACTGCTTTGTGTGCTAGAGATACAGCACTGCTGCCCTTTTCAGAAGCGCACATAGAGACTTTGGCACATGAACTATTACCACCAAATGTAACTGTATTAGTTTACTTTGATAAACTCTGTCTTTTCTTGCGAGTTCAAGCCACTTGTACTCCCAGACTCATCCTGAATGTCTGGTAAGAAGGAGGTGTTCTTTACTAACCCATCTCTTGAACAGGTCTGAAAAGGTGTTTTAGATGCTGACAAAACACTCTCAGTGCTTTCTTCGTCTGATACAGCACCTGCAGCTGAGCTGGAAGGCAGAGAAGTAGGTTGGAGCTGCACTCCATCATTCACATTGCACTCATCTTTCCATCTTGTAATTGCTTTCTTCTGCTTGGAGGCCAGTCTGACAAGGTACTTGGCTCTCAGCATTGGAGATGGAAACAATGTTCCTTGGAGAACTCTTATCAAATATCTACAAAATAAACACAGTTACAAATAGGTTTAAAAGAAAACTCAAAACTGTTTCCAGTGACTAAAGGAAACCAAACACCATTCAAGTAACCCTGAAGCTGCAGCCTAGTTCCAGGACTAGATGATCTTTAAGGTCTCTTCCAACCCAGACCATTCCATGATTACCTGTGGTATTAGAACTGACTTAACTGGCAACTTAGGTTGGATTTTATCATAGATTTTTGCAGTGAATTTTCAGTCAACAGGGCATCCAACGTCTGTCCCTCTGTAAGAGAACTTCTCAAAACCTCCAGTGAAAGCCCCAGTCTCACTCCCTCACGCTAGAAGCTGCACAGGACCCCCTGGCTTCACAATGCCTCTGAGTGGGGGCTTTTCAGCACCATAAAAAGGATCATATCAGAAATAAGCATGGAAAAAAACGTACGTGTGACAGCACTAGTCCCATAATAGGCACTTCTGCTTCAAATAACTTAAGTAGAAAAGTTGCAATTAGCCACAACGGCTATAAATCTTCTGAGGTGTTGACACAAGGAGAGTACATATTCTAAAGGAATGTATTCTATAGGAATTTCTAAATACTTTAATTCACTATGAAAACCACTGTCTTCTTCGAAATTGAACAGCCCCACATCAGAAGTAGTCACCAAGCTGAAACCTTTATCCTACCTTGGCTCTCTACAGCCCTACCAAAAGGTCCCAGAACAGCCTTTATCTATTAATTTGTCATGTAAGGGAGATTTACTGTGTGTGAAAGAAAAGGCTCTACTGTCACCACCTGAACCAAGCTGAGAGCAGGGATGGAAAGGGAAGAGCCCACGTGTTTCTTGCACCTCACGGAAAGATCAGATCAGTCATGATCACCAGTGAGTGCAGCAAAACTCTTGGTGACATGCTTAAGACACAGATCAGAAATGTTCAAAGGGGACTTAATTCTTGGTGGCCATTGCGAGCATCTACAGCCATGGCTCTGCCAGCTTTCCTGCTGGTGGGACTGGTAACTTATGCAGCCTGTACTACAGCACTTGATCAGAAAGTGTGCTCAGATTGTGTCTAATGATATAAAATTATGTCAGGCGAGCAGGAAACAGCACTTTTTCTCCTCAACTCTTCTCAGTATCTGTCTCTGCAACTCAATTTCAAGTCTCATTCTTTCTGAAATGATATAAGAGGGAAAGAAAGAGACATAACACAATGTCTTGGGGTGACTTTATGATGTGTATCCCGTATTGCTGCCCTATGCCCAGAAATTAACTTTGTGCCTTTCTATGCCTCTAAATTGAGTCTGAGAGGGGGAAGGAAAAACTGAGCAAAACTTTTTCAAAGCAGTTTGCAGCTTGTTCAAGGTCACACAGAGACAGCAACTTTTGCCCAGCTGCGACAGGGGAGGGAGGAAGCACCCGGCTTGCTGTTTCCCGAGTCAGTTTTTGGCCAGTTGTTCAGCTTCCTTTTCTCCGGAGAGAGACTGAGAGTTGAATTTTTTTTTTCCCTTCCCTGGAATTTCGGATTTTCTCCCTTTTCCACTGGACTGCTCAATATTAGAACACATCAGGAGGACTTTCCACTGAGCGCAGAGGGCCTGGCCCTGGGCCAAGCCCCAGCTCTGAGGAGACCAAAGGGAGGACTCTAACAGTTTCCCACGTTTTTCCTCCACAGCGAAAGATTTTATTATCTAGCATTATTTTCCTTTCCCCGTGTGTTTGTTAAATAAATAGTTTTTCTCCCTTTCACTTTCCTTTGAGGAAAATTTAATTTCCCCGAACCTGGTGGGGGAGGGGTGGTGACCTGCCTTCTCTCAGAGGATATATTTCTAAATTTGGCAAAATTTAGAAACAGAAGAATGAATAATTAGCAGAACACACAGAAGAATGAATAATTAGCACTGGAAGCACTTCACTAGTAGGCTGCAGACTTGAGTTCATGCTCAGCCAGTGAAATGAAGATAGCTGTGTCTACTGAAGAAAGCTAAACAGAGGGTTTGATGAAAACCACTGGTTTTCACATGGTTTGTTTTGCTCTGTTGGCTCACTCAGGTGTCTTCCTGCTCAGCATGCTGGACTCTGCCACCTCCATCCAACGCTACTGCCCTTCCAGAGTAAATGAATTATTGAACTTGAACATCTTCAGTGAGACAAAAAAATATCAAGACCCCTTGTGAATCTAGTCAGCATGTTTCCACCCACAAAGAACGCTGTACATTCTGAAAACTCTTGTATATATTCATGACATAGATTTCAAACAGAAAATTGTTTCACAAATAAACACAGACTAAGCACAGTATTTCTTTGTCTATATTTAGTATATGTCCAACTTTGGTCACTAATTTAACTGATTTGTATATAAATTATGAACTCTGTGGTTACAAAAATTACTGTTTCTTTACCCTCCAAAGACAATATTTAATATATAAATCACAAAAGAAATTTTTTATTACTGAAATTTACCTGGAGAACTAAATGGCACTAAAATGTTGTCCTCACATAGCTTGGTCTGGTAGAATCATGAAATTTTCATTTTTATTGGGGGATGATAGGGGGAAAGACCTCCAGCCAGAGATTCATAACATCACTGACTCACAGAAAACTAATTTAGGTAACAGCAGCAATCTACAATTATAAAACAGAAACACACCTGGGTAGCAGAGCAATGCAAGTAGTCAGGAGACAAACTAAGTAAAATACTGGGTCTGTCATGTGCTTTTCCATGATCCAGTAAAAATCTGATCGTAGGCTGTGGGTTTTGCAGGTTGCTCCAAAAGCCAGAGTGAACATAAAGTAAAACAGGATGCTGCCAATTATAACTACTGTATGTATCCATGTCTGCAATTCAGAAAGGGAAAGAAGTAAGACTTAAGCTGTGAAAACAGAAAGACCTGTTACATCTGTATGTGCACGAACATGCACACTTTTCCTCCAAGGGCAGCTGTTGAATATAAGAGAGGCTACAACTGTTCAGATAATACTCCTAATTTCATACAAAACAGTCCAGAAAGAATGGAGCCTTCTTTCTACAGTACATAGGTATTCCAGACATTTAATTGTTTTAGTTCTTATAAATTCACAGCTTTTCCTTCTTTTGTGAAAGACATTTGCCTCAGATTACCACCTCATCCACTGGCAGCACAGAAAGCTTTCTCAAGCAAATGGAGGTGAGGTCTTCACATGACACCACCCTTATATATCTTGCTTGAGATATATAAGGTTGGTTACCTTTCTAAACTGGAGCTTTCTGCAATTTTACATCTAAATGGCTACTAAGATAGATAAATAACAGCTGCTAAGAAAACAACACTATCACTGGTCTAATGGCTTGCCAACATTAAAAATTGCCAAACAAAACACATTTAAGTAAAGTTCTCTATTCAGAGTGTGAATATACTCATGCTATACAAACTCTCAATAAAGACATTTTAATTATGGCTGTCATACTCTCAAAAGAACAATGAAAGACTGAATCACAACTTGACATTTCATCCATTATAAAACAATGCTAATAAGTATTTTTAAAAAGTCAAAGAAAAAACAAAACCCATTAATAAGTGCCCTTCTACTGTAAACTGTTGCAGTGGGGATCCTGCAACACGCATATATCAAACCAGGAGTCCCGTGGAAAGGAAATATATACGGACAGACAGATTCTTGCTAGCTGTTTCAGAGATGTTTATTTCTCCAGCCGCATGGCCGGAGCTCTGCCCAGGAACTGTTCCAGTCACGGGACCAAGGGTCCTTCTGCCCGCACAGGGAACACAAACCAACCAATGGGAACGAGGCTGAGCAGGGGCAGGGAAACCCCGTGTCTGTGCCCTCAGGGCCCCTCTCCCAGGGCTACACGGCAGGGGAGGGACCCCAACAGTAAACATTATTGTATCTCCTTTAAAATTAAGCTAAAACCCCAAGTATTACCCTTGTAAGGGTCCTAAATTGATCCAAGCTAATGCAGATGCTTTAGCTTGTGCAGACTTAAAAACTGAAATAATGTTTCTGTAGCACATCGGTTTTCCAGTTCTGGCATCAAAATACACCTCTGAATTGTTTATCCTGGCCACAGAACAGATCATCAATTCCAGGCATTCAAAAATCAACAATTTGCACTGTTGTCTTTGAGATGCAAACTTTGCAAACTAAGGAAGTTTCAGCAGATCACTGGTGGATCTTATCATTTGCAGAACTGAACCAACATCCCCCAAACCACCCCACCTCAATACAGCAGGATCCTTTCACTATATACAAATAATTCTCAGGCTAAATTTTGTTAATTTTAGTCATATTTCTATTGGTTCCAATGACAGGTGTGTTAGGAGAGCTCACATGGTCACATAAATACAGTATTTAGGGTTTGACCCTTTTATTCTTATTCTTTTTGGTATATGAAGACCTTTCTTCCATTTAATTTTACTGAAAACTGTATGCACATACTCTGTTAGAAATATAGTCTTTGGGAAACAAAGTACTCACCACAGACTTGCACTCAATGAGAAGGTGAAACAGCATTATGAAAAGTGCTGCTGTGTTTATGGGGTTTCCAAAAGAAAAGATGTCTATGTCTGAGCCACAGTAAGTCTGCAAAGGAAGAGAGTGGTCAGCGTCAAATATTCTTTACGTTTAGCTCTAATACAAAGTGGCATGAATAATTTCAATACCATACATATTTGCACACACACAGAGTTCAGCTCTGTTCCAATAACGATCTTCTTAGTATACATTCATATACAAGGAAGTAAAAATCAAATACTTCATTCTATTCTCTAATTTGCTTAGCTTTTAAGTATGTCAAAACGTATAAATGTATTTTGTAGCCAGCACTTACGAAGTAAGGCACAAAAAAGCAAACGAGACTTTGGTAAAAAGCATCCAGCAAGGTTATCCAGAAAGTTGAAGGCAAGTAAGCCTGTAAAAAAAAACATAACGGCATTGAAACAAATTGAACAAATTGCTGCATCCTTAATTAGCATTAATTTGGATCTGGGGAAAGATTATCTGTGGAAGTACTTCCAGTTAGTTTGCAAGTGAAAAAGGCATCTTTTGTGTTACAGTTATTAGAACAAAGATTTCCTTCCACACATATAACTAACTGTTAGTATTTAAATCAGCAGCCAGCTCTGGGAACTCTGATCTTGCTGTTCCTGTCAGAATGGATGTACCAGAGCCTTAGCTAACTGAATCCTAAGGAAGGGAGGGGGCTGGTGGACAGGGCAGTACCCTGCAGCTTACCATCACTGAATGCCAAGTCCCACTTTCTTCTATCTCCATCCCTTTTTGTTATGTGTGCTGTTTGACTCCTCTGGGCAGATGGGACTCCTCTGTGACCTAACTTAACTCATTAGATGTGAGAAGTCACCTCACTTTTCTGCTGGAATAACACCTTGCTGTTTTAGTGAGTTAAATCAGCTCCTGGGATAACTGAGCCGGCACAAGGAAGACTGTTTATGGATGAAAAGGGAACAGGAAGAAAAGAAGGGAGAAGAGAATAAGCCTTCCTCCCTCAGTAGCAGCAAACTGCTATGACAGATCAACCACCTACAAAAACATAGTTGCCTATGCTCTGGCTCAGTATATCCCATTCCTTCAGGCACTAAACTGAGACACATAGGTGAGAAGTCCACTCATCCAGGATGTTCCCTACGATTGAAGAGATGGGTTTTTCCAAAGAGCCATTCAGCCCTTTCAAGAAAGTGCTTTGAACTACTGAAGATGAATCCCATTTACTGTTCCACTACTTTTTACAGTGTACACAAAGCTGTACACTTGTGATGTCACGGTGCAGTATTGTGATATTGCATCTTATTGCAACTTTCAAAGCATTTCTTTCTTCTATACTGTATTTAATTCCAAGCAATTATTTCCCTGTGCTTCCATGCAAGAAAGCAAATGATAACAACTCCAGTAACAGAGCAAGGAATGATGGGATGGACCAAAGAGAAAAACACTAACAGAAGATAAGGGAATAAAAAGAGAAAGAAAAAAAAATATATTATGTAATGCAGTAATTCTGATTATGTTGCTTCAAAACCTTGATCTCAGCTCAGATCACTGTATTTTACATATCCTGAAGATCAAAACAAACCAAGAGGCCTTGCAACATTTACTTAATCAAAATTCTCTATGACTGACAAAGCACAGACCTGCTCAAGCCAATCTGTGGAGGTTCAAAATGGTACCAAAAGAGCACTTTGTTTTTCAAAAATACTGAAAACCAAGCAACATAAAATACATAAGGGTATATAAAAAGAAATGTAGAAGTCCACAAACAAGCAAAATGATGGGGTTTTAAGAGTTCTCCTAGTTTTTTTCTGTTAAAGGAATTTTTCCCCCATACTGTTGCTAGGGAAACAAATGGCCAGGTGCTTAAGAAGAACAAAAGACCTGGCTGCTCATTTTGTTTCACCTGGGTGTGCGGTCAGTCGGTCTCCGGCGTTCGGGGGGAGAGAGGGAGGCTGCTTGTTTCTTCGGCCGTTTTTCTTTCTGCCGGAGCAGCCCCGGGATCCCAAGCCCGCCTTCCCCACCCCGCTGGAGGCTGGGCTGCGGCCGCCCTGCCCCCGCCTCTGCTTCGAGCCTTCGCTAAGTTGTAGCCGTGCTCATCCTGCCTGCCCAGACCTCCCGGGGGGGTTCTCCGTTTGGATACATCTCGTCTGCCACCCGGGATTTGTGCTCGTCCCTGCCATTCCAACCTGCTGTTCCAGCCTGCTGTTCCCAAGGGTCCAGCCAGACACCGGGATCGGCTGCCCAGGGGTTTGTGAAGCCTTTGTTCCATCCCTTCCCGGGATCCCAGGCCGCCAGTGCCGCGTGCTCCCCGAGCTCGCTCCGGAGCGCCCCCTGCAGCCGCGGAGGAACCATCGCACCTGCCCTGCTCACCGGGAGCCGCCAGCGCCCCTGCCGGCTGTGAGCAAAACTGCACCCGAGGGGAAAGGGCCCGACAGCCGAGAAGGCTGGGACTGGGTTTGTGATTGTTTGCTGCTACTGCCGTAGTTATTGTTGCTTGTTTGACTGGTTATACACATTATAGATATATAATAGTAAATTATAAGTTATTCCTATTTCCCACATCTTTGCCCAAAAGCCCCCTTGATTTCAAAATTATAATAACTCGGAGGGAAGGGGGTTGCATCTGCCATTCCAAGGAAGGCTTCTGCCTTCCTTAGCAGACACCTGTCTTTCAAACCAAGACACAAAACAAATTGTCCATTCACTGTATAACCTTCTTTCCCTTCTAGACCAGACCTAAACTTCTGCCAGGTTATAATAAATCAGACAACACTAGTACACAACATGTTGCAGCTCTTTTTTTTCAGTAGTGTTTGTTAGACTAGAGTAGAATAGAACAGAATAAAATATTTCAGTTGGAAGAGATTATCTGGTCTGCCTGACCACTTCAGGTCTGACCAAAAGTTCAAGCATGTTATTAAGGGCATTGTCCAAATGCCTCCTTAACACTGACAGACTTGGGGCATTGACCTCACCTCTAAGAAGTCTGTTGCAGTGTATGACCATCCTTTCAGTAAAGAAATGCCTTCTAAGGTCCCGTCTGATATTGTAAGGATCTGATCATACAGAAAATGTTGAGTTTTAGGTGACTCATATAGTCAATGTTTCCAGACTATTAGTATCTATTCTGTCTCAGGCTCAGTATGTCACTGCCTTCAATTGTTGTAATAAAAATATTATTTTCATTATTAAATTTTTAAAAGTATGAAGTTAAAATTATGCTAGAATTCATGCTAAGCAAAGCAGAAACCAGGAAAACCCCCATTGGTTTATATAATTTTGATTTAGAACCTACTCTCCTACTCCCTGCAGTTTTCTGTGCTGAATGTTTGGATAGAATTTACTGACAGACCAGGTATGATATACAGCGTTTTCAGGTGGGAAGGCAAATTTCAGAACATACTTGTAAGGTGAAAAGTACCCTGAGCGACAGAACTTCTTTGAGGATTATTTGAAATTAATCTGCTCTGGTTCTTTGGCAGTTGAGACCCTTATATGACAAAGGAAAAGCATAGATTATATAGAGTGCCCTTACCTTGCTCAAACAAACCCCAGTTTGAGCAAGCATGTTGACAGCTGACACAATGAATGAAATAAAACATGCTGGTAACAATGTCTAGTACACTGCTTTACCTGAAGTCCTTAATTTCTTTTATCATCCAAATGTCTGATAAGATTGGATCTATGACTGAAAAGAGCCTACAAAATCTTTTGAAAAACAGGTTGTTATTTGTGCACATACTGCACAGGCCTAGACACTTTTCTAATAGAGAAAGCAATTTAAAACAATGTTTGTCTGAGGTGAAACATGAAAGAAAGAAAGAAAGAAATGGCTCAAATGCTGACCATTTCAATGTGCTTCAGACAAAGCACTTTGTAACCTACCAGAGATTTCTGGCTCATTTTGTACAGCTGTGGGAATTCCATGAGTATCTCTGCAGACACATCTTTGTCCAAGACACCATAAATGATGGGTGGCACTGATGTAAAAAGGAGGTTGAAAAGAATCAAGATCCAGTAGTCAGTCATTGAAGTGCCTGAAAACCCGCAGAAAAACTGGTACCAAAACAGGAGGTTCACATAGGCCTGAAAAGCCAAAGATGACATGATGAAATTTTAGCCATTGACAAAGGCTTTAAAAACAAGAGAAAAGCCAGTAGGTCTTAGGTATGGTTAAAGTAATCTGTGGAAACATTTCAAAATCAGACACGACTTGCTTAAATAGTCATGCTGTCACCATATTAGTAATGCCTGTCACCCACTGTTTAACCAAATCAAACAATGGCTTTGAGTGGGAAATTTAGTCCAACAAATAGTCCATTTGCTCTGGTCTCTGCAGGCACGTGGGAAACTGAATTGTTTGACGCATGCTTTTTGAAACCATTCACAATAGGAAGATAAAAAAGAAAATAAAGCTACACTAAACCCTTCAGTGCTCAAAAATACATATACTCTGATTTCCCTGGAATGGGACAGCTACATACCACATTCTTGTAGAAATAGTAAAGCACCATGTTAGTAAGTCTGGTATAACACCAGTGACCATGGACAAGCAGCAGCTTCCTGAGGTGTCTAAACTGAGATATTGCAAAGTCACTTGCCATCACAGCCTGCAACACACACAAAGAAAAGGATATGCTATAACCAAACCATTAAAGACAAGCTTCCAATACCGCCAATCAAGCAACTTACCCACTGCTGGAAATTCTTACCTTATGATTTTTTATACATAATGCTTGCCAGGTTATCCTCACTCAGATATCCTCTTCCATACAAGACTTTACAACTAACACCCAGAGTTCAGTCCAACACAGCACAAGCAGGAATAGGGCTATCATCATTACTACCACACAAATGCACAGAAATCACTGACACTGACACTTAGGCTGCTCATTTCCCTGCAGGACATGAGTAATATGGAGCTAACTGACAGGCAGCAGACTATGTTGTTTGGAGCTTGAGCTGCAGCATTCAGCTTCTGATTGCTCCTGGAGGAATGCTGAGGCCTGAGTGTGAACTCAGGCTGCAAAGTCTTGCCCATGTAAGGGAATGGACTGTGGAGCTATGGGGTCTCCAGAGTACACTCTGAACTGATTTAAAATGGAACCTGACGTCATTTGCAGCTGTCTTTGGATACACTACCTGCATGCCTTCTTGGCCTGCTATTCCCACACCAGTGTCAGCCACCTGGATCATACTGACATCATTGGCACCATCACCTACAGAGGAAAGAGGAAAAATCAAAACTAGTTTTTCTGTCTATCACATTGCTATGGAGGTGGCAGGAAAAGACAAATATCAAACAGCAGAGAATTCAGAGAAATACATTTTTATGGCCAACATTGGAGCCTGTGGAAAACCCTAAGGAAAACAGGATTAATAAGTGGAAGGCCCAACCACACTGAGCATTGTTCTCCAAATAGATAATAGCTGTTCCTTCTGTCAGAATTTAGCTGGCATGCTGCACCAGAAAATATGGGTGCTTTAAATCACAGCCACTCATCTCCCCTCTGCCTCCTTACTTTGGGGGCTTGTGATGGAAAGAAAAATGCTCTTACTTGCTGCTTTGCACGTTATATAACACAGTATGACTGATGTTGCTCTTATTGCTTTATATTGACGCAAGTTTATGGGCTAAATTTGCTACTTCAGAAGACAAACATCATCTTATGTCAGAGACAACTACAATTCAAAGGATTATCTTGCTCATACAATAAATTTTGTGACAGACTTTAACAAAATACACATGAGAAGAAACTGGCTTCTACTTCTTTTCAGAGAAAGGAGGATAACCATAGGACTCACCTACAGCTAACGTCATTGCCTTCAGCTTACTTCGCACCAGTTTGACCAGGACACTCTTCTGCAGTGGTGTGGCTTGGCAACAGACTACAGCCCGACATTTTTCTGTGAGTTCCAAGAAAATATTCTGTAGGCTGTCATGAAGGACATGTTCTAAATTCCTTCCATCAATAACCAGGCCTGCATTGAAACCTTGAGCTTGGGTGGAGGGACTTGCAGAGACATTTCCAAGTTTCTCACTGTTTATTTTTTTGACAGGAGCATTCTTCTGGATCTCCTCTAAAATTTTGCTCATTACCAAGGCACAGGCATCCTAATTAAAGACAAGAGAAAGACATCTTATGCAATACTGTTTGTATTCTGGCTTCCCTTTCAATTCATTAAATATTTATGGAAAAAACATCAAATGCTGTCCTTTTATTTTGACAGGCTCAGACATGAGGCTGAATACCCCTTTAAAATCACAAAGGATGAAGTCTGTTGTTAAAAAAAGTGTTTGTGATAAACTTTGCTTAAGCAGATTTGCTTGGGTATTGCATTAGGAAAAGGGAGAAAAACCTATGCAATCAGAAAACCTTCACAGACTAGTGGGAAAAGCAACCATTAAGCATTCTGTAATATAAATACAGCTTTGACAGAAAACCTTTGCTCTCTATGTTTCTTTTGTCTGGCATGCAAAGCCAAAAGTGCACTTCATATCACATTACAGGTGAGCTGTAATGAATTACGGAAGAACTGGCCTTGTGGAATGTTTTACCTTATCAGAATCAATATAAGATGCTCAAAAAATTCGTGGTATATATATATGTATATATATATATATATATAAAAAATATATATATATATATAAAGCACATGGAACATAGAAGAAAATACATCTTCTTAAATCTTCTCATCATTTTACTTTGAAATGCAACAGTATCAAATCCTAGTTTTTATTTCTAAGCCCAGTTAGAGGGAGGAAGAGCACAAAGGGGCAAAAGGGGCTTTGTTCTCATTGTCAAGCAAGACACTAATTTCCCAGCAGAATAAAAGGAAAAGTGTTGGCACAAATCAAACTCCAAGCTTTCCTCAAACACAACTGGACTAAAAATCCTTTCTTTTTTGACTTTATTTTCCCCACAGTTACTTCTTGCCACACTATCTTTTATGGCATATACAAATACAAGAAATGTATTATATGTTCTTAAGATACATGTATAATATGTTAAGGTAATGTATAAGATAATGATAATGTATAATATGTTCTTAAGATACATCTAAGCAGAAGAAAAAATAAAAATGAAAGGTCTTAGAACAATCATCTAATCCTTTAGAGAGTCTCAGATTTCATGTCTGCTCTGAGAACAGACATGTCATACATTGGCTTTACCAGTAACTTCTCCCTTAAGCAATCCAAAATTGATAAAAAACAATTGAAAAACAGCTGGTTTTAAGCATTCACATCAGGACACAGAGATCAAGTAGGATTAAACTTGCCATCCAAACCAGCATTTTTAATGACTTTTTATCACATGACTCAACTGGGTTGTGGGGAGAATAAAATTATTGAGAGGTTACTTTTTCAAATTGTGTGCAATCTACTTCAAGGAGACAATTCCTTGTATATTTATACAAGACAATGAGGGCTGAAGGAATATATTACAAAAAGCAACCTAAAGCTTAATTCAATAGAATTTGCATGACAATAATTCATACATTAATTACATGCTGTAACTCACAGCTGTTGGAAATCCCAGAATCATACAATTGCTTGGGTTGAAAAAGACTTTTAAGATCCTCCAGTCCAACCATAAACCTAACACTGCCAAGTCTGCCACCAAACCATGTTCCTCAGCAGCACATCTACATATCTTTTGAACACATCCAGGGATGGTGACTCAATCACTTCCCTGGGAAGCCTGTTCCAATAATTGACAACACTTTTGGTGAAGAAACTTTTCCTAATATCCAATCTAAACCTTCCCTGGCCCAACCTGAAGCCCTGTCAACTCCTTAACTTACACAGAGAGAAATTAAGAAGTCTGTTCAATTAAAATAATTAATCATAATGTAGGGACTGAATATAAAGAAACAGACTTTACTTACATAGAAAGGATTTCATATTTTACCCCCAAGGAAGGAAAATACATAAATGTTCTTTGGCTTCCCAACCAAACAACATTTGCTTTTCTGTATTGTCCTGTGGAATAGCCTTACTGAATTTTTCAGCAAAGAAGAAAATCTACTTTTCTACTCACCCTACTCCGTGATTTAAGAGCGAAGATTTTGTCCTCCGGTTCCAGCAGTTTACAAGCATAGGCAATGTTGACAGCTGTCTCTCTCTTGTCACCTGTCAACATCCATATTTTTATTCCAGCTTTCCGTAATGCTTGTATTGTGTCTGGAACACCCTCCTGCAGGCGATCTTCAATGCCAGTGGCACCTTAATTTAGACAAGCAGAGGGATTAGTGCTGCTGTATTTCCAAAAACAAAATGCTCCAAGAGTGACAGGACGAGTTGGTTTTCTATCTGTACCCACATCCCAAAACAGACATGCCACCATGGCATGCTTGGAAAGCAGTCACCTTGGTAGTATGAAGCCATTTAACCTCCTGATTTTCACTTCCATTTAATGTTAGGGCCAAGCCATATTGCTTATTGCCACACCAGCCTGCAGGACAGCAGGTCTCCAAAGCAGCTTGACTTGTCTCTGTTGGCTTTAGCGGCAAAGGGTACCTGTATATCCTTAAAACAGCATCAGTTTGCAGCACTGCTCTGGCTTCTCTCCAGAAACTGAAGCCAGTAATCTCAGAATTCCTTTAGTACCAAGGTTTATGGCATTTGCACTAAGCAGATATGACACAAAATGAAGGAAGTAGCACCCTTCTACACAATTGGATCTGTCTCTCTTTAGCTTCTAGCATGAGCTGCCTTTACCACCATAGCTAGATCTTTGCACTTCGTTTTCCAAATGTTATCCGCTGGGCAGTTCTCTAAAGTGATTATCCCAGCCTGCCTGCAGTTTACCTTTCACACACCTACACCAAACATTTTTTGTTTCATTTCTGCACAGCTGAATTACCTTCAGAGGAATAGCTCCTTCAGAAGCATACCTAACTTCTTATCTCCACGTTATTGCAGGAGAACACAGCACAAGTACACTGGCTGTGCCATGAATGCAACAGTGATGGAAAACATGCCCAGAAATAGGGTATCTCTGAATATTTGCACAGGCAGGCCTCAGACTTGTTACTATCATTTCATGTGCTTGTGATAATGACATTTAAAAACTCTAGTGAAGACAGAAAAATACCCAATAATAACAATAAAAAAAAAACCAAACTAGCAGATTTTTACAAACAACAGAAGAGCACCATCTGTCTTCAGTGTGCTTTACAACTAGTACAAACTTAGCAGTGAGATTTATGAAAATTCAGGAATGACAATAAATCAATAAATTCTAAGTCTGTACAAAGCTATGTGTTATACATATTGAGATTAGCACAGCTCTCTGCAAGCAAATTCCAATTATGAACATCACAGGCAGTTTCCTGGGAGTTACAGTATCTTCTACCTACCAAGCAAAGTTAGTTCGGTCTCAAGCCTCATGGCAGATTCAAGCAGCAGGTCCTCCCTATTGTCAATGCTGGTTTCTGCTAAAAAACGATGATTTAACCACTCTGCATATTCTGCATCACTCATCACCTACACAGAGAGAGAAAACATACAGCATGTATCTATACTGGCTTTTCAACAGTGCACCAGAAGTGTCCTCACAGTTACTTCTGCTGAACATCCTGAACCCAGATCCACATCCACATCCTGAACCCAGAAGTGCAGCCCCTGGCAGTGCATTACTTACCCGCTCCAGGATGTCCATGAATTTAGTACAATGGTCAAAGTGTTAGATTACTTTGCCAGGCTACTCATTGGCACCCTGCAGGTTGCTGGGGCTGCTTGACAGATTTAGACAGAAGGCAGGCAGGGCAGTGGGCACAGTGCACTCTCCCTACTGCTCCTCACCTGCAGCACTGACACTGCTGTGGAACCACTGCACAGCTGGGTACAGCTCGATGGCTGTCCAGCTACACAGCTCTTTGCTCATATCAATCCCTATGGAATTTTACTTCTGAGCAGCTTTGAATTTAAAACAGAATCTCAAAACATCACTTCACTTGTGCATCCACAGCTCGTAACACTGCAAACTGTATGTGAAACCAAATAAAACAGGTGTGACTTAATTTGTTTTCTGTGTCTGGAATTCCACCCAGGGTAAGATTCACGCAAGGAGACCTGCTTATGACTCCTAAAGAAAAATCTGGCTATTTGACAATCCCTATTTTAGAATTAGGATGTTAAGATGCTCGGCATCCTAAACTGACAACAATGACAATCTAACAGATGTCAGGAATTGATCTGGGTTTTCTTACAAATTCCTCCTAAAAGAACATCAGGATAAACAAAATGTGGCAATAGAAGAATCTGTTTAGAAGACATAATGTTTGCTCCATTGGTGATGCCACTGAGGCTGGTCACAGACTGCAAATATGCTTCAAAATACGTATTAAAAGGAATACCTTCTTAGCAATACACAGAGTGCGCAGTCCTTTTCTGGCATAGTCATCCAAGTGCTGCTGAGTTCTCTCTTTAATCTTCTCTTCAATCTCAGAATTATTAGTATGTACTATCACACAAAAAGAAGAGAAAGCAAATCAAACATGCATGTTTAGGCTAAATTCAGTGGAAAATTTTGAAGGTCTATATAAATTCTTAAAATAGCAAAATCTTAAAACTTTTTATTGTTAAAGAATGACAAGGGCAAGCAAAGAATTACAAGCTCTTTCGATACCTTTAGATGCAGTTCTCAACAAATCCATCATGACTGAGTCTGCACCTTTCGTGTACACCACCACTTTGCTGGAGACTGGATGCCGAACCACCACTGACATCCTTTTCCGCAGTGAATCAAAAGGCAGGATATGCAAAAGCTGAAACGTTAAAGACCCCAGACCTGCAAAGTCCACAGTTACTTGATCTGGAGTCCTAGACTGTAAAACACATTTATAAGCCCTAGCAGCATGAACCAAGGCAGCTTCATCTGGACTCTCAGCTTCATAACATAGTTTTGGTAAGGGAGATAATTCAATAGAGGACACAGCACTGTTGGGTTCACCACCAGCAGCTACATTCACTAGATGTAGTTCTTGAGGCACTTGAGAATTTTCTGGGCTGTCAGTATTGCGAGGTTCAGAAACCCTTTGAGCAACTCCATCCAAAGTAGGTGAAGCCAGTTTCATTCTGAAAATAGACAGTTTTCTCACAAAACTATTGGGGCTTTCAGATGATGACTCCTTTACACTTGGAAGTGGGGAAGAACTTAGTCTCCAGACTGAAAACCTCTGGAACATTTGCCTGATTTCCTCAAGTGATTTAATAGGCATCCTACCCAGCGAAGAGAGTCTCATCTGGAACAGAATAGTTAGAGAAAGTATTGATGTTAAATTGTTCCTATTTTATTATATTAAGGAAGGATACAAAGTAGGTATGTTTTGTAATGAAAGTAGTATTTTAGAATTTACCATGGGTTTGACTGCTTGCATTAAAGATGGCCAGCTTAAGTAAACATGTAATCATATAAGTACAGTAAACAGACTCTATAAGCTGTAAAAGTACTTCAGGTCTGAAAATGGGATGTGTTCCAAGTTTGATACATAACTCCATGCAATACTTCTTTTCAGAACTTTCAGTAATGAACAGAGTTAGTATGACATTGTAACTTTTAGAAGTTGTGGCAAATTGAACTAAACACTTTAATCCTTGTTCTGAATTAGCAAAATCCTTGTGAAGAATAAACCAATCCCCTCACACTAACTAGCTACAAGAACTGCTAAACATACAGTACCTGGTCAATAGTTTTTAGTGTTTTAAATTAAAAGACAGTTCCCCTGTGATCAAAGTTATAAAATAATTGGCTTCCTGTTACTCCAAACAGCTAGGGAGGTAACAGCTTAAAAAGTAAGGCATACAAGGCTGACATTCCTTTCTCACTGCTGGCGAGGAGCTAAGAATGAGTTACCAGGAAGCATGTTCTCTTTTGCCACTGAAAAGCAAAAAGTAGGGACAAACTCTGGTTCAGTTCTTCCACAGTTCCAGAAAGCTGCAATGTGTCTCCATTCAACATCATGGAAACAGAGACTAGGAACATCCTTTCATTGCCTCTTCCTATGGCAACACTGAAATCTGTTGCCTTGTGTTCTTTCCTGTCATTCCCTAATCATGAACTCAGAAACCTCATTCCTAGTGACCTGGAGGGTAGAAGTACCCTGCTGGCAAGTTATTCACAAATATTATTCTCAAAAAACCAAGACTCTCACCTGTATATTTTTCTCCATCACATTTAATGAATAGGTAACTATTGACTATGACCTCATCTGCCTCATCCACATATGGACCTCTAGGCTGCCTACTACACTTTCTGGGAATGCTTGGAAGCACACTAAAATACCAGGCTTATTTATACATAGGCGGTACTTCATACCCCACAGGATATGTTTTGTGAATGTCTCCAGCTATGGTTGTAGGTTTACTACCTAGACAGACACCAAAATCTAGTTCTGCACATGCCACCATTTTTTTTTCCAAAAAAAAGTCAACAAATGGAAATCACAGGTAATGAGGGAAAGAAATCAAAGCTGAACTTGGGAATAATCCTGGAACACAGTCAAAACTGGCAAGAAATGGGGTTATGAAAATCCTACACTGAAAAAACCAAAGGATTTGAAAAAAAAGTAGTATTTTTTTAAAAAGTTAGTTGTGCACTGAAAACAGCTACTAAACCAGGGCAGCCTAGAAAATGCACTGTTAATTCATGGTGAGACAACTTTATGTCATACTGCAAAGCAATTTTTCTTCAGATTAATACACACGTAAGACTTTATCTTCCATACTTTTGCCGAATCCTATTTGAATAGTCAGGGAACATGCAAGAGCATTCTCAGTTTCAATATTCTGGGAATCTTCAGCGATTATTCTTATTTTTCAGCCAACAATAACCTATGTGTAAAGGTAACCTGAGTGTTAATGTATTCTTATAGGAAGTTATACCCATATCTAAAAAAACCCCCATAACTAGAATATGGAAAAAAATTACAACTGCAATTTGATCTCAAAATTTCTCTTGTAGAAGTTACAAATGGTCAGAGAAACAAAAATATTGAAGCCAATTTATCAGCATTATTTTATTCATTAACTCATTGCACTCCATGTTTTACAGTAATTCCCTTCTTTCTAATAGGACAAACCAGCAGAGGTGAAAAGGATAGTTTTTAAAATGTCAGTTAACTGTATTTTTCTTTCTGTAATTGAACCACAAGGAGATTGGTTATTTGCAAATATGGCCAAATAGCCAAAAGCAAGATCTTACCTTCTGACGTGGCTGATTGGGACCTGAAACTACAACGGTATTACAGATTGCCAGAGCAAGAAAGAAGTCAGTGATATACATTGTCTCCAAAGATAACTTGCTGCTAGCTTCTTCTGATTGATGACAGGAATGAAAAGAAATTTGACTGAACTTCTCCAGCAGCTGTGTGTCTGGTACAACATCTGTTTCCTATTATGAAATGAACAAAACTGTCCATCAGGTTATAAACTTAGTCTCTGGAGGTTAAATCATTTACAGATGACCGAAGTGTAGAAGCTCATACAACTTCCCTCCTGTGCTGAGTTGGTTATACCAGGAAACTGAGGAACACTCTGGAATCTTCACTGCCTTGTGTTAGTCCATTGAAAATGGCAAACTTCCTGCCCAAACAGGTAAACACCTAAAGGCTTAGTTCACAGACACTTCAACAGATATTTAGACACCTTCAGGTACAGAAGCAGAGTTTTTTCCTCTCATAACTTCAAATAAATATTGACCATCTAGATACTTCCTATTAAAACCAAAAGAAGATGCTAGAAACCTCTTAAAACAAAGAACAAACTGTTAGTAAGATGAAGTTGGTCATTTCATTTGAAGTGATCATGGATGCAGAGCAGCAAGAGCCGAAGTATACACTACATGAAACAACAGGCATCTCCAATGTCAATTGCAAATGGGATGCAACCAAGCCATCATGAGACCTCTGATTTTGGTGGAAGAGAGAAAGGATTTCTTAAAATGACAAGCAATCTGATCAAATGAGGGTAAAAAGAGATATCCTCATGAGTCACTTCAGAAATTTAGCATCAAATCCAACAGCTTCTACTCACAATGGGACTGCTGAAAGCCATGTGTCCTGAGTGGGGAATGCCACCTGCTTCATCTTGCCTTTTGACTGCAGAGTAACTACCAGACAACTGATTCAAAGACTTTCTGTTCAAAGGTTCACACACAGCTCTGCAGTTGTGCCCCTGACATTTTGATGTACAGGTTGAAGAGCCACACTGACATTCAGCTGAATCCTCATCATCTGAATCCATCTCTTGATAGGATTCCAACCTCTTTGCTAAGGAGAGAGAAACAAAATTATTTTTCCATGAGCAAAAAGAAACATGTCCAAAACACTGCCTAAAGTAAGGAATTTGTTATATAGTTAAGAATAATCCACCATTTATTAAACCTGTAACAAGCCACCACACTGTCTTCTTGTTTGAGCAGCATTCTACTGGACTGAATCCAGAAGAGGGAGCAAGAATGATCAGAGCTCTAGATAACATGAGTCACATGGATACAGTAATATAAGCTGGAGTTACACAGCCTCCAGAAGGGCACATTGATGGGAGTCAAATGCATGTTCAAGTGAAGGGAAATCGCATAGAGATAGGAAATAGCCTGTTTTCTGTGCATACTATGGCTATCAGAAGACACAATGGCCCCATATTATGGCAAGATGGACTCAGGCTAGGTATCAACAAAAACTTGTCAGAGACGATGTGACATATTAGAACGGAATGCCTGAGAAAGCAGTGAATTGGACTTTACTGGAGGTCCTGAAGAAATGAAACAAAAAATTTCATAAAGAATAATAGCAACAATTCTGCTTCTG
This sequence comes from Corvus cornix cornix, assembly GCF_000738735.6. Classification (NCBI taxonomy): domain Eukaryota; kingdom Metazoa; phylum Chordata; class Aves; order Passeriformes; family Corvidae; genus Corvus; species Corvus cornix. Next base: position 47,331,116 of record NC_046334.1, read on the forward strand.
GTGAGAAAAATGGGACCAGACTTCTTGATGTGTTTTCTAGCCTAGTTATGTTATGATGGATCAGAATTGTATGTCAGGGGATTAACAAATACAGCTGCTAGCAGGAACTCATTCAAACTGTGTTTATTGTTTTGGTATTGGACACCCTCTCACAAACAGATACACATTTTGTGAGTTTTTAATTGAAAAGCGGGTTTCAATAATAAAACTTTGTCTGGACATGTGTAACACCTCTGCACCACAGATATAAACGTAGTTCTGTTCCTACCCAAAAATCAGTGGTGTAAAGAACCTCTGTAGCAAATGGAAACACCCCTATGCTACCATGGTCTTGATTAAGAACATATTCAAGTGTTTGCACTGGAGTTCTGAGAGTGTTTGACCATATGCCAGAAGTTGAAATCTTAATCTGGAAAGAACTGGAACTATGTACACTATTCAGCTTTCAAGTTTTACTTCTCACTGTGAAAACGGCATTCCATGAGCATACCCTAGCACTTCAGTGCCTAAAATCCACAGACAGCATGGAAAAACTGTTCTGAGAGCTGTGCATTGCCTATTTATTTCATTAAAGTGTGAATACAAACACTGGCATCCTAGCAAAAAACCAATGTTAATATACAGACACGTCCAGCAACACCATTAATTCCCTACTTCTTTCTTATTTCAGGTGGTACCTACTGTACAGGAAAGAAGTGAAAAGAGGGATATCATTCTGTTTTATGCGAACAGAAAACCTATCCACAGGTCAGACCCCAGCTCTGTCACTCTAAATGAGAGGGAAATATGTTTATTATGTCACTACTGAGTCCCGTATTTTCTGCTGTCTTCTCTTTCTGTCCCCCATCCTGCCATTTTGATGAGTCCAAGGAAACAGAGAGACCAGAGCTTACACCTTCCTTGGCAGGCCATCTTCCTGATATCAACATGATATTAGCAACATAGCTCCTTTAAAAAACAGGTAAGTGGGAACATAACAGATTGTGGCTCTCCACAACTACCAACTACAAAATCCCATGAGGCATTGATACCTTTTACTGGAAAGCAGCACCAGTGACTTAGTATGTGTTTGTAGAGGCAGGTTTGGACAACACATGTCCATTCTGCTCTGCTTCCAGGCTGCTGAGAAGCCGCATGCTCTGTCTGAAGTAACATGGGGCACCTCTTACAACACCACACTACTCTACTGCCATGGTTCAAGAGGCACACATTACTTTAGACAGAACACTGCATGGGAGCATCTATGGAGGATTATACTGAATCACAGGCATCCCTTTACCCTGGGCAATAAAGATATAAACACAGAAATATATGTTCAGATTAGGCAGCTTCTATGTAAAAGACTGTACTGTGTTGCACTGCAACTCTTACCCTATGTAGCATGTCTGTGCATCTGAACAAATATAAACCAGGGCTAAAAACCAGGACCTCTGAAGTTTTTCAAACTAATTTGGTAGGAAGAAACACATGTTTACTCTCCAGGGAAAAGACAGGGCACAGGAGGAAGTAATTATGTACATAATTAACACACTAATAATTTTGGAAGATAACTTTATGTGAACTACTAGCAGAAGCATGTGTAGACATACTTTCCCTGGCACACTGAGACCTGAATCAGCCGCAGCTGCATCACTCACACTACTCTTTGGTTTCTTTTCGGAAAGTTTTCTTTGCTTTAGGAAATGCTCTGAAAATATAATCTGCTTTTTATTTAAGTTGTTCATTCACCTAGTTCAAAACTTATAAACTTTTTTTCTCACTTTGCTGTTGTCATCCTTCCCAGTACAATTATGCAAATCCAAAGAAGCATCTGGAAACCCGCACCATAACACTTCCAAAACATGTGCAGAAATTGCTGTAAAATTTGTCTGTAAAATCTGGTCCTGTGACACAACAAAAGAAGGGCCGAACTGATTCATTGCTGTAGCCAGCAGGGTGTGCCTTTTGCTTGCAGTTGTCAGCAATTCTATCTGGCAGCAAACCCATCAAAACCATGGAAGGTTTACTACACATCTGTGCCTCACATGCCCCCACCCATCACCTTTGATCTCATGGAATATTTGCATTGCTCACCAGCAAAAGAACAAATGTCTGCAGGCACTAGTACATACACATGGTAACTGTAATAAATACTTTGTGGTTTTACATAATTAATAAAATAGCTAATTAAATCATTCATGTCACTCTGCCCAATTTTCTCTTGTGTCTGAAGCTGTATCTTCTCCTGTCTCCCAAAGACTTCAAGCTGGCTCTCATGAATTATATACTGAAAGATCCTACACTTTTAGACAGTAACACAGTAACTATTCATTAACACTGCTTGTTGACTTTTTGGCTAATAATGAACAGCTGTGTAAGATCTACGTAAGACTACAACAGTCATTTTCGATGAAGGTACTTACCCTTGCAGTATTAACACACACATGGACACACATCTGATTACTTGTACCTTAAAATTACTGTTAAGTAATGTATTAATACTGTTAAGCATGTATTTAATTTGGGTTACTATAGTCTCAAGAGCAAAAGTATGTTGAAGTGGAGTCTTAACATATACTACATAAAGGTGGTACACTGCTAGGACAGTCAACAGGATGTTTAAACCTTAGAATGCTAGGTAAGCATTGGCACTCTAGTTGGAGAAAAAAAAAATAGAGGAAAGAGTAGATGGGCAATTTTTCAGTGTTCTGGGTTCTGAATATTCCACAGAGAGAAACAAAACAGAGTAGGCATGACTTCTCCCACAATGAGTAAAGAATATTTAGTTCATGGTATCAAATATGTTGGAAAAATGATCCAGGTGAACAAAGGTTTGTGTCTTACCATTTTCCTCATGGCAATACTCCTGTCCTGCAATGCTGCACCTCCGAAAAACCATCTTATTTTCAGTGAGGGTTCCAGTCTTGTCCGAGAAAATGTACTGAATCTGGCCAAGGTCTTCAGCAATATTTAGTGCTCGACACTGAATAGTTGAGTCTGTTTTCTCATGGTAAAAATCAATGTCATTCTGTATTAAATAAATTTGTCCCAATTTGACAATTTCAATCGAAACATAGAGAGAAACTGGGATCAAGACCTACCAAAATAAAACACAGGGATTAAATAAAACTGAAGTCTTTGGCCAGTTACAAACATGAAGTAGCTCTACTGAAGCCGAAGAGTTACTTCAAGGGTACAAATGAGATCAGAATGTGACCCATGTTCAAAGCAGACCAGTTACCTGTAATAAAATTATCATCGTCCAGAACATATAGAAGCCTGCTAACACTGGATGACTCGATTTCCCATCTGGCTTGGGGATGTTAAAAAACGGTATTTCCGAATACCTACTTAACCAAATTGCATGACCTTGAAAACAAGATAAAGTCAGTCAGTTTTATGTAAAATGTATCACAGCTCAGGGTTATTGTGTTAGTTGTTATAGTCTGCAGTTCTTTCTAAGCTTTTAAACTACAATTTTATCTCTTGGGGCTTTTTCCCAACAGGAGTCCCAAGTGTCAATACACACATGAATAAACACCTTACATGCATTCTATCAACAGCATCCATACAGCATATCTCAGAAATAAAGAAATATTAACTACACTTCATAAACAGTTTTTTCCCTCCAAAAAAAACAAACCCTCTGGCAATTAATTGTGTTATCCTTGCCTCTCCAGGTTTTAGTCTACCTGCAAACACATCATCTTGTCATCATTTTTAAGTGTAGTCTGAAGAAGTTTTATTAAACATATTTTAAACACCTTTATGATGTTGGAAAAGTTAGTCTGTTTAGATTTACTCGAGCTAATCACTTAATCAACCCCTAAAATAATCAAGTTGGTACAACTCTAGTCACACTAGGTCTCTTACCTCGATGTGCACATGCATCTCATGTTACCTGAAAAATCCTAAGAGAAAGTAGGAATTTTGCAGAACAGATAGTGAGAAAAAAGAGAAATCAAATGAAGAAACAGGCTCCAGATGCAAAACTTGCATCAGGAACACACTTTTTAACCGCACCCCAGATCAAACATGACAACTACAACCTTACAGCACTCCCAACTTTCAGGGAATTACACGTGGATAAAGATTGACAAAATGAATTAGCTCCAAAATAAAATACTTCCCATTGTAGGCTGAGAGAGGAAAATAGCAGGAATTTGAGCGATTCTCACCTACCTATTGCACCAGTTAAACACATCAAAAGTAGAAGCAGAACACACCAAAGAATATCAGTGTTCACTTTCCTTTCCAATTTACTGCGCTTGTAATGAGGGCCGCTGTTATTCAGCATGGCTTTGGTTTCATGACCTGCAACCAAAAAAGAGGTTAAATTCTTAAATAACAGGTATCAGAACTGACAAGTGCTTTATATTTCTACAGCTTTGGGAAACAGAATATTTCTATTAAGTAATATTTGAACAGCCATTATAAATATGAGGAAATTAGATTCTCCTACAATACATGTATTCTGTCCTAAAGAAAACTGAACAAGTTACATCAAAATCTGCCATGCATACATTAACTTTTATTAACTTACATTAACTGTCACTAATATTCTTTCCTATAGAAACAACATAATTCTTGACTCTTCTATATTATTTCTAATATTTTCTACAAAATCCTACACCTGTGTTACAACTATCTGTCTGGATGCATCATATTGATTAGTGTAAAAACTTCTGCCCTTTCTACAAACTGTAGAACGGAACTAGAAGAACAGCACTAGCTTCAGTTTTGAATAAGAAAAAAGTCCTAAGCAACTCATGCATTTCCACGTCCATTTCAAAATCTCGGTTTACCATTGCAACAAGTTGAGGACAAGGACCTGCTCCCACACAACAGATCTGTCCTTCCAGGAATAATCAGGGGTATCAGTTTTTTACTGTTAAAACAGAAACAAACCTAACTCAGATGTGCATTCTTAACATTTCTAGCTACGGCGGCCTTTTGCCAGATTCAAGCTTTTACTCTCCCAATTCCCCTTTGTACAATACTGTTTCTTAGGGCACATAACTATCTTGTTTGCAAGGCAGTCTGTGAAAACCAGGGTGGTTCACTAACCTGCATATACCACTATGCCTACCACAGCTTCTGTGTTTCTTACTGTGCATCCTCGGAGCAGTAAGTTTTCCTTGCTGAGACCCACGCGATCCATGTTTGAATGCTCACTGCAAAAGAAAACCACATCAGCTTGTAGGACTCCCGCAATTACCAATCAGGCTTCGCAAAAACATTAGGAACAGATTTCCCAAAGAAGCTGCAAGTCACTGACTGCCATCCTGACAACTCTGATCGGACTTTTCAAATGAATGGAGTAACATGAAAGCAGATCACCCTTGAAAATCCAAGCATGTAGGCACTGCATTACAATTTTTTTTGCATTTATCAGCCTAGCATTTGCCATCTGGCATATGTGAAGGAGGCAACACTACTGAAAAGAGATCCAAGACAACTACTGGAAATCTGAAACCCTATCCCTATTTGTATTATCAGCATCAGAAAATATTTGAAAAAAATATAAAATCTCATTTTAAATATACTGTGAGCACTGTCACTCCTGTGGTATACTTTCAGTGCAGGTATGCCCACTCTTTGTCAAGGTGCTTCCTCAGAGACTAAGATTCATACATATTTATTTTTATTCTCAAATATCTAATGTGTCAGTGTGCAAAGGGAAGAATAAAGACATTCTAACTCTCAAAACCTGAAAATAAGTCACCCCATTAAACAGTATTTTGTTTTCCTATTATCTATATAAAATCATAAACTTGTAAGAATCACAGAATCATAGAATGGCTGGGGTTGGAAGGGACCATAAAGATCATCTAGTCCCTTAAGGTCCCTTCCAACCCTAACCATGAAGGAAACCCCTAACATAAATGCAGCCTAAAGAAAAGACACAGATAGGCACACTGGTCAAAAGGAGTTTGATCAACTGACTGAAGGTTACACAAAACAAATCAGAGTAGGAAAGGAAGCCAGTCCTTTCGATTTCCAATTCTAAGCAATGCAGCTTGCCCAGTCAGGCCTTGGTCGAGGCCAAATACTGTAGATCCCATATGTTATGAAGAGCAGATTTAAAACAGGTATTTCAAGTATGAAATACACAATCGCAAAACAGCCTGACCTAAGATGTTGAAAATATTTAATACAAAATAAAAAGCATCAGTGCCCAATTTGCTGCTCAGAAAACCCTTCTAGAGCTCTGTCTGTTGGGCTGCACTTAGGAATGTAATGGTGCAAACCGACCTCTATCCATATTGTTATTTCTTAAAGCAAACATTAAGAGATCTCTGAAAATTATGTGAAAGCAAATGACAGTAGTTTAAAGAGCCACCAAACCTACTTACACAAAGCCTCGGAAATGACTGAGGTCTTTGTTAGGATTCTCACACTCTATTCTACTGGAAAATTCTTCTGGATCAATTTCAGAGACCTAAAGCCGTGGGAAGCAAAAAAACCCCAGAGAACTCAGACAAAATGTGATAGAAATTAAAAACATCATAAATTCAGAGGTTCAGATATTACTATCTAAAATTTAGCTTCTAAACTGTAGGTTGCTGGTGGTGTTGATGGTCTCCTACCCAGCATAAATCAGACTTACACATCATAGGACTTCCTAGTAAATATTAAACACTGGCAAGTATGAGTTGAATTGCTGATATTTTGAGAACACTGGAGAGGACAAAAATGGGTGGAAGGATGAGGAGGAAGAAGGAAAACCAAAAGCAGTAAGAACATCTGAAAGGCAGAGATTTCCATAGATTTTTTCATTATATGAAAAAAAATAAGATGAGGCACTATCTTCTCTTCAAGCAGAATTTCTTGCAAACAGACTTTTTTTTCCAATACCATGACCACGATGGTTTCTGTGCTAACACAAAGAAAGCAGGTAGAGCTTTGCAATGATGTTTGAGACTTACAAGTACCAAAGAAAGGGCTGTTACGAAAGACCAGAAGTACATGTTGCAAACGAAGAGGAGGTGAGCTCTTCAGTGAAAAGTCAAGTGAAACGAGTATCCCGTATTAGTAAGAATGAAACACGAGGAGAAGTAAGAGAAAAGCCAAAAGGCCTTATCTTTGGAATTACCTGCTATTGCGATTTAATTTCAATTAATGGCGTATGAGTATGCTTCTAGTCTCTAGAATAACACAGACTTGCCTCTGGCATAACTGAGTCATTTCCAAGCTGAGTACCTGCCACTAACTCTTTGGAAAGTCATTTGTTCTACTCTTTAAAAAAAACCCCAATGACCAATTTAAGGTTTCACACTCCCAAGCATAATTCTCTAACTCACAGGTATTACTGAATATATCTTCTACATAATTACAGGTCTCTGAGAAGGCTGTACTCCCTCAATTGGATGACTTCACACGAGCAGAATAGCAACTGTGAGCTTTTGAAACTCACAAGACATCATTTCTTAACACGTACTTTGATAGCTTGATTAAAAGACTTTTTTTGCTATGTTTTGCTGTATTGATGTGTTGCACTGTATTAACCTGAAATCAATATGAATGCAGCCTTTGACATACAGACTACGTTCAGTCTCTTCGCAAATTTAGTTAACTGTGAAAGACCTGTCTCTCCACTGACCTTTAGCATGTTGAGTTGCACAGGAGGTACAACATTTCTGTAAAATGTTAGACAGAATACTTGATTGATGCTTTTCAAGAATTTTGCACTGTACAATGATTACCCAAATAAGAACTACCCTCAAAGTGAAATAGCCAAAGCAGTCGATTCTTTTCTTCTACTGTCTAGAAACCTCTAGATATATATTGCTAGTAGACCCTCTTGTAATATACCTTGAAACAGAAAGCATTGAAACTCTGGGTGTAATCTACAGTGGACACAGCTGTCTACATTCTGACAGCATAAAACAGAGGTTATAAAAACTATGTCCAAAAGTTGGTATCTTGATACGGACACTCAGATCTTCCTGGACTATAAGTTTATTTTTTCATTATAATCGTAATTTCGGCAAAGCAAGTATTGAAAGTAGAAGCTTTTGTACCTTATTTCTTGAGAAGTGTTCCTACGTTTCCTGGCATAAACGAGAAGATTTAAATTTTAGCAGAATTAGAATTACTCAGATTTTGTGTAAAGGTCCCTAAAGGAGGGAGACAATAAAGATGGAAACCACTGGAATTTTGCTCTGTGTAAAAATATGTATATACAGAAGGATCAAACAGACCTTCCTGCCTTGCTGTTCTAAGACTAAATCAAGAAATAAAAATAAAAACAGAAGTAAAAGTAAGCATGTGACTGTAAAGGGATAAGCACATCATGCCTTTGGTATTACCATACCCATTAAGTAACGGCACTTAGAGACAACCTCTCCTCACTTCCTTACCACTGCTGTAAATTCAGAACCGGCTCAGGTAATTTTATCCCAGAGGACTAAACAGTCTGTTGTTATGGACAACACTGAAGCTCCCTGCTGCTGTTTCCAGCATGGTGTTTCAGCAGCAGAACTGAAGACTACAGAAATGTCAGGATTCTTTCATCTTTTGATATTGTCTTTTTTGTGTCAGCCTCCAGCATTTTGGCTGCTGGGTATAATATTAAAATATTGTATGGGAGTAACAATGCGTTTGCAATATGAAGAAACAGTGAAAAAGACAATACATGCTCTTCTCTCTAGGTCTTTATATAGAACAGGAGTCCCTTCTAAAAAAGTCCAGTTTCTCACCCATGACATGTTATCCACCATAAGTAACTACTTGAGGTTTACCTGAATTGTTAATTTCACTGGTTTCCATTACTTGAAATAGATCTGTCTTTCTCTGCATTATGTGAACAGGCAAAGATTTGCTCCAAAACAACTCAAGCAACAAATTATAACTGTGTTACCTAGTACCTTGTTCAGATGGGGATTGCTGAGCTACCATGAATTAGGCAGTCTAGAGGGCTGAGTTGTTTGGGATTTTTTAGTTCACCATCTGTCATGTCAGCTTTCTTACACCCCTAGAAAAGCACAATTCTCACCTGCTCTGAATATCCTCTCACCACCTGTCTCTGCTTTAAATTGGTTTCTCCGTCAAGGCCTGCAGTTTCAATATAACAGATCCCATCCAGGTCACTAGAATATAACAGCACCATGTCAGCAGGAATGATTTCATTACGTGAAAGCCGGACGAAGTCCCCAACATTGATATTTTTCCAGCACTCATCTACGTATTTCTTCTCCTTCCTGAAATACACAGAAGAAAAGTGATTTTTTACAAATGCATAAACTGAAACTAAGAAAAACCTACAAATGCTATTTGTCATGGCTACTACAACACATCAAAAGTGACATTTTCCAAAATACTTGTTTCCCCACACAGAAACAGAGCATGCAATAAGGAAAAAACATTCACTATACTTCCTTAATCTTTGTATTTTTCATGCTTGGAATATCCTTTTATGGTAGGTATAAAAGAAAAATAATCAAGTGTGCAGCACTGATACATACTCAAGGAAGTTTTCTGATGGTTAATTTAGAATACGATAAGTTTGCATTCCTATCTTTTTATTATCCATGATAATAACTGCCTAGCAGACTTGCCACTAGCAGACTCCATGCCTGACTTGCACTCATAGTCTGTAATATTGCAGTCCTGCACTGTGGAACACAGATGCCAACATTTGTATCAAACTGTGTGATGCACTCAAATAGAATACTATCTTGCTCTGTTTGGGGAAATGGTATCACATTATGAGTACAACATGATGCCATTAATGAGCGATGAACTAGCAGCCTTTCAATTTCCACGAAGCCATTTTAGAGGAATTAAAAATACACCTCTCAAAACAAATGGTATGTACAACAATGCTTAACTAGTCAAAGTACCTTGGTTAATACAGTACAAACACATGCATGAACTCACTTGCCTCAAAGCAAATTTTTTTTGGCAGATTTTACACTAATTTGATAACCATTTAACAAAACTGGTGATCAAGTCTCAACTAGTCCCTGATCTAAGCAGCCCTGCTTCGAGAAGGGGGTTAAGACTAGATGACTTTCAGAGACCTGTTCCAAATTACATTATTTTATGATTCCATAAGTATCCAGAAAGTAACCAAAAGAATTATCACCAACTTTTTCACATAATAGTCATAATCAAATAACAATAAACCACAAAGACTGTTGTCCCTTACCTGCTATATACTTTGGTTACTAAGTTGTTTATCTGTTTATCCATTTTGTACCTTGAGTAATCTTCCAGACCATCCTTCACTGCAATAATTGTCAGAACCCCTATCAGAGGTAGCATTGTAATTTCTTTTTGGAAAGCTTCCACCAAAGGAACCCAATTTAGGACAACTAGAAATAGGAAATACAAATTGGCAACTCTGAAACAAAGAGAAAACACAGGATTTAGCTGTGCTAGCGGACAATGATCCTTATTTCCCCACTCCATGCTCTACAGACATTTAAGTTATCGGCAATTTATCTTTTCTTCACCTGCAATTTAAGAATTATCCAGAACTCTGCTTTCACTCTCCAGTCAATAGATTACTTAGCAACACAGTTGCTTAACAGACATGATCAGGTAATGCAGAAACCAAGAATTTTCCTCTATTTTCAAAACTGTCCTCCAGGCACATGTCTTCCAGAGTGAGGCACTGCTGAATTTGCACTCTCAAATTTCCAGGTCCTTTAAAATTAATTTCATAATCTCTTAGGCAACATGACATGCTTTAAAAAGGAAGCCATCCTGTAACCTCCCTGCATAGCTTGACAAACCAGCAGTTCTCCAAGCAGAAGGAAGATGAAAGACATAAGAGAAGGGGAAAAAAACATATGCAGGAAATAAGCTGAAAATCCCACTGCAGACTGGTGTGTGGGAGTGCTCCAAGAGCAAGGAATAATTCAATAGTCCAAAGAACAGAATAAGCGGAAAGTACACAAGCTAAGGAGAAAAGGACTAGCTCAACAATGATGATACTCAAGAAACTTTGGCCAGATCACATGTATCTTTTCAGAAGTGATAGGTCAGGAGAAGGAATAATTTTTTAATATATAGTAACACACACAAACAATTCAATAGAAGGATTCAGCTTCAGAAGAATTACCACAATCAAAACCAAGTTCCTTACCTGTGAAATTGTTCGAATAAATTCCGTGGTAAAAAATTCAATAAAGTATACCTAGTAGTCCGTATTTTGTTGTTCATGTACAGTTTTGATACTTTTTCATACTCTTCTTTAAAATGACCCAAACAGGGAATCACTATCCTATGTTTGCCAGTAGTTCTTGATGACTGATAGCACTTGCTACTTGAATTGTTGCTGCTGCATTCTCTGCCTTCTGTTGATATAAGTCGCTGCCAGCGGTATCGGGCCCAGCGGATGGGATCTGCCATTGCACCTGAAACACTTAATAACCCAAGGAGTGTCATCTCTCTAGAAACATTTGAAAATACAGCAAGTTACACAACAATTCTGTGAACGCTTTTCAACAAAAAGTCACAATTACAGTTTGGCATAAGCCTAGGAAAAAAAAGTAATTTTCATAATGAACACAACCCAGACTGTTAATAAGTTATGTAAAGTCAGGAACTTCTGCTTCAAAGATTGAATTTATTGGAATTTCATCAACCCTTTCAGGAGTGAATTTGATATAATTTGATTTCAGGGGTTATATTTGATACAACCCTTTCAAGGGTTAATTTCAGGGTACAATTTGATTACTCTGTTTAAAATACACAGTATTTTTGTAATAGCAGTCCACCCACCAGTTTCTCATGCTGTAGTATGGTAAAAGAAGCAGACAAGCTGCTAATTCTGCAGAGAATAGCATTTTGAAAGGAATCCTCATCTCAGACAATGCAGTCCATGCTGATGGTTAACACACCTTATTAAACTCAGAAGTCAACAATCTAGCAATATGCATCTGAATACGGCCTTAGACACGAAGTGAGGAATTGCCAGTGAAAGACACTAAGTAGCTATCATGAACAAAAAACTTCTTCCAGTGAATTAGAAAGAGGTTTGAGAATTTTTAAAAACGGATAGAGGACGAATAAATTTCATGCCAATGCTTCTCCTCTATCCACCTAGCTAAGCTCTAGCATTCTACCCAGGAATTTTTTTTCCTAAAGAAAGCCGAAGTTCATAGCTATAGGTGATACTCACATAAAGCTATATGTGATGGTCACTTCATCGAATCACCCAATGCAGTCAGAAAATGCCTCTTGCACAAAACATGCTTTAGTAGAAGCTTTAAAGTGCTGGTTTTCATAACGAAGTTTTTTACAATTTGCAAGTTTTAACTAATGGTTGCTACATTTCTTGTATTACTTATTCCATAGAACAGCATATCGTATATTTGTTTAAAACTAGAAACTGCATGAGCCCAAAACCATCAGTACTTCTTACTGCAGATTACCTTCCTTGCATCTGGTATCTTACTACCTGCATAGACCCTAGGAAAATTTTTGACTAAATCCTTGTCCTAAATTCCCACACAATAGCTGCTTCTAAAACTTGCTGGATCTTCCTAAATGAAACCTCATTACAACAGACTCTCCTGTGCGGTTATCAAACTATTCCTGATTTTGGCTTCAATCAATTCAAGCTTCTATTCATGTGGTATCTTCCTCTGCTATTGACAAATCCCACTCTATCCCGCTCAGATTCCTCCAAGATGTTGCTCTAAATAGTAATTTTCCAAACTATCAACTTGACTATTTTATCCAACTATCTTCTCTTATGTATCTTCCTTGATTCTTCTATTACAATTGCAGAATTCTTGACACATGAGCACAATGTCCTCACCAGGTCCTCTAAAAATTGGGTAGTACTCATATCTCTACATCAACCCATTCTGTTCTGAAAAAGAAGATTCTCCAAACTTCCTAAAAAGCCTAGAAGTCTGTGTCACTACCCTACAGCTAGAAAGCTTTTCTCTAATGTTTATCTGGCCTCTTCATCTCATCAAATTAAGATGAGACATTTTTGTCCTATCACCATTGGATGTGGATAGCTATTGACTGTCACGATGTCTTGGAAGACTGTTACCATGTACATGAAAATCATGTTCTTCTTTAGAAACCATGATCTGCACATGAAAGAGAAAAAAAATTAAAACCCTCTATATAGTATTTCCTCTCAGCATCCCCTGGAAGTACCCTACTGTTCTTCCAAGGCCCTTCTGCAGTGTTCCCCCAGACAACATAAGGGACTGGTCTGAGGAAAAGGCTTTCCTTTTTTTCCTCACTCCTAAACCTTGTGGTCCCAGTAATCATCAGACTACCAAAGGTCGCATGCATATGCAGCTATGTCTGGGATTTCTTAGAGAAGCAAGAAAGAAGTTGTGAAGATTTTCTAAAATACATGGCACCCTCTTATTTTCACAGAATGTGGCATCTTCTATCTTTGCTTCCTCTAACCCTACTGCTTGGGAGATGGTTCTCAGAGGGACTGCCCTCTGCGGAGAGGTTACTACCCCATTTTAGTCAGGGTCAGCCTTTACTCCAGAAATGGGAACTGACATTTTGAAGCAGCTACTTCACACAAATTAACTACTTTTAATGTAACAGTCATACATATGAACATTGATCTGTACACACACATGAAAAAAAAGCTTCAGTTAATTTACACTGATCCTGAGAACAAGTCTAAAGCTTAAAAGGTCTTCAAAACTGTTCAGGGACTGCAGAACATGCTGCTAGTGGAGTCTATACATGACTATAAAGATTTCAATACACCTAGAGCTCCCAAACCCCCAAATTAACATGGACCCATCTACAAAAGTCAGGACTGAATTAAAGAACAAAGTACTGAAAATTAAAGAATTTTAAAATATGACCAGCTGAGAAGAGGTAGGTTTGTTTTTTTTTTCCCCTGTGATCACAAATTTCGGCAGTTCAACTATTAAAAATACCCCAAACTTCTGGATTTTGGACGGCATCCTTAAGGCTTGGCCATTTTGAGAAAACAACAATTCTCCTTAACTGTCTTTGCTGTGACAAATCAGTAATTGTACAAACAGATTTTATGCAATGAGGGGCCTTTTCAGATAAAGGTTTGCTTTAATTAAAAATGTGCTGGATTATCAGGGAGACTTTTAACATGATTTCTTCTGTTAAATTTATCAGACTCTTTCAAGCTTTCATCTTTAGCATGAATCATACAGGGTGTGTCAATTAACCACACTTTTGCCCAATAATCTGACATATCTCTACACACTGTTACAGTGTACAGTGACCTAGTAGCAAACTTAAGTAAGTAAATGACAGGAAATTTCTCAAGATGCCACCAGCCAGCTATTTGAGCGCAGGTTACATTTGTAGTGAAAATCATGTTTGTTTTCATAAGACCGGCAAACAAATATCTGATACTGATGAAGAAGCGGTAAGAGGAAGGAACTGTTTCTCAATCTCCCAGGACTAATGGGAATGCAAAAAGCTTTAAATAGCAGATCCTGTTCATACAGTGAAAAATATACAGGCAAAATAACCTATACAGCTAAAATATACCTCACAAATTTCAAAACTTCCTAAATTCTAAGTCTTTTTGGTTTATATAACCTATTCTCTTTTGTAGCATTTGATAGCCAGTGACCACTATTTATTAAAAATAAAGCCATTGGGGGAAGAAGGGAGGAAGAGTACTGGACATTTTAACATGACAGCATGTTAAGGTGGAATTCCTCACCACTGGATGAGGAGCTAATAGTTTCAACTGCATATGCAATGCTGCTGAAGAGCAGTCACCCCTCACCACATACATATTCTCCCTGACTCTTGACACAGCTCCAAAACCTCTGCCCACCCTTCCTCATCCTTCCTCAGAGAAACAGAGCTTAAAAAGGAACAGGAAACATCAGATTCAGATCTGTGCACCGCATATCTTCGTCAGTATCTCCAGTATTCTAATGTACCTACTTTTAAGAAAACTGAAGATTGTAGGAATGAGAAATAACTAACACAAACCCACCACATTGGAAACACTGTATGAGAAATAACAAGTAATCTCCTATGATCAGAGAGGTGAATCAGACAATTAACAGACATCTTGGGAAAAAAGTATCTGGATCTCATACTCTGCCACAATGCTCTCTGACTCACCTGGCATTTGACTGAGCTACTATTTTGCAAATGATTTTTTTTTTTAAATTATTTGCATCACCATTTTAAAATAGCACTTTTGAGGTTTAAAACTTCAAAAACCTCTTTTGCATTTTTTAACTCTTCTGAGTAATTTCATTCTTTTTCCTCATTAAATTTGGTTCATAAAGTATTGAACGTATTTTCTTCATTCAGGAGTTTCATCAACTTCAAGTTAGATATTTTAAAGGATTAAGTCACCAAAGATCAAATAAAAGCTATTTTAAACAATTTTTATAAGAAATCCCTTCCCTTAAAACATTATTTGACCCTCTTGTCACGTTATTTTTCACAGTCAAGTCTTGAGTTCCCCAGCTAATGTGAATTTAAAGTAGTAACACATAACAGCAGATATTTCTTTAAACACTGGCAAATGATCCACAAAATGAGTTACTTTGAAGCACTGTTTTTATAAGTTTATTTCTTAAAAAAAAAAAGGTTATGTTTAAAAACCCGAAGAATAATGTTCATGTATTTGAAAACAGGAAGCCTAAATGATCACATAAGTTTTGAGGACAGCCTCACACAAGCTAGCCTGTCCTCATTTTCACACTGTACGCTGTTCAACTGAACACTGCTCAATCTTGCTAAATGGAAATAGTTGATATAGAGGCAACTCAGGTATGTCTTACACTCAAAAAGGGAAGCTCTTGTAGTAAGCTTACTAATGTCACATGATGATGAAATGTGGAAGGGAATTATATGACACTGAATTTATTTGCTTTCTTACTTTTTTCTACACCAGTTCCTTCATGTACTCAGATTCTTTCCTCTTCTTATAGAGCACTTGGAGATATGAAAAACTGGAAGGACTAGATATAGTTAACAGGAAATAGCTGGCTATCATACCTTTGTTAAAGCAAGGTTAAAGCACAGCAGCATCATTTTTACCACAGGACAGATCAACACAATATACTCTCCATGTTTGACCATCCCATATCACAATAAAAACCAGCTTTAAGAACTCTCTGCTAGTGGTAATGCTCAGAAAACCCCTATTTTTAAATGGTCTGTACCCTGGAAGAAGTGCCTTTCATCATAAAGTCCCATGCAGGCATTCTCTTGTATGTGTTTTTCATGTCTATAAATTGTTTTCTTTTCCCATCACTTCCCTTCCATTGTCTCTTGTAAATTCTGTCAGCCTCCAGTTCTGTGAAGTATCACCCACATATCTGCACGCAAGCCTTTGCTCCTAGCTTTCCTGCTGGGGGATGGAGCTGACACTAAAAATTCCTTAGTTCCAGTTATATTATTGGTAGCCTTTGGCAAATCACTTATTTGGCAAATCACTGATTCTCCCATATTAGATAATTTCTTAAGATCATCAGCAAAACAGATGTGTAGATAATTTAGCCTGTGTTTATGCTGCTCTGGAACTGCACCTTACTATTATGCTGTGGTCATTTCCTCACATGTCATGTGAAGTGCCCTACCATTCACCCTGGCTTGTCCTAACCACTTCCTCCCTTCTGACAACATCCTTCTCTTCTGCTGTGATCTCCAAATAATTAGTCCTCATTCTTCTTTCAGAAAATTTTTTGTTAAATGCACTTGGTAAATGACATATTTGACAAGAATGCTCCCCAGACCTTTGGCACATGCATGCTTATGGTGTGTGTCTCTGTCCTGTTCCTTCTCAGCCAGTGTGCAGTAGGCCTTCATCTGGGCTAGTTTCCAGTAGGAAGTAATAAATCGATTCTTGGCAAACAGAAATGCAGTCAATAAAACTGCATTATCTTACCTGAAAAATTTCTACAGCACCTAAAAGGTAAACAACTCAGACAATGAATCTCCCCAATAACATCCCTTTTTCTTTCTCTCCACATGAATGTATCAGGATGTTCTGCAGGTCTGAGGTTCTGGGTGACCAGGGAATATAAAAAATGCTAACCTAGATGGTGGTCACACTACACAATGCTATGGAAGAGTGGATCATCCCCAGTCTGCACAAAAGTCCCATTTAAATCTCTTAGCAAGTGTTACTGCACAGGTTCACTAGCACTTTTGTCATTACACTGATAGAACCCTACAAGCTAAATGTTAAAAACTCCTCCTAATCATCTTTTAAAACTCAGAAGCTAGCAGAAAATGAAGATGCTTCAGGGAACCAGGGCCTGAAGATTAAGTTACACTCTGAAGAACAAATACTTCTTTTCTCCTAAGGTTTGCTACTTTCTCTGTAACACGCAATTTCACATCTTTGCAAGCCAATATGAAATGTGCTGAGGCATTCTAATAGGCCAAATAGATCTGGGTAAGAAACTTGTGCTGTCAGTTTATGGGACTAACAGCCAAAAACCTGCAGGAATCAAAACTTCAACTTCAGAAAATGATGTGGTTATTTGCAACCATATATTCTGAGATATATTTATAAAAGAGATGTAAGAACTCTTGAATTAAGAGTGGAAGGCAGATGTTAGTATGAAAAGTCAATTGCTGTGGCACTATTTCTCCATGCACTCCTACCTACAAAGTCTAATCTAGCATGGGCAACACTGGAAACTTGCAAGCCTTGAAAAGCCTTGGATCTTAGAAAGGAAATTTCTTGGTTGTGAGTACGTTAAGCCAGCCCTCAACAGCTCTCCACAACTGAAAAACAATCAGCAGGATGCATTAAAACCCAGGAAGTGCCAAGGCCCTGACACAAGGATGTATGCAAGATAATTTAATACTAAACCATGCAGTCATACTGGTTAACATACTATAGTGTGGGAGCAGTATATAAAAGCACAAAATCTGCTTCACCTTGGGTAAAGTTGTTTAGGATGCCAATCAGATCTTGTACCTACAGACTCAACCAAACCATACACTAGGAAATTTTAGGTTTAAATTTCAGAAGAAATAGTTTCAAAATAGAACTGAAGACTGCTGGAGAGTGATCATCTGTGAAAATATTTTACATACTTTTCTCCATTCATCAGAAAAGTTCTGCTTTATGCCCTGTTCTCATGTGCCACATTGGTCTCGAAACTGTAGACCAAAACCTTACAGGTTAAGCCTCACTCTTTTACGACTGTCTTTTCATACAGGTATATCTTTAGCTTACGGCAAGACAGCATTTAGTCACTACAGATGCTTTGCTATGTGTGAAATTCACATGAATTTCACAGTAAGACTAAGGTGTGGACCTTATTAAAAATTTATACTGGTGTTCACGTGATGCAGAAGGATGTGATTTTTTTTTTGGTAGCTGTGTAACTCCCTATGCTACTGTAAATACTTCTAAAAGAATGGATCCATATTGGCAGTATTGCTGTTTTTTAAAGGGCCAAAACTCCATTGTGTAGATAAGGTCTAGTGTACTCACTGAAATTTCTACTGAAAGTACCTGTTACAGCAAGAAACTGTACTTGAGTTCCTAAAATCCTAGATTAGGTGTCTGGGGTTTTTTTTATTCTTCTGGTTTTCTAAGACACCTACATTATCAGCTACTCAAGAATTCCCTAATTTCCCAAGGCATCCACTGAGGTTTTCAAGTCTAATGCTCTAGGTTAGTGAATTTTTGACAAAACCAACTCTTGTACAACCTCAGGAAGACAATCAGATTTTCCACAGAGCAATAAAACCTGCCTACTGCTTGGGGATATATTGACAGGAATAACCTGTGAATCCACTTTAACCACTAGAGAGTTCCTGTAAGACTATAAAACATGACTCTTGAGATGGTATTTCAGACCTGAAAGTGAGAATTAACCTACAGCAATTGAGGGTTCAACTACAAATGTGTATCTTTAAAAGTTTTATTAATAAAAATGAAGCCAAAATATACAGACGCCTAAAAAAAATATGAAAGGAGTTAAGAATGCTGAAATTCTGACCCTAGAAACCCCAAAACTATTTAAGACACTGGAGAATCAGTGCTGAGAGTAGTTGAACTGATTTAAAAGTTAACACTGAACAGAATTGTTCTCACTTCTACCTTCCACTCCTAGCTTTGTCAACTCCTTCATAATCAGTCTGGTACTTACTGAACCTGGTTCTCACCGCTGTGCAAGACCTTTTACTAACTCAAAGACAATAACATTACTGGATTTCCCAATCCATCATTACAGCTGTGAAAGTACTCATGTTGGCACAAGCAAGGTGGGACAGTAATGTCTGATTAGAGAGTATCTTTGAGTACTTATGTAGAGAACCCAATTTCAGACTAGTTTTCACTAAAAACATGTATCAGCTCTGGTTATTGCCTTTGAAATTCAGATCATCCAGGGTAGTGGCAATTAATAAAAGAATGTGATCCTCACCTGTCAGTCCTACCTCTTCCTCCTGTGAACAGTAAGTGCCCACGCACTAACTGTAAAAATTCAGTCAGAAACAATGGCTTCAGACCAGCTTTGGAGTCACACAGAGGAGCTAAGTGAACTAAATTCCATTCCGATCTTAGGTAAACCACTGAGTGCCCTCTCTGCTGGAAACCACCATTAATGAAAAGAAGAATAATGACAATTCTGTTACCTCTTGGTGATGATATGAAGACAAATATGGTTTTAAATAAGAGGCTTCTCAAAACTATGGTCATTGATGAGATGTGAATACCCTAAAAGTATTGCTTTGTAAGTATTAAAATAATAGTAATGTTGATACTAGAAGTACATTTTCTTCAGTAGCTGTATTTCTGACAAGAACTTGGGTTTTTCTTTCCCATCTTTGTGAATACCTTTCATAACGAAATCCAGTAACTATTGTTGTGATCCAACCCTGTGAGTGACCGTGTGTGCTCTGCACCCCTCCGTACTTTCTTGAAGTTTCAGGAATTTCCCTGTGACTTATATGGACTTAAGTCTACTTCCTTGCCATGAATCTGTAAAGCAGTAAAAAGCTGACACCTCAGTCACCACCGTGAACTATTAAAACAAAGGCCTTTGTTTCTGGACTCAAAGTCGAGGAGATTCACATACGCAATGCCGGGGGGGGGGGGGGAGGCAAGGGGGTCTCGTGGCCCAGGGAACATTTGAAAACATAAACCCACAAATCGTCCTTTTCCACCGCCCACGACGTTCCAGCCACCGCCGGGTTTCGCAGAGGCCGTTCCGGTCCCGGCAGCACTTCCCGGGCCGGCTGCCGGTGCGGGTAAAACACCACCCGTGGGCGGGCTGAGGGGACCTCCCCCCCCGGCCGCGGCTTCCGCGTTTCCCCCGCCACGTCTCGGTCCCGGAGCCCGGCACCGCTGTCCTCCCGCGCGCCACCATCCACGCACCCGACCACGCGGGCGAGCTGCCCTGCTGAATCTGCTCTGGACTTACCGATGGATCCGCGCACATCCCCGGGGAATGGCCGCGCTCCGGCCCCGCCCCGCCGGTGCTGCCCGGCTCCTTGGCCGCCTCCGCCCCACCGCCCCTCACCTGCCCTCACCGGCCTTTGGCCGCTCGTTCCTTTCGCCTCTCTCCCGCTCTGATCCTTCTCCCCCGAGGCGTGACTGAGGCGGGACCCCGCCGGGCCGAGCTGCGGCCGGGGACCCTTCCAAAAGCGGCTCCCCCGCACGCCCCACGGCTCTGGGCGAGGGAGCTTTGCTCGCTGCAGTAGAGTCCATGACGCTTAGTTAGTTATTGTTTAAGGTTAGTTTTTTCTTTACCTTAAGGCCTCAGCAGATGGAGGTTGTGGTAGGAGTATGACTGTCACAGAACCTGACGCCCTTGACAGCTCGTCAGGGAAACAGATGTTCTTACTCTTTTACAGTCATTTACAGAACTGAAGGCAGCTTGGCCCATCTAAACATCAAGTTTTCTAGACACTGGGCTAATCAAGACTAGCAAACACTTCCTCTTGTTTTCTAGGAAGTAAGCCTCTGGCTATTGAGAAACTGCCCAAATAGTCTTAAACAAATCACTGCCATCAGGATCTCTTGGTCCCTATTGAAATAGCCCGCGGATACCAGTACTTGTCCAGTGTCAACAATGAATTCCTAACAGAGAGCTGGGAGGGCTGTGCTGTGCAGCAGTACCTGGTTGTGCTCTCCTTCCCATTTATGTGCATGGTGTTGTTTTCCTCTGTTGTCCTGCATTCTAGCATGCCCTGCACCCCATACCACACACTGAAAACATTTTGGTTATGTTCAGTGAACACCTGCTGATGGTCTGTTGTGGTGACCGGTGATCATACATTACAAGGGACAGAGAGTTCTCAGCAAGCCCCTACTACCACGGATGCTTGTTCTGTTGTGTTAATCCATCCCAGTTTGGATTCCCCGGTTGGCTGTCAGCCTCTATCCCTCATCACTCTCCCAGAGCTTCCCCATTGGCCCCCGTTGCCTCGTCCTGCCTTTTCCCCGCCCCCGGATAAAACTGAGTTTTGGGATCACGTTCGTATTTGCTTCCGCAACCTTTGACAGTGTAGCGGCAATAAATGCTCCTGCTGGAACGCACGCAAATGCCCTTCTCGACTCTTTGCTACCGACTATAATACTGAACCCACCCGTGCGGCTGTGGGTGCACGCGGGACCCCACAGAGCTGGGCAGGGACAGTATTAGTCTGTTCTTTGGAGTGCCCATGTGGCTAGTAGAAATTTCAAAACATACTGGCATGTCAGATGGAATAAAAATTCTACATGAAGGAAGTCTGCAACTACTGCCTTGAAATTATGTAGGTTTTTCTTCTTGGCAGGAAAAGATGTGGAGTTCTGTTTCCTTGCAG
This sequence comes from Corvus cornix cornix, assembly GCF_000738735.6. NCBI lineage: Eukaryota > Metazoa > Chordata > Aves > Passeriformes > Corvidae > Corvus > Corvus cornix. The sequence goes on from NC_046334.1 coordinate 47,352,833, forward strand.
GATCTACCACCTTTGCTGGCTCAGGTGCTATAGGAAAGAGGAGTCAACTCTGGGAAGGGCAGAGCAAGCTGCTGCAAGACACAAGGTGGTAGTAGGCTTTGCCAAAACCCAGTTACTTTAAAGTGATTTAAGGTTAACATTGATTTATTGGAACATTCAACTTGGGAGGGATGTTTGACGAAGAGAACATCACAGAGCTTATAACCAACCACAGCTATTGTAATCACATTGCAGCTGTAAATAATTCATATCCACGTGCTTACATTTTCCATTCATATTTTTTTGTGCATGACAGTCCATTCTGTAAGCCTACAACTACGAAAGGCATTATTTTGTTTCCCTTGTTTACGCAGCAATAACAATTGCCTCAATTAGGCCTGTACATCAGTGCACACAAAAATATCTGACCAACCCATGAATGAGCCACCCTGGCTGCCAGAAAGAGCACAGCTGCCTTAGTGCAGCACTCTGTGCAGTTTAATTAGATGTGTTGAAGCAGAGCATATGAGCTGCTTGGAGAGGTCAGGCTGATCAGGTGAGTGGGAGACATTGCTGGCTCCTGACTTGGCCATTACATACAGGTTTTCACTTTTATACTTCTGTAAAACTGTCCAGTAGTGTGAATGGTCTTGATCCCAAGCACGCAAAGCAACCATACAGCATGTCTGAAGTGTAATTAAACCGTCTTCTCCCAGGTATCCTGTGGAAGAGTAACTACAAAGAGCAGAATCACCAGAGATGATGCTTGATTGAGAAATCTCACTGATTGCTTTTCTGCATGGAGGTAATAACACTGAATGTCCTCCACACAGATATATCCCTTTTATTTTCACAGAGACATCTGCAAGTGTCTTTTATACATTTCCTGAACTGCCACATGAAAAAAGAAAACTTTGGTGTTCAAGTCATCCAGGGTAGTGGCAATTAATAAAAGAATGTGATCCTCACCTGTCAGTCCTACCTCTTCCTCCTGTGAACAGTAAGTGCCCATGCATTAACTGTAAAAATTCAGTCAGAAACAATGGCTTCAGACCAGCTTTGGAGTCACACAGAAGAGCTAAGTGAACTAAATTCCATTCCGATCTTAGGTAAACCACTGAGTGCCCTCTCTGCTGGAAACCACCATTAATGAAAAGAAGAATAATGACAATTCTGTTACCTCTTGGTGATGATATGAAGACAAATATGGTTTTAAATAAGAGGCTTCTCAAAACTATGGTCATTGATGAGATGTGAATACCCTAAAAGTATTGCTTTGTAAGTATTAAAATAATAGTAATTTTGATATTATTTTTTCAGTAGCTGTATTTCTGACAAGAACTTGGGTTTTTCTTTCCCATCTTTGTGAATACCTTTCATAACGAAATCCAATAACTATTGTTGTGATCCAACCATGTGAGTGACCGTGTGTGCTCTGCACCCCTCCATACTTTCTTGAAGTTTCAGGAATTTCCCTGTGACTTATATGGACTTAAGTCCGACGACCCAAGAGCTGTTGATGACTCCAAAACAGTCGCAGAGCTCTTTGTGTAGTTCAAACCCTCTATCTGTTCATGGCTGCAATAACTCTGCAAGTACCAGCATGAACAACTCAGCCAGCTGTGCTCATACTGGCACTGTTTGGGACACATGAAAGAGAGAAACTCATGTGAACTGCCAACTAAATGTTGGCAGACTGAAAACTTTCCCATGAAGACCTGAAAGGAAGAGGGAGATTTGCCACAACATGCTAATCAAACATTTCCCAGAGCACCTCAAGTCAATGGAATGTGAAAACCTGGGTCTGATTCTTTTCTGGGAGAATCTCTTCCCCAGGGGAGAATCATACCCAGTGATGATTCCAGTGCCAAATCCACATAAATAGAAGTGCCAGTGGGGATTTGGGGTTGTAGACATAGATGGTTATCATTACTGCAGTGTGGATGCTCCCAGATCAGCTTAGTGCATTCATATGCGGTCAGTGGATGTATTAGAGAGATCCAGTGTGTATTCAACGTGTAAATAGTGACATATTATGGTATCCACTCTAGTTCAAATATATTTGAAGATGTGGTGGCATATTAATAATAACTTATAGCCAGAAAGGGATTTGGTTGTTACCCAGTAATTTCATCATGCTTTACTTTCTTCGCTCTGCAGTAAACGCAAATCATTTAACTGGAGCAGAGATTTCACAAAACCCCTCTTGAATTTTAAATGACATTGAATTACTGTTTACCACATCATTGGCTGGTAAATGTGTGTTTAGAGTCCTAAGAAATGTTGCCAGTGCAAATTAAGGCAGTCTGTTGTGCTTATCACTAAGGTAATTTCTTACTGCAAGATCCTCAGATATATTTCCTGGCAGGACCCCTGGAGGACAGATACACAGTGAACAAAACAGATGTTTATCTGCTCTAGTCTGTGTGTGCCCATAGCCTTTATTTACCATACACTGTCTAGATCTGTACTGGTTTATTGATTTCCTTGTGAGGAGATTGTTTTTATCACTGGAGTGAGCATTTTATAAATAGTTATGAATTTTCCTTCACTGCTCCCTGTGAGACAAGACGGTATTACTACTTTCAGGTTACAAATAAAAAATGGAAACAAGGGAGAATAAACACCACAACATGAAAGTGTTTGTTAGTGAATCTGAGCTTACATGCTCAGTTTGAAAGACTGAGCATTTGTTTTAATATTTTTATAGTGCAAGATATATTCTATGTAAATTATGTACATTTTGCAAATCTTGAGAGAGGTAGAGAGTATGTAAATATGATCATGGGAACTTTCCTGAAAGGCACTTTCAGGGTCATTAAAACCTTGTTATTGCAAGCATGCTGTACAATCTGGTTCTTAAGCTGACTGAACTTTATCTAAAACTAGTTAGGTATTTTGCTCATACTACTGTACTAAAAAACTGCCCCAGAGTATGGTTGCTGTGAGGGTTAAGAATTATCTTCTAGCTTCTAAACTCAATTTCATACCCCTTTGCTCTTATACTAGCGGTGACCACTGCTTCCATTAAAAAATTCTTTCTGTTCCTGGTGTTTATAAATCCACCTTTGTTTTGCTAAAGTAAACCAGATAAGAATGAATCATATCAAACTGACTGAAGGCTAACTAAATTTTGAATAAAAGTGTCCAGCCAAAGGTGTAATGCAGTTCAACAATCCATTCAGACCTTAGTTAATGTTGGATAAATTGCTGTGACATAGCTTGTGTAGACAAGTTTTAAGGGAATAATTGACTAATACTCACTCGTAATCCTCATGCTTTGCCTGTGATTTATACCATCATGTTTAGGCAACTGCAGAACAGAAGGAATCAGGAAGCTGGCATTAGATGCCAGTTCTGGAGAGCAGTTACTAGCAGTCAGTAGCAGTTACTATTATTGGCATAAGACTTACTGATTGTTACTCACTGTGGTTTGGTATTGTGTGTATTAAGAACTGATTTTGTTCTAGAGATTTTCATTCTGCAGAAAGTAATTATCAGCTGGAATTTAACAAGGAATTTGAAAGTCTTTCACTTCTAAGAGGCTCTGAATTAACAAGACAAGCAGAAAATAATTTTAAATTAGATACTGTCAACTTACTGCAGCTCGTAATGCAGCAGGAATTTACCTCTTATCATGGCATTTTTACTTTATCCAATAGAGGAGCTGAGTTGGTAATCTATGGGGAGACTCCAGCTTCTAACAATCCATGTTCACGCCCCATGAACTAACATGGGCCCATTTAAAGACACAAATCTAACCCTAAAAAAAGGAACACCATCTAATGCTGCTACTTGTGGACTGATGGAAAGGTGTGTATGATTGGAAAGTAGTTCTAGCTAAGTGGAATTGTACATAGGCAGATGGATGCACTTGGAAACTTGCTTTATTCCTTCTTTTTCTGTTTACTCTGATGTTGCAATTTCCCATGGCTAATCTTCAACCTTATCTACAGATGTAAACTTGTCATTAGCTGGTTTACACTGTTACAGTTTCATTGTGTGTCAAAACACTTTTGATATGCACTTATGATATGTACTTTTTGATATGCACTTATGATATGTACTTATGTGCCTTCCTTTTCCTGGTATATAGAAGCAAGTTGAGTTGTTGAAATTATCTGGTCCAGGAATAACCTTAATTCTACACTTTCTTTTTATCAAACCACTTTATCAGCTAACAAAAGGACCTGAGTCAGTGATATCAAATGAAATATTTAGTAACTGTTGCTTTTTTCTCTATCTTTGCTTGTATAAAGTTATTGTCTGGGTTATAATATTTTTCAAGGGTTTTTTTCCTATTAAATTTTTCTACAATTTTTCTAACACAATTTCTGCTGGACAGTGACTCCAACCTGCCAAGCAAATTTTGTAAATATTCTAATTTAGGTACCTATGCCACAATTACTATATCCATTTCTTGAACAAATAAAAATAATCCAGCAGATGGGTATGAAGATACCACTTGGACTTTTTGATTCTCTCAGGTATTTTCCACAAAGGAAAATCCAAGGCTGGTTTCCCATTAAAAAGTTAATTTAAGGTTAGGAAACCAAGTATCAGATTAAAAGTGTCCACAAGACACCACAATGAAAAAATATGTTGGGTAAGATGAAACAGGAAAGCCTTATAAATATGATTGCCTGACAAAAGATTTTGGGAATATGAAAACTACAGGCAACATCGAAATGAAAGCCACTTTTGAAATACCAAGTCTTAGTTACTGAACAACTGGAAAACAATGGTATGGCTGACTGAAGGTAATCCCCTCTTGATGGAACAATACCCTCTGCTTGCAAGCAGGTCCAAGGGTCAGAGCAGACCCTACTAGCTCAGCAGAAGGGGTCCAAAGAGTAGTTTTTAGAAGTTAAGATGTAACACTCTATGGTAATATAAGAACTCTTATAGGCTGTATGTAAATGCTATAGGATTTGTATCTTGTATTAGATTGGTTAGTGACAATTAGAATATTCAGTACAGAAGATGATTTATTGTATTGTAACCAGGACTTCAGACACTTACTTCCTTACTACTTCTTCCACTCCTGCTCTTACTTCCACTCTTGCTCTTACACTCTCTCTCTCTCTCTCTCACCCGTTTACTCTCTTGCTCTCTTGGGCCTGCTCAGAGCTGAGTCTACGAGCTCTGAGCAGTGCCCCAATACCCACGCCTTTTACAATAAACCCCATGTGTCCCAAGACCTGCCTATAGAGATCTCTTCGTCTCCATCCGTCCCGCCCGTAACCTACAAAAATCTATTTTTATGGTTCATGTATATTGAAACATTTTTGAAGGTGAAACTTTGTCCCAGCAGACATTATATCTGATCACCTTCTAGAGCCAGTGTAAACCAAGATAAAGTATAAACAAAGATAAACCAAGACTGAGACAAAGCACAAGTACAGCTTTAGCTAACTTGGAAGAAATGTTACCACGTGGGTGTTTCTGATTCACTCAGCCCAGTGCATCACAGATCCAAGATAAATTAATGAAAAGCCATACCCATGGTAAAGACAAGAGAGATTTATACTTCCACAGGTATTGTAGGTCAAGTTCAAGCTCAGAAGAAAGCCTAGGGTTTAAATGTAACCTGCACTGTGCAAAAATATTAAACCAACTGCTCTTTGCTAGAACTTTATGTCAGATATTCCATTGTAAATAACATACGGAAAAAGCACGTCCCATTTTCAAGTGAACAATTTACATGTTCTCCTCATTTTGCTCCTATAAGTAGAACTATTTAAGGAAAACTAGGAAAATTAACATAATTGTACATTTTCTATTTTAAGTCACTGAGTATTTCTCCGGAAATATTCTCCAAAGTGTGAAATGAAAATTTCTTACCACATTCTTTATTGTGTCAACTGGAAGAACAAGGAGGTCAGGTATTCACAAGGCAAACAAATTTTCTAGAGAGCTCTTCTCTAGAATTTGCTCCAGAGTAACTCTAAAAAAAAAAAAAAAAAAAAAAAAAAAATCACAAATGTCAGCTACTTCGTTGAAAATTAAAAATACCTCTTCTGATGTAATAACATCAAACCACTGAAAACTTGGTGTGAGCAAAATACTAATCAAAATACTATTGTCACCCACATCATGAGATTCATTATTTTATTCATTATTCCTGTAGCAATTTTTACCAATCATTACTACAATAGCAAACCCTATTTGTATGTACCATTTTCCTGTGTACAAAACTCTTGCAATTGTGCATGAACTAGAGGGCTTCCAGACTTCTTCAGTTGGCTGGTAATGTTTTTAGGAAAATTAGAACATATTTCTTTTGTACCGAGAGAGATTATACATAGACAAGCTGAGATGTTTGTATTGGCATAGTGTATATTCATCAGCAACTAAGCTATGAGAAAATTTCCAATGCAAAACAGTGCCTCTCTTCTTTTTGTGTCCTTGCTAATTTGAGACACTCTCAAACTTAAAAAAAAAAAAAAAAAGGGAATTACAGTAATATGATTCAAAGCAAATTTGTCCCAGGAGTCATGGAGGTCATGGGTCATGGTGGTTACACAAGTGCAGCAAGAGTTAGCAAGGTTTGAAAAGCTGGTAAATATGCAGAAGCTGTCCAGGACTCTAACAACTGCTTCTGAAAATCTTGTTTTCAAATTAATATTTGAACAATCAGTTAGCTTTGTGAGAAGTTGTCACTTTCATATTATTTGTTTTGATTTGTTTTGAAGAAGTCTATTCAATTGTTATTTCCCATGAAAAAGATAAGCAGAGGTAGGAAATAGCAGTGAAAATCTGCTCCATAGTGTATTATTTGGAGACTACAAAGAAGTCCAGACAATCTGGCTAATGCAATGTGCTGCCAAGCTGGACACAGTCTGAGAAAGACTTAAAAATCACAAGGCCATTTGCCCTGGGAGGAAGTTGGCTGTATTTACCCTGGAAGGGATTTAGTAAAAAAGCACTGCTGTGCCTTACTCTGGATGTATCTGTATAAACAAACTGCTTTTTCTTAGTCTGTCAAAATTACCTTCTCTTTATGTGTCCTTGGTTGAAACCACCTCTGTCAGCAGAAACAGAGTATTGCCAGTGTAACTTTCACCAACTGCTGTTTTCATTTCATTTCAAAATATGGTGGGATAAAAATAAAATCTATAGTAGCTGTAATAGTAGCTCTCAATTCAGAGTTATATAAGAAATACAGTCCATGAAGTCCCTGTGTAGATGGGATGTATGTAGTGGGCTGTTTATTATTTTAGGAATACTTTCTCCCCACTGCTATTATGACACATTGGTACAACTTGCTATGCAGCATATTCCAGCATCTACTAATTGTTGTTTACTACTAGGGTTAAGAGTCACCATAATCTACCTACTGGGCATTTTCTTTTCTGTTTTATGATGTCCAAAGATTTTTGAAAAGCACCAACATACTCTTACCATTCATTATTAATACTGAAATCTTAAGGTTAGATTTGGAGAAGCAAGGGAATATTTGGCTTAAAGTTTTACTACATCTGCCCTAAAAGGGATGACCAATTTTCTGTTGTTGTCATTTTGAATTCCAGACATTACAATCATTAGACCGGAACATTGTGAGTAAAATTCCAGTCCTGATGTGTACCTGGTGTTCAGTTCACCTAGAATTTTTAAGCATGAAGAAAGGGACATAGAAGGATAGAAATGCTGACAATAGATTTTTCCTTATAAGATGGTATCAATAGAGCAGATAAAAATAAACTTTCTGCATGTTCCCTGAGCATGGGATAAGAAAAAAGGGTCTGAATTGTAGAAAGGAGAGTTAGGACAATATTCATAGATACTCTTGTAGGATGGCAGATGAAGACTCCTCCAATCAAAGAAGCTTATGCAAAGCGGGACAGGAGAGGAAAGGCCGGCTAAGTCTCTGAGTGCCCAGCTGTTTACAAAAGATGGTGACCAGTGGTACTCATGAGCAGAGTCCCAGCTACTGACTCCAGTTTATCTTTTGAGCTGTTGTTTTAGTGGGTACAGGGCTCAAGTTCCTTGGGGTATGTAGTATGTCACTCTTCTGGTCTAAGCTATTCCTCTGCCTCTATCCTGCAGAATACTGGGTGTGACACCAGCTCCTGGCTCTTCTGCTACCTCAGCCAGGCAGGTGTTGAGGTGTTCATAGTACAGATATTTTACAAGGCTATGATATTAACTGATTTCAGGCAATATGTACAATATTTTTTCCATCTGGTACTTCCAAGTATTCTTGGAGTGTTTCCAACAGTAGCAGTTCCTCTCTGAAGATCTTACAGTGTAGCAGAGCTCTTTTGAATGATCTCTTCGGTATGTTTTTGTCCGTGGAAGGCAGTACAGAGTTCAGGATATAAACTGTGTGACTCTAAGGTGGTGTTGAACCACAGGAATGTCCCTCAGAGCTATTGCTAGTTCTTTCCGTGCAGTCTGTGGGAAGGACAGAACTGCTACAGAAACCAACAAGATGATTTTGAAATATCAATGAGAAGTGAATTCAAAAACATTTAAGAAAGTTCTTCTTGTTACACCTCTTACAGGAAAAAGGAGACAAGATAGAGACAAGTGTAAAGCGGTGGACATAGACTGTATCCACTGTACATGACACACTGTACTCCTCATGTCTCAAAGAGTGAATACATGAGTATTATATTTACAGAACAGGGATGGGGGAAAGAACCAAAACTTCTCATATTTTTGTATATTCAAAATTTACAAGTAAAATTATTTGAGAAATTTGAGATTTGGCATTTGGGAGGAATTATGATTATAGATTATGAAGAGCAAATAGGTAATAAAGTATGTTATGCACATCAGTGTCATGTTCATTCAGTCTCACTTCTGAACTTCACTGGCTCATCAGAGTGTAAAAATTGAGATACATTATTTTCAATCTCCTTCAGCTGCAGCATATCACTATGACCATAATTATACGTAAGCTTCTACAAAAACTTTCAAGATTCCTGGTTCAATAATTAAAGTGGTTCACTGATTGATATTCATGTGTCAACCAATTCATCTAAGTATGGGCTGCCATTTTGTCTTCCCCCTCAGTCCTAACTGCAAATATCAATTCTGTCAGAAGTGGTGCTGTTTGTGGTGGAAATCTAACCCATGAAAAAAAAAAAAGTGCAAAAATAAAATTACTTTTCATCCACATCAGCTGCAGTTTCATCCTGCAGCCCCAGGCACCCTGATACTGGCATGAGGGTCAGGGAGAGGAAGCAGAGCTGGCAACAGGGACTAGGGGGACCTCCCTTTTCCACGGCAACCCACATTTAGCTCAGCATAATCTAAACTGCAGTCTCAATGTTTCCACTGCATTATAAAAATGCATTTACTGTCCCCTTTGTGTTGGTAAAATACACAGTTACCTATTTATTTCTATTGACATACCTGTTTGATAGTTCCTTGTGGGACACTTATACTGGTGCTTGGATATTCTCCCCAACTGGATATACTTAGAGCAATGTAAAACACTATGCTAGTGTATTATATACACATTATATATAACAGTTATTATATATTACCATGAATAATTACTACTATGTTGTTATGATAAAATGTATGCTAATATCATATTAATGACCTCTGGTTATTAAGTTATTTCCCAATGTTTTAATTATTGCCATTCTTCCAAAAACAAGGGCAACAAATGGATTGATCTTAAAATGGGTTTAATTACTGTAGTTTAGCTTGTGGGTTATGTTTATAAGCAAGTAAACCCCTCTACAAGTCATCAGCAATGTGGATAAAATAATATGAAGTTCACTCTACACTTTTCTCTCATAAAATTGCTTATTTCCTTGCTGCTCTGGAATCTCTTGCCTATGTACTTACTGTTCTACAAGTTTTCCTCCCTGATTTTGTGGTTATTTGAGAGCTTAACTTCAAAGGGTGGGGTGGGTTGTTACTGCTGTGGTACAGAAGCATGAAAAGCAGGTATTTTTAAAGGTTAAGACTTGATGGCAGATCCAAATAATGCAGGTCCAAACAAAGTCCAAACTGCCAAAGGCCAGCTTTTTATCCCCTACTTCACTGCAGTTGAACATGGGCTCCGAAACATGGATTTAGTTAACCCAGCTGTGGTTTCCTTGAGCAGTCTGACTTTGCTCCTCATAGACCAATAGGCTTAATCAAAAATATTACTTTTAAAATACATATATGTGAAAAATGAAAAGTGAAATTCTTTACTCTTCGGACCTGCAAAAAATTAGCTGCTTTGAAAATGTTCACTGGGATAGTGTCACATGGGATGGCAGTTTCCCATCCTCTTCTCTCTGTTCTTGTCTTCATGCCTTACATCTTTGCTCTCTTTCATTTTTCACTTTTTTGATCCCTTTCAACTGAGTGGGACACTCACTACCTTTCTCTTTACTTCGTAAATTACTCCATTCCGAGTCTGGATCACCTTCGTGTTTTCTCCTGTTGTCTCTGGGTCTATTTTGTTTGGAGCAGACGCTCCCCCTTGTGCTCTGTTTTGTAGTGTGCAACATAGTACAGTCAAAGTGGATAGGTTTCCAATTAGCTAACAAAGAAAATTCTAGGGGAATAAATGAAATTATTATTGAAAATTATTTTTTAAATTCGAAATTTAAACTACTTCTCATTTTAACAGCAGCTTTGAGTAATTTCTCCATAATAAAATTGAATAAATTTCCAAGAAACCTTTCTTAAAAGTCTAATCTACTAGCAAACCCTGAGGAAAATGGGCAGAATTTGAAAGCTTTCAGTCAGCAGAACATGAAGTCGGTTCTTCTCCATGTGTTTCTTCTCCAAAACTCCCATGCACCACATCATTCCTACAAGGCCACATGCCTGTCTGTGAGGAAGCTGTGCTGCAGGCTGACTTAAGCAGCCTGGGTTTTTTACAAAGACCTTCTAACCACCAGTACGGACTTGTAGCTGCTGTGGTATTCTTACGGCCCACTGTTATACCTACATATGCATGACTGACTGTAAATTAGCCCAGTGATTTCAGTGAAATAAAGTCTGCCTACAGGTTAAGAGTCTCTGTGCAGTTTTGTGTCTTGCTGGGACTTGAATTCTTACAGGTTTTCTCATAAAAGCAATCAGGGCAATTTTGCTTCTTTGCATTCACATTCACATTCAATCAGTTCAACACATGGAAAGATCTCTGCTAATGCCAAAAACTTGTTCCATAAACCTCCTCCACTGTCTGGCTAGGATTGACTTCAGACTTTGACAATGCATTAAAAAGACGAGCTTTTCACGGTAAACACTGTACAAGCAGCACGGACTTCTGCAGTTAGTGTTCCTTCTAACTTCCTCAATTTGATTTAATGTCATAGAAGATGTGGTGCCTGTTGTAAGCCTTGAGCTTCCTCTTCTGACACCAGTTGCAAATTTAACCTGTTAAGAGTCAAAAAGCAAAGCTGCAAGACAGGCGGAATGCAAAAATAGCTCAAGCGTTATTGCATATAAAAGCTTGTCAAATCTGGGGCGTTCTGGCTTCACTGACCGTCTGACCGAAGGTCACACAGAGCACCCACCGGCCCCTAAGCGCACCCGGCACTCGCGGCGCCGGGGCTGGGACTCGAACCCGTGACATTGGGCAGAGGAGGGCGGGTGTTTGCCTGTGCGCATGCGCACCGCTGCCGGAGCGGTCACGTGGCGGGCCGGGCCGGGCCGGGCCGGAGATGGCGCGGCTGCTGGAGAAGCTCCCGCCGGGACGGGCGCTCGAGGTGGGCTCCCCGCGGCCCCGGGCAGCGCGGGGCGGGCGGTGTTCGGGGCGGGCGGGCTGGGGTGCTGCCCTCCGGTACCTGGGACGGAGGCAGGGCCTGCCGGCGGCGCGGGGCTGCGGAGCGGGGCCGCCCTCCCTCCAGGCCGCCCTCCCGCCAGGCCGCAGTGCCAGGGAACAGTGCTTTGGGAGACTAGAGAGGCCCGCGGGCTTGGAAATCAGCAGTCTGGGTTGTGCTGTGCAGCCTGGCAATCCCAGAGCACAGGTGACTGAAGCGCCCTTTGACGCGTCATCTCAGCACGACTCTAATTGCGCACACAATTATTCAGTCCCCTTGTAAGTCCCCGTGTAAGGTGAATCTGCATCACGTTATGATTTCTATGGCCAGACCTCGTGAACTGCCTTTAAGGGGAGAAGGGAGGACAGTTCATATTCAGGGAGTACCCATTCGTGGCTTTTTTGCCTGGGCTGCAGTCTGGAAGCATCGAGGCAGTTCCCAGTGAAGGGAGGGGTGATAACTGAATTGCTTGATCAGTCTCATATCAGGTGTAGATTCACCGTGAGAGAATTATACTCATAAATTGTGTATCCCATCGTTTCAGTTCCTTCATAACATAGTTGATGGCATCTGTGGCCGTGCGTATCCTCGATACCAGGATTATAGCAATGTTTGGAGCTTGTCAGAGTGGATGGAGGTTTTAGAAAAAACGAAGACATATTTCAAAACTGCAGTTGGCAAAAATATATCTGATGAAGAGGTAAGGGCTCATCACTGGTTAGCCTTGGCTTTGAGAGATCATGACTGGAGAGATTAGTCTTGTAGTTTGTTTAATCCTGAAATATTTTTATAGGACAGCATTTTAATAGTAGTGGATTAAGCCTAAAGAGGTAAGCAGCATTTAGAGATACACTGCCAAGACTTCTGCAACAAAAAGTGAAATTGATGCTGATTTTTGAATATTTTTTTAGTATCCAGGATACTTGTTAAAATACTGGTTTAATCACTCAAATTGGTATGTTGAGTACCACCAGATTAAATTTGTTTACATAGTCTGTAAATAATAGTGCTCGTTAGCAATAAAACCAATTAACCTTCTTGTTTGGTTTTCTTTATTCATTAGTACTGCATTGAAGTGGTAAAATGTTGACTGTATGTAAATAAATTTTGTAAAAAATCCGACTGTGAATGGAGGATCATGTGGTACAGGGACTGTAATTCAGGACATTCCAGTACATATGAATTTTGCAAAATCTTGCTCCATTATTAGAAATGTTCATTCTCATGTCTTGCACATTGCTTGTATTTTGACCACCTGCTAGCAGCTGGGTCAAAGAAAGACATCTGTGTAGCCTTGAGGACCTTGAGGAGTATTTGTATTTCAGTTGAGCTGATGTATTTAGCCTCTGCCCTGATACTGAGAAACTTACAGACCTAAACCTGAGTTGTTTGGGTGTGTGATGTTCTTTGGATTTCAGGGTTGCATGTAAGAAGGCTGACAAAGCCTCCATTCTCTGGTATCTTTTAATTTAAATGACGATTTTTTTCTGTCTGTGTTGCTGTGGTAAACACTGACTCTTAACTATCAGAGGGCAGCCACAAAGGGCAGTATAAGAATCAAGTCCAATATAACAGCTATCAGCTTAGATATATACAGAGCACAGCTATTGCACGTGGTATATGTTACTTCTGTGGTTCATAGTTCAAGTAATCATGGTTTTCATTTTTATTTTTGTAGGCTGCTAGGCAGATAATTGAGTTAAATTCAGACTGTCAAGAAGCAATCACAAAATGTCTGAAAGGTAGAAAGGAAGAAATCAGGAATGCCCTAGTAGAAGGAGTAAATGCAATCTCTTCTGCCCAGCTGCAGGATTTTGACTGGCAGTTAAAGGTGAGAGTGTTGCCTTAATGTTGTTTAAAAGCAGTGTTCTACAACAGAGAAATAACTATTGATACAGTCCCATTAGGCCTGCTCCCTCTGCAGAATGGTTCAATTTTTATACGTATTGGAAAAGCACATTAACGATAACACATAAAGACTTGCCAGAAATGTGTATAAACTGCAAAAGTAAATTCTAGTAATTTGTTTTATTTTGTTTTTCCTCTCTTTTCTTTTAAAGCTTCTTAGGGAGACTTAGTGCTATTCAGGAACACCTGAAGGTTTTGTATGCTGTTATGATTTTGAGGCCTGAATAAACGGTATTTTTTTCTCGAAGAGGAATTATATACTTAATTTTAAGATTAGTTGACTGATCCAGGATAAGTTTTGTTGACATTTTCAAATGCTTATATTTTTGCAATAAAGATTTAATAATTAGTTTGAAGTCATTTATCATTAGACTTCCTGTTTTGGTAAAAAGTCAATGATAATGGTGTTCCCTAAAGTAGGATGGTGGTTTGAGGTTATGAGGACATCTGGTCTAAATTAAACACTATCAAAGACTTAAAAACATTACTTACACTGTTTGTATTTTTGGTTAGACCATGAGAGCTGTTAAACAGATTTGTAGAGCTGTTAAGTAGTTTTCCATGTTAGCAAGAGTGCTAAATAATTTCTGCAGCAAACAGCTTTGGAAATCAAAGAGCAATGCCGAAAACAGACAAGTTTTTGTAAGAGCACATATGGCATCATAATGTTCTTTAGATGAACTGTTACTGGGCTTGATCTCTTGCTAACTGTGTTTACTGCTAACAAAAATACAGACTTATGTGAACTCTTGTTTTATGTTTGTGGCTTCTTTTAATTTTTTCTTCTAGAGAATTTATTGAGTTTCTTTCTGTTAGGTGATACAAATTTCTGGTACATGCCTGAACTATTATTTTTCTCAAAACCACTTTTTTTCCCATTTGAGCTGGTTATGATTTTTTTTGCTTGCCATGGGTGAACCCTACCACATTCTATTCTCTAAATAAATAGGTCTGTACCATACTAACTTGTAGTATTATCAACTGATCTTTGATTTTAATACATTTTAAAAGCATTATTTATGCTAGAGTGAGTATAGTAGTCAACAAAAAAGAAGGCACAATTGGCATATAATCTTCATCAGTGTTTGTCTATTAGGATATCTGACAAAGTGTTTGATCAGCTGCAGGGTGTTGAAAAATGCATAAAGGTCTCTTTCTCCTAACAACCCCATTCTGTAAGACCCTTCTTGTTGATTAGAAGACCTGTTTGAATATGGTGATTTCAGAGTTCATATACTTCATTAAAGAGCCATGATCAAATGTATCCTTTCTTTTCACCTAGAATACCAAGGTGTGGATCCCAGTAATTTTAACAAATTGCTTTTGACAAGTGTATTGCTGTGAAGAGGGGGTCTTTATTCGATATATTGTTGGTATTAACAAACAAAAATCCCAATAAGAGAAGAAAAAGCCCTGGAAGCTGCAGAGATGACTTGTGTGAAGTTAGTTTTGTCACGCTGGTATTTGTTCTGGTATTAGAAGTTCAGTATAAAGTACAGATGTGAGATTATGAAAGACTAAAAATTTAATGGCTCCATCTTCCACTTTATTGATGTTTTGTCAATCTGTGTAGCTCGCTCTCTCCAGTGATAAGATCTCCATGCTGCAAATGCCACTCCTCAATCTTGATTTGGATGTGAGAGAAAATGGTGAAATTAAGCCGATTTCTATAGAGATGAATAAGGAAGAGTTGCAAAACCTAATAAATGCACTGGAAGCTGCTAATAAGGTAACTTTTACTGATTTAATCTTTTGTTACTGACTTGTCATGTACTGATTTATTTTAAGCAAAATTCATAGAATCATAGAATAGTTTGGGTTGAAAAGGACCTGTAAAGGTTGTCTAGTCTAAGCTCCCTGCAATGAGCAGGGACATTGTTGACTAGGTTGGGCTGCTCAGAGCCCTGTCCAACCTGGCCTTGAATGTTTCCAGGGATGGGGCATCCGTGTCCAGTGTTTCACCACGCTTACAGTAAAAAATTTCTTCCTAATATCTAGACTAAATGTATTTTCTTTAATTTAATACAATTACCCCTTTCCTGTGCTGAAAGATTGGTGAGAACTCCCATGTTCCCTCAGCTTCACAAAGCGTCAGTGTTTGGGAGAGTTATTTGGTTCATATTAAGTCCTTTAATTTCCATGGCATAGTAAATCAGGAAGAAAGTTACAAAGATTTCAATATAGTAACCCAGAAGAGAATTTCAAGTGAAAGAATAAGGTTGCTGAGACACTGAAGGGTCACAGATTTCTTAATAGAAAAGGCTAAGGAAAATGAGGATTTGAAGAAAATGGTGTTCTCATGAAATTACAGCCCTTAAGAGCTTTCACAGCTTGCTTGCTTATGGATTTTCTTCCCTGCAAAACTAAATAAAAATAGTATGTGAGCAAGGATTCTTCTGGGACAGACTTCAGTGTTCACATGGCCTTTGTTCTGCCTGAGGGTGTGTATGGAAGCTGTGGGATGTGGTCATGTACTTAGTTCTGTGGGCACACAGGGAGGAGTTCACTTCAGGGGAGTTGGTCCTTTGGCTCTGCCTTGTGCAGAGGGAATCTCACTGAACCTGGACTTGCTATTCTACTTTTTGGTTAGAGGCAGCTGAAGAATGGTTTGAGTGCAGTAAAGGGTAAAAAAAGTTACTGAAAGTGATGGTTGTGTGAGGTTGTAAAAGAACTGAGAGAGGAATGGTGTGCTTTCTGGAGGAAAGAAATGCTTATTCAGTTGCATCTTATACTGAAACAGAAAGCAAAAGGCTTCTTCTCATAGGCTGCTTAAGTTTTGGTCTTAACCAACTTTAATCTCATTCCTTTTCTCCTTTTTGAAGGTTGTTTTACAGCTGAAATGATGGAATTCAGATCATCAACAGTATCTGCTGGTGATGGCTCCCCAAATAATTTGGGGAAAAAATGTGTTTACTGCAAAGCAAAAAGTTTTGGTGCTGTAAAATACTGAAGTGAGAAGACTGTTCTGACTTGTGACCAAATGAACTACTAATCTTTCAATAAAAATAATAAAATCGTGTATCTATTTGACCAAAAATATGAAAATCTAATGTACAGTTGCTATTAGTACTAAAGATTTACAGATGTTTGGAAGAGAATTACTTACAACATGTGCCATACTTGTTTTGGTAAAACTTTGGCAGTTACTACACAGGTGCCTGGTAAAACTAAGGCATCTGACTTGCATTGTATGTTACCTTATCTAAAGTGCCACGCTAATAAAGAACGTGAGAGTATTTGTAGCATTAATGTATTTATACTTGTAAATATGGCAAATAAACACCTGACTTTGTGTGTGAATAATTGTAGTAAGTTATTTTTTGATTTATGAATCACTAAACTCAATCTTTTTAGATGCTGGGGGAAATCAGCTTTACAAACAAAACCAGTGTAGAACCACAGAATAGTTGAGGTTGGATGTGAGCTCTGGAGGTTATCTTGTCCAACTTCACTGCTCAAACAGGGTAACCTAGAGCCAGCTGCACAGGGCTGTCTCCAGATGTCTTGAGTATTTGCCAATGATTGAACCTCTCTAGGCACCCTGTTCAGTCCTCAGAAGTTGTAGAAAGAGCACTGGAGCTTTATTCAGAGTAAAGTTGGAGTTTTTAGCTTAGTTCTTGTATCTTAGTTGATAGCTTTTCAGTTAAAAGTATTAATGTTTTCAGAAGGGGGTGCAGTGCTGGAGAGGAGCTGACCTATGTAGACTGTGAGAAAAGTTATTCCCAGCTCACTTGATACAGGAGATAATTGGTAAATTCTACTGGAAACTTTTCAGAAACCAGATGGAGTTTTGATTGTAGTATGTAACAAAAGTTAAAAGCCATAACACTAGAGAAGGGTACACCAGCAATCTTACGGTTTCTACTATTTATTAAACCATTTTTTCCACTCCAAAGAGCAAGTTATCTGTAATGCTTACATAAATACTAATGCATAATTCTCAGTGTGTGTATACTAGGCAAGTTTTGTATAAATAAAAAGGCAAATTCTTGATGACTTAACTTTCTTCATAGTTTCAAAATCAGGGTCTTGATTTCTTCCACTCTTTTTTGTTGTGCCATAGCTTTTTGTATATGCAAAGTTTAATACATCAACATAAAATAATGGACTTCAGAGTACTGGTCACAGAAGAGGAGGACAAGAAGCTATTGTAGAAAGGCTTCTATGAAAAGGATTTTATTGGGTTCATGGATAGGAAACCTAAATATAACAACGAGCACAGATGTTTTGTAGGTCAGAAAATGTTTTTAAAAATATGTATGCATGTCAAAGGTATTGTTTCTCTTTTATTTGGTACTGGTACATTAATCAGGTATGCATGTTCGGTGTCAGCAACTGAAGAAAGAAAAAGTGTGGAGAAGTGGGTAAAGAGTTGTAAAGATGAAAGACTAGAAGATATATCTTACAGTGAAAGGACTGCAACCTCTAACAGATACCGCTTGATCATAGTTTTGGATTTCCATAAGCAACAAATTTCATAATGGATCAAATAACAAATAAAGGCCTTGTATAAATGGTACAAAATTCAAGCTAAAAATCAGATTGGAATTGATAATTGTTTAGTTTTATTAAAAACCTGGGAAGAGTTACTGCAGGTTGTCCATTAGCATGTTTAGGAGGATGCTGTTTTTTAATTGTGAGTGTAAGGAATAAATTTACCAAGTCTGTTTATTTTATTTATAGGTATATTTGTGTTGACTATGCTTTTTCCTTTCCTCTAGATCTAGTTGCTTTATAGGAGGATATGGCCATATGTGTTTAAATGCTCCATATTGTCTGATGCGTGTTTGAAGGTATAAATCTTGCCCATATGATGGGCATGTATTGCTAAAAGGCTTTTGTTGAGAAAAGAAGCTTTATTTTTTATTTTTATTGTTGCCATGCTCTTTTTATCATATAGGACAAAAGGACTGGAGACTACTTTTATTTATAGTAGCAGATTTAATAACAGCAATTTATTTAATAAAGTGTGCTCTGTCAAGTTTGGGATGTCGTTTGGATAGAAGCAGTTTGTGTGCTGATGTATTTATACAATTTATAGATATACTGTGTAAACTAAGAAAACAGATACCTAGAAAGTCTGTACTTCAATGAAAGGTGGATATTTAATTTTTAGTGTATTGCTGAAATGAACTTCTGTGTTGCTACTTAGTTTTCAAGATCAACTGTTCAAAAAATACAAAACAGTTTTATTTTCTCAACCGTAAAAGGCCACAAATAATAACTTCAATTTTTATGTACAAGCAGTGAAACTTCTATTGCAGAATCTGCCATGTCTGATAGCAATTTTTTAAAATGTAGATGCTATTTTCAGTATTTCTGACTTTTTCTTAGTACTAGACTTAAAGAGTATACATATTTCCATTTTAAATTCTACAGCAAATTATATAATAATGGATTTCTAATTAAGGGTATGTGGTGGTGTTTAGTATTATTCTATATTTCCATATCCTTTACTGCGACACTGAACAGAAAAGGCTGAAAAATCTTTTTTCAATTATTTTTTCCTTTACAAAGACAGGTTTCTGATACTGCTGTTGTTGACAGAAATAAATGTGCAATGAGATGCTTTTTTTAATAGGTGTTAGACTTTGTTGTAAATCTGAGTATTTTTTAATATAACCATCAAAATTATGTTTCTGATAGAGGCTTAACAACACTGTGTGAATGGCTAGAGGAGGACAGGAGCACCAGCTGACGAGCAGTTGAGAACTAGCAGCTGAAATATGGCACTGTGTTTGAAACATGCATCCTGATCTTACATTTACTGAGAAACGTAAGGCATGTAATGGCCTCCAGCAGATGGCAAGGAAAAGGACCAAAAAGAATGGAGAAAAGAGCTTGCTCTTTGTACCATCTGTCAGAAAATGTTTTTTTCTGTCGTTGCTCAGAAAATTAGGTATTTCTGGAACAAGCCAGGTCTCCTGTTATGACAGATAAGGCATTTGTGGAGACTACCAGACCAAATTAATGCAAAAAGCTAGAGCTTTCACAAGACCCATTACACTGGTGTCACCTTCAGCTACACTTTGCTGAATGCAGGTGGACATGAGCAGGTAGCAAATAGGACAAACCTACACAGGACAGAAGCATGTGAAACAAGCTCATGGCCAGGAGCATGTCTGTCAAGTGTGCCCAGCCATGCTCCCTCCTGGCTGAGGAACAGGAGGATGGGTAAAGATGCTGGCATTGCATTTCCAGACAGAGGTTTTCATAAAGTGTGAAGCTCTGCCATGCATGTCACAGCCCCTGGAGGAACTGTATGCTGGGACCAGAGTTAAATAAAACTGCACCAGTGACAAAAGCTGAGGACAGTTTGTGTGTGAGGAGCCCCACTCACAAAGAAACTTGTGTCTGTGACTAAGAATTAGGCCAAAGGTGTGGGAGTTTAAAGAGACCCCATTAGCATTAAATAACTCAATTTTGTCCTTGCTTATCTGCTCCATTTGCCTATATCTGTATTTTCCTATGTCGATCCATGTGTGAGCTCATTCTAATTAACTGGCTTCAGCATGTGGAATACCTTTGAGTTTGCACATCCCACCACACTCACTGGTAAATACTGTTCCCAGGAGGTGCTTCCCCTTTGACCCAGTTCAAAAACATGGGTTCACATTCTCCCAGTCTTCACCCTGCAGAGCAGCTCACTTCTGGGTCCTGCATACATGGCATGGGCAAAAACCCCCCAACCAACCATCATAAATATGTTTAAGGAATCTCTCTGGTTTTGCAGGTACTAAGGAGAGACCTCTTGAGTATGTGATTTACACCAGAAACAGAACTTTGCACAGAAGGCTTTTTGAACCAAAAGCTAAATAAAATAGTACCTACAATAAAATGGACACACTATGTGAAGTTTTAATTTCACCATGTGAAAAACACCTACAGAAATTCACATTGCATAAACATACCTGCAATTTGAATCAGAAAATGCAGCATATCTTGATACGAAATATAAAATTTAATTATAAAAATAATATTACTTGTCCTCCACTAGTGTTCATTGCACTTTTCTCTGTTTCACAGAAATCTTGCCTTTATTTCAGAAAAAAATACATTTTTCATATCAACCATGTCAGCTTTGATCTTGGTATATCTTGATCTTGGTATCTGCACAGCAAGCTGTCAGTATGGGATTGACTATTGTTGTAAAACTGCTTTTGCAACAAAGCAATTATATATGCCAAGAAGCTGTGTTTTTAAAAGGTCTAAATAAGGCTGTAGAACATTTCTGAGTTCTGAAGCAAGCCTTTCTGATGGGAAACATGTTGAGACATAATTATACTTTCTTCTGAAAGGTGGTTTTAAGAAGCAGTTAACACCCTACCCTGAAGTATGCACATTTTGCTATCATTTTGAGTAGTGAATTAATATTTATAATGACGTATCAGCAGTAAAGGGATTTTTACTGGTACTAAAGAATGCTTTCATATGTGCATCGAGATAGTCTATAAATTTTTTTACTTCTTTAAATCATCCTTAATTACATTTGGTGGTATATGCTCTTTCCTCTGTAAAATTATAGTTCATACCTGCTTCAGGACCTCTCCAGAAAGACCAAAAGACCCCTACCAAAACCTAGAAAAGGAGGCAAATATCACAAAGATTCATTCTTTGGACTTTTGCAGGCCTGTGTAGAGAGTCCTACATAGAGAAGGCTCTGGCTATTTTTAAGCATTGGGTTAGTCAGTTAATTTATCTAATAGAGTAATGAAAGGCCCTGGAAGATATGGGGATTTTTACAACTAGGACCTGCTACAGTTCCACAGGGACTGCTCTGGTGATGTACTATCTGTGGGGAAGGATTCCTAGCATCATATAGACTAAATAATTTTTTTTGATGGCTATGGTAAAAGAGTATATTTTTCTTTTGGGGGGAATGCAGAGGTTTCAGATCTGCCATATTTCTGTTGATATTGATTTAAATGGGAGCCAGAGCAATGCTGGATGATGTAATGAGAACTGCTATTCACTTCCTTTGTAAAACCCAATCCTGAATTCTTTACCTATGCCAGTCTCATTCAGCTCTATCTTGGAATGCTGATTTGCCAGCTTTGTTTCAGAAATGTTAGCTACAGTACACAACACTCAAAGTTTCCTCTGAAAATCTAAAAAAAAATCAGGTAATATGGTGTTAGCTAGATCAAAACAGCAAATGACATTTCAGAGATGGGAACAAGGAAACTGGTGTGTTCACAGATGTGAATGAGATGGCTGATGTTCTCACCAAAAATGCATGATCTGCTAAATGAAACCATCTTAATGAACATTTTCGGCAGTGTGATTGATTTTATACTTTTGCATGAGACTGTGAAGGTACAGAGAGCCAATAATGAGTTAAAAGAAATTGATCAGAGATGATCTCTAGCAATATGATGTGCTTCTGCTGCCATGTAATTATTTTGGGTCCTCATTGGTACTGGTACTCAAATGCAATTGGATTTTTGCAAAAAAAAAAAGGTGTAAAAGAGTGAGTACCAGGCCATTTCTTAGACTGGCAGCAGAACAAGACAAGAAGAGATATTTTTGTAATTCTGGGAGACTCAAGATTACTTACAAAATAATTGAGAAATACACATGTCAAGGAGCAAACAACATCATTAGAGTTAACTCCACACTCCGAGACAGTAAGTAGACCAAAGTCACCCAGTCTTCCTTTAAGAAATGCCAGATTTTTTATTTGTCACTTGATTCTTTCACCCTGTGCATATACATTTCAGTATTACTACATGCTGAAATTCATTATTCTTGTGTGATCTCCTGCCTTCCTTGGGCTGCAGTGTGGTTGGTTGCCCGTGGGGGTAGGAAGAAACATACTGGTACAGTCACAGATCTTGGGAGGTTATGCTTTGTAATACAGACCCCATTTAAAAAGTATTTTTTTACATAACAGATATAATCCAGCCTTTTTTTTACTAATACTCCCAAGGATGTGTTAGCAACGCATCCTCAGTATGTGAGAATTCATGAGAATAGGCTCAGTGGTAATGGGAAACAGCTGCTGGAACACGGACCCCAGGCCCTGGGTGACTTCTCTCGAGATTTATGTCAAAAAATCCTCCACTTGCAGTACAAAGGGAAGAAACATTTCCTGTAAGGGTGAACTAGGTGAACCAGCAGATATTCTAAAATAGCAACCTCTGTGCTGTTCAGTGGTAGCATAAAGCACTGTAATGTCAAAAATATTACTGTTTCATTGAAGAGAGTATTTTTTGTGTCGAATAAGGTTGGGGTTCATCAAGCTTCTTTCTGCCAGAGAAGAGGGGTGGATTAAGGTGAGCTTTGTCCTCTGCTAAGATAGCTGCTTTGTTGAAACTTGTAGGAAGGTAGTATCTCATAGATCCTTTCTGTTTTGTTATCTTTTGGTTGAAATTATTAATGGATTCAAATATTGTTGGGAGACTCCCAGGTAGGCACACAAATATACATGCTCAGTAACAGTAGAAACGCAATGCCTTGGGAAACTGAGCCAAAAATGACTTCCAGTAGAAATTGCATGAGAGCTGCACAAACTGTATGGGAGTTTAGCCAAAACCTCATTAGCAATAGGATCTTATCTATGCTGATCTTGAAGTCTGGTTCCTAAGGGTAGGGAAACTACGGAAGAACAACAGTGAGGGAACTTAACATTACAGCATTATTCACCTTTATTGAGTAAAGTCAGCCAAATTACTCCAACCTATTGGTGGGAAGAGATTGTGTTTCTTTTCTACTCCCTAATTTCTAGCTCCAGATGGCAACATACCTGGCTAACCCATAAACAGACTCATTTTGCCATCCTATGCCACTAATAACCAGTGGCTTGCCCTTGCTGCCAAGCTGTTGCTCTCAGGTGAGAAATGTTTTCTTCTGCTTTTTACTCTAGAAGTAGTTGTACCTACAGTTAGTGGCTCTTGCCTCTGTATGTGGTGGGGTTATTAGTCCCCAGCCAAACTTTGCACCTAGAGCTGGCAGCTGTTTCCTGACTCAAGGTGGTGGCTTCCAGCTCTTGATGCAGATAGGCCTTGGTGTATGCTGCTCAAAATGGGATGCAGGGCTGGGGTTTGGATTGGCGGCATCTATTCAACACCTCCTGGGGCAGAAGGGTAGACACTCCTATTTTGGAACGTGCTGTTCTTAAGGACTTTTGCATTTGCATCTTGTTTTGTTAATGGCTTTTACTCTGCTCCATTCTTTTGTCTTTTTTTTTTGCTTGGAGCTGCACAATATAACTGCTTTTACTCCATGTGCCTATCATCTGTGCCAGAAGTATCTGGCTGAACCAGAAATTAGAAAAATATGTGTATGCAGATGTTAGGGACCTACAAGAAAAAAATGCTGAAGACCAACAAAGGTGATCTTTGCCCTTATAATCAAAAATAAAGGATCCTTTTTTTTTTTAATCTAAAGTCTTCTTTTCATGTCGTGTTCGATGTTGGGTCTTCCAAAATGTTCAGTGCAGCTGTAAGGAGAGAGGTTGTATCATCTCTTCACCACTGGATCAGCTGGGCTTAATTACTGACCTGTGGTCTGTCCGTGAATATCTTTGGCAAATCAGGTAATGCAAAAACATGAGTCACTGACAGTTGTCATGTTTTACACTGCAAATCTGCAGAATGTATTACTTTCTTTGAATTAATTTCTGTGTATAACCACAAAGCAGGCAAATTCAATGACTCATGGACTTACTCTGTAAAGTCTCGTGCCAGTTCAAAGAATTCAAAACCATTTAATGGGATAGGTGTTTGGAATGGAGAGCACATATGGTCCTACTGCTGTCTCCCTGCTGGGGCTATTTCTTGCAGTTAAAGTTCAGTTTGCAAGGCTTCCTTGTGTTCTCTGTATTCTTTATTTTACAATATCAAAATAATATTGTTAGTTTCCACTGAAATATTCTTGATATAAACACAACTATGACTAAAGACTTAATCAAACTGTCCCATGTGGAACTCTTGTTTAAAAATTATTTGGAGTTTTTTCAGGGAGGGGATAGGCATACATAGCCTTTTCAAAAGAGCCATTTGCCTGAATTAATATTTGTCCTGAGTCATCTCAAGTTGTACTCAGTGGCTGATTATCTTGTAAAACTGTGCAACTCCTTAGTAGACTGGAGGCTAAAGATTGTAGCAGCAGAGAGAAGACACCTGAGGAGACCACCATTGTGCTCCGTTGAACCCGGGATGAGACTGGGACTTTGGAGCCCACATAAAACCTGATAGTTTCAAAGACCCCCCTTATATCAGCAATGACAAATGCCTGGTTTGCAGCCTTACAACTTTTGTAGTGAGTAAATTAAACCTATTCCCTTTCTTGTTTGGTGATTCTATGATTCCAGACTCTTTCTGGAGAAGCCTGCTGCACAAAGGGAAGGGGCAGCAGGCCCTGGTCTGTGAGAAGGTTCAGGTCTTTCACAACATGACAAACCATAACATGTAGGAGGGTTTCATTTATTATTATGTTCTGATTGAAGAGATTTCAGTGTCAGTTGGCAATAAAGTCATCAGCTGATGTTACTGCCAGGCAATGAGGAACTACTGAAGGAGATTTCCACATCACTTTGTTTGCATCCTGACGAGCGTTTCTTTCTGTACCAGCTTCCGTTGATAGTATCACCTCTGTACCTACATAGACTCTGTTGGCTTGTATATCTTGACTCTCCTAAAAGTATGAAACACTTGCAATATGAAAAAACCCATCTGATAATAGTTTCAATAAAATGCTGTTAGGCAGCATAGCGTCAGCGCTCTTAAGAAACTATTGGCAACAGAGAAGGGAAATGGATTTAACATCGATAGGAGATGACTGACCTATTGCTTCTCAGTTGCATGGATGTTGCTAGCCCTTTGCCTGTGGCTCCTTGGCTGGAGTTGTATCAGGCAATAGGCAGCCAGGTAAGAAGAGGCAACTCCTCAGGAGTGCACCCAGTGTTGCCGGTGTGCCGTAAGACTCAGCTGCGTCTCCTGGTCCTCAGCGGAATAAAGAAATCTGAAGGAAACTCTGTGCAGAAATTTCCTCAGATCTGTTCCCAGAATTCTACCAACTTTTGGGAGAAAGTTGCAATTACCAGCCACAGGAAACCTGGGAATTAAGAAAAATCTTGGCCTGGGATATCCCTCAGAGTTGCTTCAAAGAATGAACACGCGTTTGTTTTCTCCTTTTTAATAAAAAAATACGTATGGCACAATTGTTCTCATAAATATCAACTTTGCTACTTTGTGGAAATAACAAAATTCCATTGAGATCAAATCAGCTGATTCCTTGCTTGGAAACTCAGTGGGACTTCTGTCTGCTATCCTTTCTTTCCTTTGAAGATCTCTGCCTCTGAAAATGTGATTCGACTTCTCTTTGAGTGACACTTCTCAAACACGCTATGGAAATACTTCCCAGTATAACTATTAAGTTTGAAGTGAAGCACGGTGCAATAGTTATAATCCTTTACACTGTAATTTCTTCAAATTTCTCTACACTCTAAATGGTGAAAGATAGTGACATAGATACTACTAGTAGTTTGACTGTGTTGTTTGGAAGCATGCTGCTGTGAGCTGCCAATATGTGATAAGAAATACAGTGGAACAAATTTTTACTCCACTAACAAAACTTACGTTTGGTACAGAAAGGTCATGGGTGATGCATAAACTTTGTAAAAAACAAGGTAGAGCAATTTTTCTCAAGATGCTCCTTAAGAGCTGATCTGTACTATTCTGATCTAAATGTTGTGAGCCTGGATTTGTGTTGGGTTGTTGTTTTTTTTAAAAGCTTAAATCTAGAAGTGTTCCACAGCTGAGTATCTTACATTGAACATGGAACATTATAGCTACTGCAGTTCTTCAGAGTTAATGAAATTGAGAAGGAAAAGAAACAAGTCTATGTGAGTCTGTGGTAACATTGTTGCATAAATTAGTGGACATAATACAGCCAGTAAACAACATTGAAAAGAATAAACATGATGGGAAAGACCATTCTGGACCACTTGTCTATCAGGTTAACATCTGTCAAATCAGGGATTTTGACTTTGATCTGGGATGCCCTCCTTCGTAAGTGTCCTTTTTTATGGAGCCTGTGCCTGTCCAGAGCACTCCTGTTGTAGAGGTCTCTGCTGGAAGTGGCTCTTCTGTACTGCAGGTTGGCACTGTCGTACGTGTACGTGGTGGCTCGGGGGTCACGGAGGCTCATGGACACATCTGTACTGCCAACGTCATTTCGTATTTCAAGTGGTCTGAGAAGCATGTTTCCATGGGCATCAACCTGTGTCAAGGAAGGAATGTGGATTAGACAAGTTCCTCAGCCAGCCCAAGGTGTTTCCCAGATGGACCTTGTAGCTCTAGTGTCGAGGTGCTCCTGGGGCTGCAATGACAGTCATGGCTGCTACAGCATTCACAAAAGTGAAAAGATACTGATTACATTTTCCTGACTAGTGTGAAATTAGCTATTAAATATCTGAGCACCTTCCATCCTCACTCAGCTTCTTGGTCTTGTAGTTCAGTTAGTTGTCACATCCTCTGTGAAGTAAGACTTTTGTAATTTTCTTTTACTTGGATCATGGCCTTTATGAAATACTGTTTTTTAAAGTCTGTAGACTGGGCACCTGAAGCTTTCACATACTTGAGGTGAAAAGAAAATGTTGCTGTCTCTGCCCATTTTAAACAGTTTTTGACTGTTTTAGTGCTGCAGATTAGTTTCTAAAAGTTTTGTAACAATGGGTTCATCATATGAAGAGCATGTAGATACATGCATATTTTATCAGTTATTGTAAAATACTCATGATGAGAATTGCTTTTGGGCAATTACTGTATTACAGGGATGTAAATCATAGCATACTTAACTTGTTCATGTGCATATAGAATAACCCATTTTATTCAATGAAACCTTAAATTCAGTTGCATTTTTATGTATTGGTATCAGAAGCAGTTGTTTCAAATATGTTTGTCACTTTATTTGTGCTATTAGTCAGAGCACTGTTTTAAGTACCTAAGCAAAGAACTGAAAACTGCAACCAGTATGGACATGTCTGGCACAAACAACTATGTGTATATATAAAATATTTTTCGTATCATTTTCTTTCTTATGTATGAATGTAATTAACCATGAATTGCTGCGTTGCTACAAAGTGTTTTCCTTTTCACAAATCTTTAGTTTTCTACATGTTTGTAGTAAAACCCCTTTTGAAAAGTTTTTGTAGTGTTTCCAGGCTGACTTCTGACTTCTCCATAAAGACTTACTAGATGTTTCAAATTCACAGATATTTAAACATTCACTGTAGCTCATATGAGGGAAATATACATCAGAACAGAGGCCTCTTAAATGAAACTTCAAGGTCTTCACCTCGAGGCTTGAATATTAATGTTGTTTTTGATAAACTGTGGTATTTGACCTATCTCAAATTTATAACAAACTAGACCATGTCTGTGGATACCTTTATATCAGGGAATAAGATATTAATTATAGACAATACCTAGTCTTGTGAAGCACTATTGATATGCAATGCTTTGTTTACATTCTGAGCTTTACATTTTTAGTATGACATAGCAGAGCTAGGAAAGGATATTATAATCTACAGCAGATTTGAAGTATGTGCAAGAAAAGATTCCAAGCAAAACACACAGGGAAAACCAGGCTCTGTGGGTTGCTGCAAAGGAAAGCTGGGACCACAGAAAGTTTCAGTTCCACCTGGCAATGCAGAAGATGTTCCTTCCCATCACCAGGAGAAATCTTTACACCATAACTGCTGGCATATTTGCACTGTGCCAGACTAAGCACTTAATAACTGAAAGCAAAGCAGTGAAGGGACTATTCATGCAAAAACCACACAAGAGAACTGAGGGGTAAAAAAGTCTTCTAAGTGAAGTAATAAGTCATCACAGATACAAAATGCACTAGTCAGGTTAGGAAATGGATTCTGTATGTGCTGAAACAAGCATTCAGTGGGAACACCCCAGTTTCCACCGTAGTTTTGGTGGGAAAAGTTCACATATTCTAGGTTAGAAAGGCCAGCTTGTCACAAATCAGCATGGCATTTCAAAAGTTTCCTTGAGATATGGGCTACCCAGTTCACACTTTTTAGGTCAATTCCTCAAATCTAAGAAGGAGGATTTAAGCTAGGGTTTCCTACTCTCCAGAGGACTGCCATAACTATAGGACTATTCCTTTACTCTGAAGATCTGACATTATTTTTGTGGAAAAAACCAGTGATCTCAGAGTTGTCTCTGTGAAAAGAATTTGGTTTTAATTCTCAGAAGATAGGTCAATCTTTTCTTTCCAGTTTTATGAAACAGCTCTTTCAGCTGTCTTTGATTACATAATCTAATATGTAAGATAATTGAGTTTAGTGTTATAATAATAGTAACAGTAATGCAAGCATCATTAAGCAGTTATTAAGACTTTTCTTTTGGGACGACAACTCATAACTGCCTGCACTCTGAAGTGATTCACAGGGATCTTTCTTAAACTAATATGCTCTGACAATTTATTTTGAGCCAAGCAGTGTCTGAATTCCTGCTCTAAGTGTTCTGAATGAACCTGTTATTTTAAAAACAAATTTAATTTAAACCATTTTAGGCAAGATTATTTGCATGTCATGAAGCAAGTTGGTCTTGGAATTGCAGGCTTTGCAATTCAGAACAAAGAGCCTTACACTGATCTTGACTAAATTAGCTCATGGAAGTATAAAAGATGTTCTAATGTACCTGGTAAAATTGCTCTGTGCAATTTCCCACATCATTACAACCCTTTCAGTATATTTTGAAGTTCACTCCAAAGAATTAAAACTTGTGCAGCTGATCTGCTGCTGAGCCAACAACTGTGGTGAAATTGTTCTCCTCAGATGCACTTGGTTCATTACAATCTAATTGTAATACTAACCCACACCTCCATCCATGGTATGACCACCCCGCCTGGGCATGTGCTCCGTATTTTATTGCCTCTATCTTTAAGAGTGAAGCAAGACAATTTTACACCAATCAGTAACAAAGGTACATATGACTAGAGTCACTGAAGTTCCACCTAAATGTAAAGAAATAGGATACAAATAAGTTGAGAATGGGGAAATGTTAGGGAAGACTTCATTGTAACTACTGGCATTGATCGGTGTGTTGAATCTGTCTTCTACCCCATAGGGAAGCCTATTGGGTAAGAATCACTCTATGTGTGCTGAATCCTTTCATTGGGGATTAGCATTTTTCTGTGTATTGCTTTAAATATGTTTTTGCAGTCAGATACTATCACTGCCAATCCTTGAACCTTAACCTGTCACCATTTTTTATTAATGAACAGTGATATTCCATAAGCTGTTAGTGTGAGTCCTTCACAGGTGGTGGCAGTTGCCGGCAGTGGGTGACATACTCAAATAAAGAGGAAGACCCACTAAAGGGTCATAAACTGGGAAGACCTGCTGAGGGGTCTCCCTTAGGCTGTCCCTGACTAAGTCAGTCAAACCACCCTCTGATCCAGCAGGACAGTTCAGTGAAGGGTCCCCCTAACAGGACGCTGACAGACTGGTCTTGGCTTTCCTGGGGCGTTGACAAACAAGTCGAACACTAAGGGTTGAGTAAATGTCCCCACGCTAAGGGTCAATGAAACCTCCTTTTTTCATGTGACACTTAGAAAATTAGTTGCCTGCTCAGGATCATCGAATGATATTGTATGTGTAAAATAGTTAAAGTAACAAAAAGAAAACAACCCACAACAACAGTCCTGTATTGACCACATAAAGAGTAGTCAGACAGCTCTAGGGGAAGTGCATGTTAGCATTCCTTGACAGAGAATGGGTCTCAAATGCTTAGTGCTGTCTGGAATGAATTTTTACCTATTTTTTTTTTTTTTTACCTTAACTGTTGGGAGATAAAAGGTAAGAACTTCTGTTTTCTCTCAATACAAACCCATTGTTTCTTCCTCTTAAGATGAAAGACTCAGGGCCATGTTATTCATACAAGCTATCTTATTGGAACAAATGCTGTAGTGTTAGCACAATCTGATCTGCAAAGAAACAGCTTATGCTCAGCAGGGCTGTTCTAATTCACAAGGAGGTTTACTTGAAGGTTAAGATAGTTGCGTGGTTATGTGCTTCCCTTCTTTTTCTCCTTCCAGTAGCCACTGTATTGGAAAATTGTATGTTTTCCTTGGAGCCTGTGGCTGGTCTCTGGCTTTATATCCCAAGTGTTTAGTGTTTCACAGAACAGTTGAAAGGAACGTGTGATGCTGTGCAGAACTGGGGAGACAATCTATCACTTGCCTTGTGTTGTCATTTATGAACCTTTTGATGGCTCAGCTCCTTTCCAACTCACATTATGATTGCATTCTAACTTTTTCTCATACTTAAGAGGTATCTTCTGTGTAATTACTATTCACACTGTAATTGTCTGGGGGAACAAGCAATTGTATGCATGGACAATCTCAATATTTTCTTGCTGGGTGGTTTGTCCTATATATCCATAATTATGCCGGTGTCAGTGACATTTAGCTTTGACAAATGAACAAGGAGATATAAACAGTCTTTATGCTTTATTCAGAGAAACAGAAAGATTGTTTACTACAAATTAATATTTTTAATATTAAAAATAAAAATGGCATAAACTGTGCAACTGGAGAGACTTCACTTCCACCTTCTTCAGTCTGTAGAGCAAGGAACAGCCACCTAAGAAACAGCAGTTCAGTTTCATTTTTCATCTGGTCTTCTCTATACTGTTAATATCATATCGTGGTCAATTGCTGAGTGTTGCTCACACATCTAAAGCTTGTGTAATCTGGTGAAGGAATTTGAACTCTTTTAGTCTTTGGAGTTGTATGTCACATAGGAACAATCAATATCTTCACCTGGCACAAAGAGATGAAGCACTGTTACATATTTTCTAATAGTTACTAGTCCCTGTATGGATAAGTGGTGTGGGTCAAGAGTAAAAGGGAAAAAATATCCTATAGCTATACATACTTACAGCTGTACTTCTTTTATGCTAAAAAGACCCCTTTCCCCTGCTCTGGTGCAGGCACCATAATACCAGTGAAAACTCTCAAAACATGATGGAGGGGGGCTGGGAGTGGTTTCACTGGAGGGCACATAACCTCACTGTGTCCCACTGCTCCGGTCATTGCACTCTTCCTGCCAAAGACAGAAATACAACTGTTTGGCATCAGCATTTCTCTGATGAGTAAAATTAATGTTCACAATGTACCACATCAATATGTGGGATACAAAATTCACTGATACCCATTCACATGTGTGTGTTTATGTATATGTGTATAAGTATGTATTTAAGATCACAAACCTGTACTGTACAAGCAGAAAGCAGTCTATTCACTGAAAGTACTCTCAGTTTCAGAATGAGATTGCTGTCTGAAGCGTGAGTACTTACAAATCCTGGTACAAAGCATGTATGACTTCCTTTTTCTATCAGAAAAATGCTGGTATATGCATGTGGTGCTTTAAAAACTTTCCATCCCATTCTGAGTACCATTCTCAGTGTAATCTTTGCTGCACAACATTTAGACAAAAGCTTTTAGGTATGAGTTATGGCATTTTTTTAGTTAAACAAACTCTCCAAATATGTAGGAAAATAACTTACCTGCACTCTTATCCTTTACTCAGTTCAGTGCATGGGGGCACATGTAGCCAAGGCTGACCTCTGAAGAAGTCTTGATTTCCTCTTTGTCATGAATCCTTGCTGTGCTGCTTCTCACCTAGGCTGGGTTATCTCAGGAGCTGTTGAGATAGCTGGTCAGAGTGTGGGTTGTGTTGTTTTTTTCCCTTCCTTATTTTCCATAGAAATGGATAGACAGTGTCTGTGCACAACAATCCATACGAGGGTGGCTTATCTCCTCTGCTCTGTGGAAGACAGTACTTTTTGGGGTCTTGGAGACTG
Organism: Corvus cornix cornix; assembly: GCF_000738735.6. NCBI lineage: Eukaryota > Metazoa > Chordata > Aves > Passeriformes > Corvidae > Corvus > Corvus cornix. The sequence goes on from NC_046334.1 coordinate 47,385,276, forward strand.
CTGATTGCCTGAACTGAATTTGTGCCCTCACTGTAATAAAGCATCGCCTACACAATGGGACAGAAGGCAAATGTAAGTAAGAACTTTTAATGGACTCGTGAGTTCACTGATACTGAGAATCTGATGGCTTTGTTAATGATGCATAGCTGTAGTGGTGGGACACCAGACACACAGCTCTAGAATCAGCTATCACAGAGTTTCTGAAATGCACTTCCTGATGTGTATGTGACACTAACCATCTATCAAGATAAAGTCTTACTTGTTAGAGTTTTATGTGTCAGTCTCATTCTTCAAACTGAACAGAGGGCTCGAATACAATTTTGTCCAAACGTTATCACCTCAGGCTGTAACAGTACAGAAGTTTACAGGACAGCATAGGCAAGTTCTCATTAATACTTGGATGTAATATATTATAAGTAAAGCAGAGGAAAGAAGAAAATTTTTGGCTCATTACAATATGTATTTCCCCCTGAGTCAGACTGGGCCAAATACACCTGAGGCTTCAAAGGGTTTATTTCCAAAAAACTGGGAAAAAGTGAAATTGGTTTATAGACGTTTACAAGTGCTCAGTGATGTATTGCAAAATTAAACTTGTCCTCATTAAAAATACGTCCATAGTATTACTTCCTGAAGTTTTTCTGGCTTGTTGTTTTTAAGAGGGGATAGTTGTGTTGTGCTTGAATTTAGCTGAGGGAAAAATCCTGACATCTGTGAAAGCTGTTAAAACCTAGCAGCAGCATTCTTGTGTTCCTCAAAGCTCAGTGCTACAGGCTTCATTCAGGGCTCACTGAAGCAACAGAGCCTATCTTTGCTTTTCATTTTTGGTGAAGTTTCTGTGTGTAAAGAGGAACTTTATTATAAACATTTCTTCTATACCACCTTCTAAAGCAAAAAACCATACAGTTGAAGTGATAAATATTTAACTTCCTTGTACCCCTTGTATTTCTTCTCTGCTGCAAAAAAATGTGTCCTGAATATTAATTTGCATTTTCTGTATTTTCTTACTCTTCTTCTCTGCTGCAAAAAATGTGCCCTGAATATTAATTTGCATTTTCTGTATTTTCTTACTCTGTTTTCAGTTGAAGATGGAACAGACCATATGTTGCTGTAATCTCCTTAAAAAACAATTTTTCTCTAGGCAATCTTAAATGCTTTTGCATGTTTTCCACCTGTATTTATCTCTACCATCATATACATGAACCTTGTCACAGTAAAAATAATGTCTGAAAAGACAGCTTGAACATTTTACCTGGACTCTATTTGTTTCCAGTTTGCTCTTCTTGCCTGTAGCATGTCCTGCCCTGCCTGCTGTCTTTTTCTGATGTTGAGGTCCTTTCCCAAAGAAGATGTAGTTTACAAAGGCATATTCCAGCAAGGCCAGGAACACAAACACAAAGCATCCCATCAGGTAAATATCTATTGCCTTGACATAGGGAATCTTCGGCAAGGTCTCCCTGAGGTGGGTGCTGATGGTGGTCATGGTCAGCACAGTCGTGATTCCTGCGAAAGGAAGAAATAGACATCGACTAATAAGACAAGGAAGGAGATTTGAGCACAAAAGGCATAATGGCAGCATTGCAGTTCTCATGCAGATGGATTAATTATGTCATCAGATTCTTAGCAGCCTAGGGAATGCGTTTTGCAGAACTGGAAAGGAAGATATCCTTGCAAGGCTGCTGAGAGCACCTTCCTTGGCTTTTCCTGCAATGGAGGGTGAATGAAATATTACCTTCAGTAACCCAGGCTGTGTCGGAACATCTGGCTTTAATTTTTGCAAAAACTGTGCTAGGGAATGTGGTATTAGCTCACCTGGATAGCAAAGAGTTGATTGCTGTTCTTTCTATGTGAGAAAATGCTTCTCACTTTATTTACAGCAGTAGCTCTTCTTGACCCCATAGGGTGATTTGCATTGCTGTGGGGATCTGGAATAAGTATCTAGCTTTTGATTGAAAATGGAGGGTTGAAAGGAGAAAGGGAAGCCTTTTGATAAAGTGATGGTCTTTGATGAAGTGATACGTATGCTTTTGCCAAAACAACTTTTCCTATTAACTAGGTGCTTGCAAGTAAAGCATTTCCATCTCATTGTGTTATCCACTGCTGGATGTTTTTTTTCTCATATGTGTTTTTCTTTTAGCTGGATGAAATTACTTTTTAGTCTGGTTTAATCACAGGTCATTAATGCACGTAGATAATAGCTCTAAGCACAGATGTAACAACTTTAATTTGCAGAGAGGTGAGACAAAATAGAAGTGGGACAAACTGGCTTTCTGGAAATAGAGTTGAAAAACATATATGCCTTAAAGCACAGGTAGTGGCAGAAGATCTTCATTCTTATGGAAAGTTGTAGGAAGGAACATGGTACGGGAAAGAACCAACTCTGTAGGTAAAACAGACTGATTTGGTGTAAGCTGGCATATTTCCACTGATGTCAGTAGGATCTTGTGTATTTATTCCAGTCACAGATCTGGCCTGAGAGGACACTTTCTAACATCAACAGGGATTGTTCATGAAGCACAGTGTAGATACCCTTAGATGTCTGAATTAGACTTTTACGCTCCACTTTGGAAGCAAAATACTTTTGGTCTGATCCAAAGACCATTATGACAACTGGAAGTCAGTCAGGGTCCCAACCTATGTGCGGAGCAAGGGCTTCAGATGTAGGCAAGGTCACACCTGCCCGCCTTCCTGACAACCAAGGCCCCATGCTGCCTGTGTAAGATCCCAATTAATGATGCTTCAACCATCAGTATGGATTTGGTGCCACTGTTTTCAAAGGCAGCAAGTGTCTATGTAGTTCAGTCATTTTGAGAAGAAGTTACCTAGAGCAACTCTGGCTGCAGAGGCATCGTAATTGATCCAAAAAGATACCCACGACAGAATAGTAATCAGTGTGGAAGGCATATAGGTTTGCAAAATGAAGTATCCAATATTTCTTTTAAGCCGGAAGCTAAGTGATAATCGAGGATATGCTCCTGAAAGAAAGAAATCATATAATGACTAATGCCAAACAAAAGGAAGGCACTGATATTTCTGGGCTGCAGGAAGGGGGGACGATTTTTTTTTAACTTGCCAGTGCTTACCTGTTGTAAATTCCACTCTCTTTGATACCATCTTGTAATCCACAATAGAAAATTGTGGGAGCTCGATGTTATTAACTCCTGTTACTGCTGACTCTCCTCCATTCCAGTAAAATTCAATATCATCAGTAGTGTATCCATCTGAAACAGAGGCACAATTTGATTATTGACTTTTCTTTTTGTTTTATTACTTTGCTTAAATAGTTGCAGTTCAAGTGGAAGGAGCTGTGGTTAATCAGGAATTCAGCCTTCTGTTGTGTGACATTCCTGTTATACAGAAGCCTCCTCTATACCCTGAGGAAGCTTCTAGATGTAGAGGAAGAGAAGACAGAAAACAAGGGCAGAATTCATGATTAAAATTTGTTTTTTAGCTAGCTCTAATACAACTACTTTTCATTCAGGCTTGAGTTGCTCAGTTGCCAGCAGACAGATACATCATCAGCAAAACTTTTAAACTCTCTTTGGAGGAACTCTGACAGTAAAACCAGTTCAGTTCCCAGCTTTTCATTTGATTTCCTATGCAGGATGTGCCAAAATAGAGGGTTGGGAGCCAGTGGAGGCAAAGATGATTCCAGAAGAATTAAGGTGCCTGTAGTATTACCTGACAATGTCTGTCAGAGCTGTAGGTAATCCTTTGATATTCATGAAGCATTTTATATTTTAATTAGACCATGCCATCTTTGATCTTCTGTTATCACAGAAATACTTCTTTTTTACTCCAAACTAGCACCTTTCTTCTGTTTCCTTTTAACAGTGATGTTGATTATTTATAAGTTAATTAAAAATTAATTTGCCATCCTATCACGGGAAATGTTAACATTATTGTTACCATTTTCAGAAATATTTTGATTGAACTCAGAAGTGACTGAGTTAAAAAAAAAATCTTGCAATTGACAACATTTTTGAACTAATATTTAAACTGGTTTCACTTTATTGCATTTTTCTACTTTCCCCAGATATCTACCAAAGGAGAGAACATCTCATCTATTTTTAAATGTTTCCTTCAGGTGTTAGATTTAATCAGGCTTAAATCATATAACACAGATCAAATAAAACGTGTTTGAATTCAGAGCTTTAGAAAACTTGACAGTACTTTTGCCAGTTGAACCACCCGTAGCATCAGAAGCCTCCACAGAGATAGGAACCTATCCTTTCAAATGCACAAGTAATGCAATATCTAGCTAAGGAAATGAGTCTTGAGATGTCTTTTCCTATGATGGTGCCTAGTAATAGCTTCATCCCTGGAAGGCTGACCACATGCAGAATAGATCCGTGTTTCCCTGGTGACAAGCAGAGAATGACTTGCCGCCAGGCTCCAGAGATTGCTTGGAAAGTCTGCAGCTATTGAACAGCCATCTTTTGATGCAAACACAGTGATGGGCTGAACAGTGTTAAATGTTCACATGTTTTATTTCTGAACTGCTCAGTGCCATGGTGTTCTATCTGAATTGCTCTGAAAACCACACTAACCTATGTAATATGGATTGCTGCTTTAAGCTTAAAACTGTGCCTTCCATTATTCATGCTATTTTTATTTTTTTCAAATGAACCATCCCAGGGCTGTGACACAGAGCTCTGCATGGCTGGTTTTCATTCCTTTACACTGCAAAAGGTCAAGGTAGCTGCTTGGTAGCAGGACTTCAGTAGCTTCTTTAAAGGCTTTGCACACAAACCACAGGGCTGACAGGAGCCACATGCAGGGTGTGATACAGAATGATTGAAAGTGAATGAAGACTGCTAAGACTATTTAAAAGACCAAGACTGAGATTGGCAGGGGAGTGTTAACTACATTTTCTTGCAAATCTGTATTATAAAAACTTTCTCTTGAATGATTTCTCTTCTCAGAAAAGGTGGTGTAAAACAGACGGCATTGGAACTGTCATCTCATAATGAAAGGGTATTGATTATGAGTAGACTTGGTACCACACAGGCATCCTCTACATGAGGTGATACTCATCCTTCGTCTTTAGGGGACAGAATAGAAAACAAAAGGGTTATCACTACCTAGATGTTGAGCAGGTACTTGCTGCAAAGTCACAGGTGAAAGTTTAGATGTGAGAATCCTGAATTCTCCTTCAGGGTTTGGAGGAAAACCATGAAAATGATTCTTCTGTTCTGCGCTGTCATCACCTGTTGACCTTTTCATATCCTGACCTCCAATTCTGCTCTGATTGTGCTGCTTCCTTGGACAGTGAAGGCTGGGACCCAGGGCAGAGAGAGGAGTTGCCTCCAGCCCTCAGGAGCTCCTGACTTTTCTTGCAGCCTCTTAAGGCAGCTGCAAACAGCCTCTCTGCAGTTTCTCTGATGTTTTGACGAAAGAGGGAATAGCTTGGCACCTTATTGTGGCTGAAATTCTCTTCCCTGAAGGTGAATTATTAGTGATTTAGTTGTTAAAACCCACAATGGTGCCAAATAAACACCTAGGATATCAAAAGGCAGATTTCAAAATGAAAACAGGCACAACCTCCTACAAAAAGATTGCACCACGTTATTGATACACTGTGTGGTGATGTTGGATCTTTGCTGTCAGAGACTGAAATATTACAGTCTATGACTTAAACATTTTCTTAAAGGACTTTTAAAACTGTATTACAAAAGCTGTAAAGAAGACCACTGCACCCTGAATGGAGCCCTGACTGAGACCTTACACTGCTTGCTGATGAAGATAAACCAACAACTCAGGGCTGGGGACATTCACGGAGCACAGGCTTAACACTTCCAAGGTCCCAGGGCTATCAGCTGCCAGGCTTGAATAGACCCCCTGAACCAAGGGGTGGAGGGAGGAGAGGCTTTGGGTATCTGGGAAAAGCCTCTGGTCAGAGGGGCAGTGACTGCCCATCCTCCACTGTGCAGAGGAGCCCAGCTGAGGGATCCTCACCAGGGCGGGGGAAAGCTTATCCACAGCAGAAGGGGTGACATGGCCCATCACAGGGGCCCTCCAAAGGGGTCCCCAGACCCTGCACCAGAGCACCAGAGATGATGCAAAAGACCCTCAGTGTTGCAAGGGACAGTGTGAAGCCAGCCCCTGCAAGGGAGACACGTGGGCGTTCCCACCTGGCCCACAGCATGTATTAATCCACGGGATTCTGCACTCTTGGGTGTGTGGCACCGTGGTGTGGCAGCGGGGTGTGGCAGCGTGGCCACAGCGGCGACAGGGGACCCTCACCACCAGCAGAGCAGATGGAGGGGAGCAACGAGATGTTGTTGGGACCCTCGGATGGGTGATGTGCTTCCACCTAACCCCTGTCACCCCTCCCTGTTCCCCCAAGGCACCCCCTCCCCCCCTCCCCCCCACTTCTTTCTTCCATTTCTTTCTCTCTTTCTTTTCTCTTCCCTTCTTTTTGCCTCTTTTACTATTAAATAAAATACAGCAATTTTTTGGCATCAACATCTAACCTTGTTTGGTTTTAATCTTGTTTCTGGGAATATTTTGAACCTTCTAAGTCCTTTCCAGTTTGTGCTCAGAGACTTAGCTTGCTTTGCTTTCCTGGGTTTAAACTGGATCGTAACATTTGCAAAAGGAAATTACGTGAGTTTTGTAATGTAAACAAACGTGCTTTTCCCTAGTCTTGTTTTCTATGACTTTGGCTACTAAATGAAAAGTAGAACTAGTTTGTTATAAAGTCAACTGACCAAAAGCAAGAACCATGCATGTAAGGTATCAGCTGGTGACAAGCTGCCACTGCTGACAGGCCATGTTTTTAATCTCTACAGATTTAAAAGAGACTTCCAAATACAGAAAAAAATGGGTCCGATGTGAGCTACTACTTTTTCAAAATATAATGATTTCTTTCTTGAGTTAAAGCTTCCTTAAAGCTGACGGAAATGATGAGAAAGGGATAGTGATGTTTTTCACTCAGGAGCATTCACATGTTTTAGCTCTCTTTTTAGAAAAGTAATTGAGCATCTTGCTGTGGTTTTAGGTAAGGTGAACTTCAATACATTCATTTTTTCCTTGGCAGTCATTGTAATATCTCTGCTAGACACTTAAAAGGTGTAAATTCTCCCTGGGCAGTCCATTCCCTGATGCAATAGGACTGTTGCTGTGTGAAGCCCTTTCCTTATGTGCTTTGCACACTGTTCTAGGTGTGTGAGAGGCATTGCTTGCTTTCATGGCTGACAATGGCCCACAGGTGCAGGAATTTGAGGCCCTCATGTTTCATAGGCCTTGACATGGCTTTTTCTAGCAAACTTGGGAGGAAGACAGTTGCCTGCAGGTTAAAGACAGGTCTGAAGTTAGCAGAAGACAGATTGCTCCTTCTCCTTTTTCAAGGGGACAGTGGCTTTAAGTGAGGAGCTGTAGTGATGTAAATTAAGAAACCTTCAAGTGTGGAGCAGTACTGACTTCTGGCTAGCAGGCAATGAAAAACCCTTATTTTGGGCAGGAAATGCCTTAGCCTTCAAAATGGAAGAAAAGCTATTTCAGTGATAGGAAAAGTGGGTCTTGCCAGTACAGTGGCAAGTGTTAATGCTAGTTTGTTCACTGAACTTACCTGTACTGCCCAGGTATTCCCTCGGCAGCTCTTTTCCCATGTAATCCTTTTCCCTCTGCGTACATATCCATGTCACCAATTCAAATGCATACCTCTGCTTTTGTGACAGAGAGCGCAGCACTCGCAACTGGACCCGGATGTCCGAACACAAATTTCATAAAAGTCAGATATCGCGGGCCTGCAGTATTTCAGTGATGTTGACATGGCTGTCACGGGGTGGGCGCGACGTGAACGGGGGAACCCGGGGCTGCTCCGGCAGCGCGTCCCGGGGCCGCGTGGGGACGCCCGCGCTCTGCGGCGGGGCCGGCGCGGGGGATGCGCGGGGGATGCGCGGGGAGCCGAGCGCGTCTGCTCCGTGCTTCTGGAGGGAGCATGGCCTCGTTTCTGGGCTGACATTCCTAGCAGTCTAGCTCGCTTAATCAAACAGTTTTCCCAGGAATTCTGAGTGTGGTTCTGTTGACCTAAATAATAAGTGACCGCTAAAATTTTACTTATTTATTTGTTGTATAATTAATAATGGTCCCTGAAAAATATTTGCTCTATTTAAGCCGTTTTTTGCTTGCTAGATTCTTTTCCATCTTCAAAACCACTACAAAACACATTTAATTGCCCAGCTCGAGATATAAAACTTCCTAGAAGATATTGTCTAGAAATGAAAATACAGCGCTTAATGTGCCAACACTTATTTCTTTTTACTTCTAGAGCAGCAAGCTGAGAGTTCAAATGAGAACACTTGGTCAGAAGCACAACAGATCTAAAAAGTAACCATATACACACACGGCAAGAAATAAGTTATGTATAAATCTTGCTGTTCACAGAAAAAATATTTTAGAAATGTTGCTGACATTGTGATATAGCCAAGTTTAACAGTGTATGGGATGTCACCAGGCTGTTTTATTTTACATTGCAGCACTTATCTTATCAAATTCCTCTGGGATAAATGAGGATCTGTGTTACATTCACAAATACAAGTCATGGTTCCACTATCATTAGCAATTCAACAGAGATGTCCAAACAGAATCCCTTTTTCCTTCTGATTCTCCAGGGCAGGTAGCTCTGAAGCACCCAGCAGCCGGGTCTCTTCCTTTGGATCTAAATAGGGCTTTTCAAAAGACTACATTAATTCCATGTGCACAAATTAGTTGGCCTTGGGTAAGGACATGAGGCTGGACCCCAACCCTCTTCCATTACTCCCGGATTGTGCCTTTTGTAACAACTTAGTCTTTGTTGCTAAAAATGCTGTATTTTTTTTGTTATTATTCCTATGATTATATTCAAACAGGAAGATAATGCATTTCTTCCACACACCACCAAGGCAGTCCGTACAGTGGTAAATGTATTGTACTATTCCAACTTAAATCTGACATGAATGGTGCACCACACATTTGAAGACGTGTTTTGGAAATCAATGTAACTACTTAACATTAAGGTGCTAGAACTGCTTGAAAAGTCTCCCTGCCACCTGTGTTTGAGTGTGTGTTTGCATCTGTACTGAGAAATGTTTTCTGTTTTCACTGGGGATATGTGTTAGAATTTAGCCTTAGCAACAATGGTCCAAATGAAAACTTGGTTAGACTGCTGGAGTACTAAACATTGTCAGTTATTTAAGAAGGCTTCTCAAATAAAAATAAATTTTATGTATGGGGCAATGTCCCAGTTGGAGACATAACTTCCTATTCATTAGAAGCAGAAAATAAATGTTATTACAGCATAGTCACTCTTGCAAGATCCTAATTTAGTTCAAAGAGTGAATTATGACCTTGCCTTCATTTGCAAGTACCTTTAATATTGGATCATTGTTACTTGTTATCATTTTTTGCCAATGAGACTGATACAAACCTGAAAGTCCTTTGGGAGAGAAATTGTTTGGTTTTGCTTAATATCTGTTTAATGGCTAACACAGCAGGACTTCTCTGTATCACTGTGCCTCAACAGAGGAAATGAAGGATTCTGCATAAGTAGTCAAACTTGTATTGAAAATACCTTACCAGTGAGTTTGGCTCCTTCTACTGGATTATGCCAGTGATGGCAAAGGACCTAAAAGCCTAAAATAAATATAATGCAACGCACAATCAGAAATACACATTAGTATGTTTTAGCTAGTACAGCTTTCATGTGCAAGAGCTCCTCCTGTAAGGCATGCTGGAATTTTATTTTGTGTCCTGTTCACTAGTAAGAATTTAATTCTCATTAGCGATTAAAAAAAAAAAACCAAACCAAACTAAGGGATTATTAGGAAAAGGAAGCAAATGCAAAATTCTTTGTTTATGTTTCCATATACATTCCAATTCATGTTGTGCTATTTTGTGCAGTTTCCTTTCTTTGCCTGAAATAGCAATCTTAAGTTGGCTAGAAAGAAGGGCCATGAACATGATGAAGGACACACTTGATTCCAGTGAAGAAAGGACCTACCTGAGTCACGATTCTTTAGCCTGGAGGTAAGGTGGCTGATGAAAAAAAAACTCTGTAAGATCCTAAGTTAGCACGGTGAGCTTGAAGGGCACATGATTATTTACAGACCGTCAGACTTTCAGATGAAGAAAGCAGCAAATCATATGCCTAGTGGCTAGTTTGAAAGAAATAAAGGGAAATACAGCATGCAGATAAACTGCAGAACTCACTGTTTTCACTCAGGACACAAGCGTCCTGAGTTTATGCTTGTTCAAAAGCTGCCAGAGAAGGACAATAAAAATCTATTTGGGTTGTTAAATACAATGATACTATTTCTGACTGGATGTAGCAAAGTTCAGAGCGCTTACTGCAGGTGTTTACTGAGGAAATATCAGCACGTGTCCTATGCTCTGTTCTAGCTTCATTGATATGTTCTGCTGGCCACTCTCAGAGACAAGATGGGCAAGATGGACATTTATCTAAGATAGTACAACAGTTAGGGGTCTGACATGTTCCAATGCAGCCTGATTTACCCATCTCATTTCTTTCACCTTTACAACACTTTTCTTTCATCACTGGAGTGATGCTTTTTATCCTGGTGTTAAGAATCTCTGACTCTACACATCTCCGTGTAATTCCTGTAAATCAAACTGTGATTAAAAAGCATTGCTCATGCCCACACATTTTGTGTAGTAATAAGAAACCTGCCCATGGTAGCTCAGAGGCTAAAATGTCGTTGAAAACTCTGAAGTTCATTATATGCAAATGTTTAGTGCGCAGTGCCAGTGATTCAAATTTGGACTTGAATAATTTTGATGGCCTATTGTCTAAAATTTTCCACCAATAATATATTGGTTTTTAAAATTTTTTTTAGAAAGCAGATGAGAAGTATGTGTTTGTGACTGGTGTCCTCTTGTGCAGCTCAGATACTTGTGTAATTGTACATGTAATATGTACAGGTGCACAACTGCTGTCAACAGGTCAGCCCTGATACACACATCATATGTCAGTTTCTACAGACTTCTAGCAAGTTTCTTGTAAGCTAGTTTGAGTGGCTCTGAAGCATGAAGGTTTAAAATGGCACTTTAGTTACTTTGGTAGTTACATCTGCTGAGGATCATTTTGTTTAATCGCTTCCACACTTCTCAGTCCTTTGCCTGGATCCTCTTCTTTTGTGGGGTTGAAACTACCGAAGTTCTGAAGTCACACTGTTGTGTTCTTGTCTAAAAACTAGTCAACAGTGATTAGAGCAGAAGCTATGCATGAAGAGGTTAACCTAAACAGTCTCCTTGCCTTGTGTGTCATTTCACTGGCTGGTAATACCAGACTGTCCTTGAGAGCTTGGAGTTGGGAAGAGAGGGTTTCTTTCTTTCCAGTAGCAAGTGTCAGAAATCCCAGCCATCTTATCTTTCTTTCATTCTGAGATGCCTTTTTCCTGAATCTGTTTTGATCTTTCTCCTTCTCCCTTTCCTATTCTTCTTCTGAATGGACACTCTACTGGTTCCCAGCTGTATCTCAACTTCCAGAAAGGTGAATCAAAACTCCTGACCTCTTCTGGAGAGGTTTGCTTGCTTTTTTTCCCTCTTTCATTTTTTTCTTCTAACCTTTATTCCCCTCTGGTTTGATAAGGAGGAAGAAGAAATCCATTTTCTGGAGAAGGAAAATGCAGACCACACATTGTTTCTACTCTAGTCCTGGCAGCACAGGCTGGGAGTGCTAGACTCGGGATGAAAGACCTCAACATGTTGATGGAGACCTGCTCTCTCCTGAAAGTCCCATGTTGCAGTCCTTCCCCTTGTTTGCTAACTCAAAGGACTTCCACACCTCCACATGAACCTGACTAAGGTAACTTGCTTGCAGTGCTGTTAGGAGCACATTTTATGTAGAATTTATAAATCCAATGCAAATCTCTTTTCATCCCCACCAGTTTCTTCCTTCCTCTTTCTTTCTCATTTGAGCTGCTGTACAATAGATGACTCTCATAGTCTGAGCCATAATCCTGGAAGGTTTTTTTGACTTGAGTTGCTTTACAAAGTTAAAAAGGGAACAAAACTATTTATAAGCACATTATGTAAACATTAGCAACAGAGGTCCAGCTGCTTAGCATTCAATTAATTTAGTTCAGTCAATATTGCATGGTACACAGTTTTGTCTGCTCATATTGTAAACACATCTTGCCCTTGAGCACTTATTTCATTTGACTAATTAAGATCTACTTCTAAGTGCTCTCATTTTGTTGCCAGGCAGACTCGCCCAATTTTAGATACAGCTGTTGTACTTGGTGAAAAAGGCATTTGAAATCCACGTCCATCTGGTTGGTTCTCCAGTTTGTCAGGCCAAAACCTGCTCTTCTTTAAGGCAGCAGGGTCTCTGCTTTCCACAGGACTCAGACTGGAGATGAATCACGACACTGTATTTTTATTGCTTATGCCAGCGTGTCTTATACAAGTATACATATTTCTGTGCAATATTATGCTCCCATCTGAGACAGTGAAAACTCTTTTAAAATTTTAATTACTTAATTCAGGTGCATACAGTTTTTCAGAGAGGTAAATGTGGAGGTAAGTACAAGTCCACTGTACTCTGGCTTTTTATATAAATAGTGAGAATGAAGTTTTCATGGTGGTCTGCCCTTTCTTTTCTGATTTTCCTCCCCAGTGGGGAAAGAGGGGAGTGAGTGAGTGGCTGTTTCTACTTAGTTGTCAGCATGGTCTCACTTACTATTCTGACTGTATAAGTAGCTGAATTTTCAATTCATGAACAGTTGTAGAAAGATTTAAAGTTACACTGAGCTACATTAAAATTTTCATTCTGATAAAATTAAGAGTAATTCAGAGGAATTTGGCAATGCACATGCATTGTACATGTACTCTACATTTTCTGTGTGCATATTTTGCCAAAATAATTACACATTACTGAATTCATGTTTTGTGCTGAGAAAAATTTCTTGCCTGAAAAATACCATGTTCCCATGTTCCCTTGGGCAAAAACAGGCTGAGTTCAGAGAGGAGTGCAGTCCTGCACGAAGGAGATAACAAGGTGTCTGAGGTACTGCTATGATTGCCATTTTTTCTTAAGAGTAGGGGGTTTCTGTGGCTAAAAGCATAGGCTAAAGTCAAGGAACAGGCTTTTTGGGTGGTTAATGTACAACCTCTGCTTAGTATCTGCAGTTTTGTGTGGAGGGAAGCAGACATGCAGCACACACGGATTAATGGACTAATGTAAGGTCTAATGGAGGGGCAGCTGCTCCATGGAGGCAGAAGGTCCCAGGTCTTAAAATCAAGAGATTCTGAATGGTTTCCTGTCTGCCTAATCTTGTTGACACATATTCCTGGCCAGAGTAAGTGTGTGAAATATTTAAATTACAGGTTCTGTTGCTTTGACCCTAAATATGAATACAAGTAAGGCAGTCATGGTCTGTGTGGTTTTGATTAGAAATGGTAGAAGTTTAAATAGCAGGGTTTTTTCCCTCAGGAAGAACTCTCCATAGGTAATTTAGTGATCACAGAGAAACAGAATCACAGAAGCATAGAAAGGTTTGAGTTGGAAGGAACTCAGTTCCAACCCTCCTGTCATGGGCAGGGAAACCTTTCACTAGACCAGGTTGCTCAGAGCCCCATCCAGCCTGGCCTTGAATGCTTCCAGGGATGGGGCATCCACAACATCTCTGGGCAACCTGTTCCAGTGCCTCACCACTCTCCCAGTAAAGAATTTGTTCCTAATATCTAATCTAAACCTGCTCTCTTTCAATTTGAAGCCATTACCACTTGTCCTGTCACTACATGCCCATGTAAAGAGTTCATCTCCAGCTCTCTTGCTGGCCCCCTTTAGGAGATTTGAGGCATTGTGTTTTGTTATTTGTATTACTGCAGTGTCAAGAAGCCATAGATATAGATCATGGCAGAGACAGGATGGGCACTCAGAAGATAATTTCTCAAGATTTATAATACCTGTAAATATAGATGCATTGGGGGCAAGGCTTCATTTTCACAAATTGAAGCAAATCCATGAGTACCAGAATCTTCCAGTTTGTTTTGGGTTTTTTTGCTTTTATACAACAATTTACACCTTGGCAGAAGACAACAAAATATATAAACTATACTTATGGCTGTAATATTCTAGGACAACTGTATTGTCTCAAATCACAGTATACCAGCTCTTCCAAGATTGTTATATTACCAGGTGGAAAGATTATTTTTCCTTCAGCTCTGACTGCAGAAATACAGACTCATCTAAGAGCACAGCTGCTTCTGGACAAGTCAGCCCCTCCTCTACATGAATCCTAATTTTTTTTTAAAGCAACCTAAGCTTTTCCTTTTGCTGTTCCCCTGGCCTGAGGGGTCTCAGTGGCTGAAGACTGAGACTTGATGAGGCTGTGCTGGGAAGTGACTCAGCTCCAGCTTTCCTGTCCTCTGTGGTCACCAGGGGATACCCTGGGTCATCTATTGGTACCTCTCAGGTTACTGAGATGACACTAAATGAGAAGAGCAGTTGGTGAAAATAACTCTGCATTCCTCTGTGTGCAATAGAAAAGTGCTTAAGATATACCAGGCTTTGCTAATTTCATGTGCTCATATACTGGAATTGTTGAATGTCAAATATTTGCTATTAAAATCTCTGCATCCATATAAAGACAAGCTATACATCTTTTTGAAAATAAAAAGGGAAGCTCATATAGACTAAACTATCAGCATCTGAGTAACTTGTAAATTTGTGTGCAGTGTAAAAATACATTGTGAAAGTAACATAACTGATTTATAGTCTGCTGGGGAAAGAAATCTTTCCAAAGTGTGGAAACAGAGCAGTCACTGTGGCTTAACACCAGTGTGCTGTGAAGAATGAATTATTTTAGCTCAGCGGCTGACTTAAAAGATGAGTGGTAAGGAATGACACAAACTGAGCCAAAAATACATTTTAAATTTTGATGTGAAAAAAAGGAAACATGCAGTCCTACTTGGCTAATTTCTCAGTTTCAATATCAACAAGCTACTTGTGAATCTGCCTCTCAGAGTATCTAAAAAACAACTTGCTCAGCTTCACAGCTCTGTGCTAGTCTTTCTGTTCCTGTGATGTTTAAATCTGCTGCTATGGATGTTCATGCTGTAACTTTAAAACCTCTCTTGTTTTGCTGCCAGCATGTTCTTTGCAGCTCAGAAGAATGGCATGTCAGAAGTTAATGTGGATCTACAGATTGCTGTGTGTGTGCAGAGTCTCCATGGGCGATCCTTCTGAGAGTGTATTTGCAATGATACGAGCTCAGTGTGTGTATTCTGCATAGGGTATATGGAATAACCTAGGATCTGTTATCTGCATGCCTCAAGAAATCATAAAGTGACTTTCAAATTGCAAAATGTCTTGGCCCAGAGAGCAGTCACTCTGCTATCCCAGTGGGCAATATATGGGATAACCTTGGCAGCCTTTTGTGCTGATCTCCATTCCTGCTCTTGCTGGGGTGTTTCATATGGTACCGTCTTGTTTGTTTTATGAGTGTGCTATGATAAAGTGGGCTATTCTGTGTCCTGCTGTTGCCTATTCTTTTGTTAGGCTTTGTGGGAGCTTGAATACGGCATTTGATCCAGGGGCAGAGTCTGTGTGAAGCAAGGTGTTTTGTGCATGTCATAGTGCAGGCAGCAATGGGAGTACAGCAGGCATGGATGGAGAACCACCTGCACACTGGTGAATTGTGAATGCTGTGAATGGGATGACATGCTAAGAACATCCTATCACTTATACCTGGCATATTAAGTGAAGATGGGCAGGCAGGAACCCTTCTGACTTTTCATTCAGATAGTATGCAGAAAGATGCACTGTTTGAATGATCTGAGTTTTTGAACCTCTCTCTCTCTCTTATTTTTCCACCAAGTTTGAAAGGAATTTAAAGCTGAGTATGTATTTTAGAACAGTTAAAGGAATTGGCCAGAAGCAGAAGAGAGTTTTTATTCCCAGTGCTATGCTGTAACAACCAGAGACAAGTCAAAGTGGAGAAAATGAGGGTTTTTTTACCCAGGGTTTACAGGGCCCATGGGAAGCAACACATTCCAGAGAACAGGTTAATGGCTGACAGGTCTCATGTGAGAGCAGGGGCAGTCTGGCAGGAAGGTGAGTGAGAGAAGCTCTTCATTTACAGATATGGCAAAACCTAAGCAACTGGTATGGAGGGCTGCACTCTTTAAGAACATCGGACGTGGAAGCTCTTAAAAAGGCACTGGGTTCATCATCCTTCCAGACTTTTTTTTATTGGGAAGGAGCCTTGCAACCAGCTTTTAGAATACTCTGAGCAACAAGCTCCTTTGAGAAGGGAGAACTTACGCTTTCTGTAGAAGTAATTTGATATGCTTGGTGAGAAGCAGGATGAGACCAGATGCCCTTTTAGTGGTTTTGGATACTTTAGGGAAAATACATAAGTGGATCCAGCTCAAAGCTCTTGCTGCCTCAGGTACCAGAACAGCAATATTCATTAGTGAATTTTTATTGCCAGGCATGAATAAATTGCTAGATATCTTGTGCCTGCAGACAGGCAAAGGAAAAGCTGTATGGGAAAGCTTGGATTTAAGACAGGTTTTTCATCTCTAAAAAAATATCCCTCTTTGTTTGAGATGTAGGTTCTTACATCCTTGGTAGCTCAAATGCAGTCATACCCTGGATCAATGCAATCTTGTCTCAAGCAGAGAGCTGTGTTAAATCTGTTCAAATCTCATTCTGTCAGATAGCTCTGTGCCAACAAAGGTGATAAGGAATGTTTAGGTATGAACTCAGTTGTTTTTTTTCTGGTGACAAACTATGTAGAGGTTCAAGTGGAGTATTTTATTGATTTATTGTAATATCACTCTAAGTTGGCTGCACTTTCATAGAAGCATTACAGATATTTAGTGTTAGATCTATTTCTATATGAAGAAGGGACAGCCATAAAAACTGGAATCAAAACAGAATTGCCATTTTTTGTACTGTATCCAGCTGAATAAATCTTCCTCTTTTCCCTAAGAATCTCTGTTCAGGTTTCTGAGGGCTTGTTCAGTTCACCCATACAACTGGTTTCTAAGGGTGCTGCTGACAAGGCTAATGCATGGTTCAGTGTTGCTGTGTTGATCCCTGAATCATGCTGCAGCATTAACTGTTGTCATAGAGACACAGATTTTTGAGTCCAAAGGGACAGTTTTGATAATCAGCTCAGACCTGTTGTAAAACATATAGTAGCTTGCCAATAAGTAAATAATTTTGCCAAACTGGAGCACGGCTGGGAACTCCTGCTCCTGTGACAGTGAAACACATTTCACTGAAGTTTGTGAGATGCTGTAAGTAAAACCCCAAATGGGGATTTAATTTATTGTCAGAGTGATGCTGTCGGCACAAATTTTTTTCAGATGAGTGAAAGCCAGGTGCAAACTTAGTCCACAAGATCCTGCTGCTACTGTGAAACTGGCAGCCTCAGAGGGACAAAGAGTATTAGAGTAATAACAGTATTCTGTCTTACCCTCCAGGCAGTGCAGTGAGGTCAGCTCTTGTACTTGTAAAGAAGAGTGCTAGAGTGGGGCAGCTTTATGCAGTCAGAAGTCTCTGACAGACAATCTATGGGTGATATAATTGTAGCATTTTGATGCTACTGTCCCTGGTTGTTTGCATCCTCCTTCTGCTTTCTCCTTTATCAGTGTGTCTGCACCCATGCCAGTCCACAGCCTGTTGTGGCTGCTGCCAGGGACAGTGGACTTGTGCCAAGGCACCAGGTTCTGAACCGCCGTAGCAGTTGTAGCCCTTGCCAAAGGCTACCTGATACAGCAGAACTAGCAGCTGGGGGATTTAACATCTTAAATTGCCAAGCTGACATCCATCAGAGCCCATGTGAGAGTGCCAAGCAGTCTGTGTAACCTCCAGCCAAGTATTAAGTCTCCTCTTTTCCAGTATATGCTAATCTGTGAGAAATGGATTGTTACAGATCCCAGCTCCGCTGATGAAGCAGTTTCAGTTATAAAATCCCTTGATTCTGTACACAGAAGTTTCCAGTGGCCATCATGGTATTAGACACTGGAACAGGTGTAAAATGTCTGATATGGTCTCCCCATCTTCCACTGCAGAATTTGGAATAAGGTGAACGGGTTGGGTAAAGCTGTGAAAAATGCGTGTGAAGGAACATGTGCAGCCAAAATGCTCTCCTCCTAAATGTATACATTTCTCTCATTGTCAGCCATGCATACACAGCTTCTGCAGGCCTGTAAGATAGCTTCAGGAAAGCTGGAAATGCAATTTTTTAAATGAAAATAATCTGCTGGCTCAATATAGGCATGCATTATCCATGCCTTTGCTGTGCTGCTGGAGAGGTTTGATAATAGTGCAGTGTTTGATTCCTTGTGCTCTTTTCCATTCCTGTGTCACACAGCTGTTAAGCTGCTATTTGCAATGCCTGAAATTACTCACTGTTAAGTGTTATTAAGGAACAATTCTTATCACTTTAGATTTTCAGGGATGGTCTTTGGCTAATTACCACAGCATCCCTATGAGGTGAAATGGCTTCCTGCTCACAAGAAGTGTGATGTTCATCTATTCTTTGATAAATTAATCTGTGGGACTTCCTGGTTCCTCTGGAACATGCTCCTTCTGCAGCAGGAGTAAGTCACCCTTGAAAACACATGGGAACTCAAAAGACAGCCAGGTTGTGTGTGCTTCAGCATTGGTGCTCTGTGGCACTGCTGCACAGCTGTTGTGGATGCACTGGGAAGCACTCAGCTTTTGGAGGGGAAAATGTGTCTCTAGCTTGCTTATTTTAGAAATTGGGAAGCACCCTGGGACTTGCTGGGAAGCCACCTGCCTGCCAACGTTTAGGAATGAAGGAAATCCTGCAGCTCTCACATACAACAGTACTGCTCTGGAAGCTGATGCCACATGGGTTAAACCATATAACAGTGCACAGTAAAAAAAATAAACAAAACCACTTCCCAGTGCTTTGAAAATTGTTTGACAGTGCACATACTCACAGTATCTGTCTAGTGGTGAGAAATGCTGCTTGCTATTGCACAGACTTGCTTAGTGATTTACAGACTAGCTTAGTGATTACAGCACCACCTTCCCTTTTATTTAGGGAACAGTTCTGTCCTGGGATTTATTTAATTCCTGTCTGTCCCAAAATTGATGTGGATAAGGCTTTCTATCAAAGGGATATTTTTTTAACCAAAAAAATGCTAGCAGTTTTATTTGCATCCTAGCTTTGTGAACATTTGTATACTAGCACAATAAAAACAGAAGAGAAGCACAATAGCTGACGGGTGATGCAGGAGCTGGAAGGAGATCTTGAGGGTGGGAGTCTTATAAATTGGTTCTGTCATGGAAGCAAATGCCACATACCTAATATACATGGCATGAGCAGAGAAGCCGTGGTCATGGTTATCACCTCTGTATTCACCCTTTTCCATTTTTCCCCCTCATTATTTCAAGGGGGTTAGTGGGTACTACTAAATGCAGAGTACTCTTCAGAACTCTATTCTTCCAAGTATGATCAGTAATTTTCAAGAGTTTTAGACATGCAGATGAGAAGAACTGTGGTAGAATAGAAGGTACATTTTAGGTGGAGAATTGTCAGACACCACTGACACATCTACTCCCTGTGGGCTTCCAGTAGCAGGTAAGCACATCTGTGCTTTTGGAAAATAATTCAGTTGTTAGTAGAACTGACCTAAATACTCATGAGAAGTAATTCACTCTCCAATTTTGACCTGTTGCAAATTGTGATCAGCTCAACAAGTCTTAACGTATCAACATATGTATCTCTGGAGACATGAATTATTTATACAAGTGTTCAAAAGGTCTGAAAAGCAATTTTCTTTTGGGCACGTGTGACTGGCCACATAAGCGTCATGGTATTCTCTCATCCCTGATTGTGTTAGCATTTTAATTACTTATTCCATCTGATGCTAATTTTGATTCTTGGTGAGGTCTCAGTAGTAGTACTAACTCCATTCTCACTGATCATTTATCCCTACAAAGCTTCATTTATGTGAAAGCTTGTGAAAAAGAGGTATAAACCAGTAAAATGTTCCATTAAGCCAGTAAATAGTTTCATTATTTGGGCTGCTAGCTGATAAATGCTAATGTACTTTCATCATCTTCAGTCATGACTGAGCTGGGGACTACAAATCAACTACCTCCCAACAAATAGACTAAGGTATGAGTTCAATATGAAGGCAATGTCAGTATCGTCAACCATTTCAGATGCAGTGGTATTGTATTTATATCCATTTCCTCTGCTAATCAGGTAGCAAAGTGACTGAAGAGAAGCATTATGCACTTTATTTTGAAAATCAAGATATGACTCATTCTCCAAAAGCATCCATTACATGCCTTAGTAAGTTCAAGCCAGAAGATGAGCCAAGCAGCAGCAAGCAACATCAAGAAAACTGTGTTGTGCCAAAAAAAGGCAGGGGACTGCAAAGCCCAAGTATGGGATGACAACCATGCATCTTAACAAGCAACTTCTTAGGTCCTGTAAAGTGGTGGACTATGATGTTGCAGCGGGGATTACTGGTACATGTATAAGACAGCGAGGCCTGTGGAAAAGAATAGGGACTGATTCCTGATAGAAGTTTCAGAGATGTTTATTCTCCAGCCACATGGCCGGGGGACTGCTGAAGAACTGTTGCAATCACGGGAACACCAAACAACCAATGGGGAACGGGATTCACCAGGGAGCAGGGAAACCCCATGTCTCCCCCCCAGGGTCCCCCTCCCCCTGGACCCCATGCCAGGGGGGAGGAACCCCAGCACTATGACACTTGGACCAAGTTTTGAACTAGCAGAAAGTGACTGGGGAGATCAGCAGCATGATGGGAAACACTGGAAAGGGAAGCTACACGGCCAGCATAATAAAGATTCTTTCCAAAAACCTTCACAGGCACTTCTCTAAAAGCCACCGTCATAAAATATATAGAGATGGTGTTAATAACAAAAATTTGTAAGTGCACGCCTTGTTCCCATGCTCATGGAAGATGATAACAAAACTCTCATTAACCTTGGTGCTGAAGGATCAAGTTGTTTCTTTTTATAACTTCCAAAAGATTTGGTAACAGCAATTGATCAGTCCCGCCCCCGCCACGTGGGACGGATGTCAATCCTCATGTTAGAGATGAATGTGCTGAGATGAAGTAATTAATCCAGGTTCAGCAGTGATTAGGCACTGAAGATGGACAGTGCTTGATTGCTGTCCTCTGAATTAATCTTCAAAAAATGCTCTCCTCCCTTCCTTGACAAGAGATTTTGAAAGACATCTTATAAGCTTGGATCAACCAATATTGTGAATGAAACACATTTTGGCTTAAGTATTACAGAAATACATTTAGTCTGTTCAGTGTGCAAGCTCACTGAACACACAGTATTTGAACAACTTGTTCCTGTTTTGCCTAACCTGAGAATATAATTCAATTCTCAGCTGTCATTTGGCCAACCCCTTCCCTCCAGTAACTTACAACTTTCAATTTCTAGTGTGCAGTTTTGTTCATCCAGAGGATATCTGCGTAGATCCATCATGCAGGCAGCTGTTGTTGTGATCCTGTAAGAGGAGGGTGAAAAGAATAATGAGACTTGAAACCACATTTTACTTGCCTGAGACGGCAAGATTTTCTATAATGGGCTTTCTGTTTGTTTAAATACAGAATGGTATGCACATGGATTCCTGGCACGCAGTCGTCATACAGCTTTTAAACATGATTAATTTATGCCGCACAGTATAATGGTTACACCATAAAGCGTAAGACCATATGCTGAATGTGGAGAAGGATTTTGACTCAAAAGTTTATGTGTAAAAGTGTACAGTGTTTTGAAGAACATTCAGTGAGATTTCTACTTGGACATCTTATTTTTAATGTTCTTAATTCAGACATCTTCAAATGGTTTAGCCAATTGTTTTATTTGTAACTCATACTGCTGATATCTTTCTTTTTCCACTTCGTTGTCAGTTACTGCTGTTTTAATTTTGTCTGATAGGTGTGTGCATTTTCATCCATGCTGTGGAATACCTGGTAATACCTTATTCATTATTTTTATGGTTTCATAATCAGTTTCTCATTAGCTATGATAATTGCACATCACCTCTTAAAAATGGCATGAGGCAATCAAACACTAGTGAAATATAACATCGTACGGTGGCTACTTCATGAACATTGAGAGTAACTAAGATTGCCGGCTGGGTATTTCAGATCCTTACTTCTCCTAGAGGGCACATGAGTTGATATTTGGTCCCTAAAAGTATTCTCCATAGCCTAACACCTTTTACAAGGCAGTTCCTCTCCTTTTGTTAGACCATAAATCACAAGAGCATCTGAGAAAATACTTGCTGATAAGCCTGTGACTGTGTGGGAGGAAGGTTAAATGACTTCATGAGGATAGGGGTCAAATTTTAGCTTCTTTTAAAGGTCCCTTTGAGAAAGACAATTAGATCAGTCTTTTCAAACTCACAAAAGTGAGTTATCACCTTCATTTGCTTTATTTATTTATTGGTGATAGATGGGTTCTTAAATGCTTATAAAACTTTTGAAGTTGTGAATGGGCAAACTTAGCTTGTAATTTTACTGGTGTCTCTCTCCTTCTCTCTCCAATGACTTCTACCAGAGAAAGGCAGATGACCTCTTTTCTTGATCTGGATTTGGTCTTGTTGTTCCAGTTCCATGTTAATGAATACCAGAGGAACACATCTGGAGATTTTACTTTTGATGTGCTGAAAGTCAAGCACACTTACATGCTCTGTTGGGGGGATAATCCTTGCTGTCACTGAACTGACAGAATTTAAAAGGGGAAAAAATGCCACATGCTTCATTACTGTGACATGCTTCAAAATTTCCTAAGTCTACAAAATCCATCTGTCATATCTAGTATAAGGAACTTCTAGCAAGGGCTGTAATGAGAACCAGTCCATGAAACTACTCTGGAAAACTGTGTAAAATACCATGAAAGTGATACATTTATACTTTTCTTCAGGCTGATTTTGTCACATTAAACAGAAATGCATGTGTCTGAACAGGCATTTGTGATAAAAATTCATTTGCCGTAGAGAAGGTCTTCATCAGTGGTAGGACCTCCTTTAGATTAGCCATGTACCCACTATACCTTACTGAGAGGCATTGAGAAGACATGCAGTACTCCTTTGTCAGACACCTGCTTAATAATGCTTAAGATCACACATAACGATACACTAACATTAGTCACAGCTAAATGCTTTTTAATGAAGGTTTCATAGGGAAATGTTTTGTTCCCAATTAATAAACTGGCCTTTATGGTAATACAGCTCACCCCTATCAACCGGAGTGTTTTCTAAACCACTGTGGTAACACTCCCCCTGCCACCTACTCAGGCTGCTCTGTGATCTCAGGAACTCCCACTAGCCTTGGCTTTTGAGCAATGAGTTGAGTGGCGAAGCTTACCTTGACCGTGCCAGAAATTCTTGCATGGCTAAGGTGGGCATGGCACTGTCTGTACCAGGGACTTCTGTTGCCTCCCCAAGGAGGGGAACAAGAGATAATCAGTCATCCTCTGACAGTCTTGGAACATTATTTACCTGAATTGTAGCCTGAACGGAACAGTACCATTGTTACTGACCCTTTTAAGAACTCCAGTAATTACCAGCTTGGATTACAGCCGGGATAGAAATTCATGACTAAAGCCACGCATTTTGTGACCCTCTAAGCATCTGTTCTAAGAGAGGCCCTTTGAGCTCTTCCGGACTGCAGTGGATGCACCCCTCTCTTACAGGGACACCTCTCAGAGCTTTCCTATATTTGCGGAACCATCACTGAAAACTCAAGGTGGGACCTGCACTGACACCCCCACTCCCTCCTCAAGGCTCTAGCCTCACCCACAGAGAAATAACAAGGCATCTAACATTAGTATTTCATTGGATTTGAGGTTAATTTTTAACAGGTATATCTTTGCAAATTTATATAGACACAGCCATTGTGTCTGTACATGTTTGAGTGTGTGAAGTGACTGAAATACACTATAGCAAGTATAGCATGAATGTTGACATCTTGGATCTACAATTAAGGCGCTGTTGTAGCTGTAATAAATTCTACTGAATCCTTTTATAGATAGAAAATTAGTTATGTTAAATTAGTTATTAAATGCTGCTAAATCCTTTAGACTAAACTGTATGGGACTGAGATTGCAGTCCTAGACTCTCAGAAGTTTAGCAAGCAAGGAGGCTCTCTCTGAACCTCATGGCTCAACAGGAATCATGCACCCTCTTCTGCACCCTTACACTTTTGTCTGCCTGGTCTCTGTGTATATCATTCTAAACTGATTCTAATCTGATTTTCATTAGTATGCTTCATCTATGTAGTAAGTAACAGAGTAAACCTTTCCAGAGCACTTTGTGAAGCTGTACTTCCACAAATTTATATTAAACCTGCTTTTGCTAATATATTTGACAGAGATTTTTTGAGTAATCTTAACCACCCATTTGTGATAATCAGTTTGAGTGGCCAATTATTCCTTATGGCAGGGTATCTGTACTACTGACTTCTGCAGTTTTGCATATTTTCTGTAAGTTACATTAGCAACAGCAATTAGCTATTCTTTATATCATCAATGCAAATTGATAGTGCAGTAGTAAATAATGTGATTGTTTATATCTGAAATTTAAATATTCTATGTAATTTTTTTTCCTGACATTGTAATTCTGACAACTGTACTGTCTTCTCCACCAGCCTGCCAACACAATATGGTCCCTCCTAAAGCTGGAGGTGCTTAAAATTTATTGGGAATCTTAGGCTTCCTTGAAAATAGCTACTTGTAATTGCAGGAGTGCTTCAGGATTTAGCAACCCTCATTACCTGTAGTTCATAAATCTGCCTTTCAAGCATGTTTCTCACTCTTGATAGAGCTCAGCTGTGTAAAATTGCTAATGGCATTATGCTCTGGATAACCACAAAACTTATTTAAGCAGATAAATTAAACCCAGATGTAATCATAGTAATTGCTGTCTTGAGGAAAAAAAAAAAGTCAAATATTTTATTATAAATAGAATAAAATCCCAGACCCGCTAGTGATTGCACTCTCTCTGGGTGAAGAGAGTAACTGATGGCTTGCACATGCACCAGAAGCTTAAAAATAAAGACATTCAAATGCAGAATACATGGGTGTAATGGCAGGAAGGGAAATGCAATACTCTGAAGATAGGGCAAAGCTGCAATAAATCTGTGTTCAAGAGGATTAGACCTGTAAGTTCCTTGGCACAAGCAGTTTGTGGCAATGGCAGAATATCAGGAGGCTCTGTAAATGTTTAAGTGGAGGATTAATCCTATACTTGAAGCAGAACTATTTATATCTCAAAGTAGGATATGTTTCTCCCAGACTTTCCATTCTTAAAACACATTTTAAGTTCAGGTGTTGGGGTTAACTTCTTTTGTTTGTACAGTGTATTTTATTCTACTCTCCTTACATTCTTTAGGCTCATTTGGATAAAAATGCTAAAAATGGCATTATGCAAAGAAGACAAGCAGTTAGGTGGAGGTATATCATTATGCTACTTAATTTCACTCATGTCAGTACTCAGACATTCTGAGATGGAATGAAGTCTGAACTGCCAACAAGCAAGCTAAATAGTATTTGCATAAAAGCAAAATTAACTGATTTATTTTTTTTAAATTTTGGCTTGGGGTTCAAGTTATTTGATCCATGGCTTAGCTTTTACTTTGATGCCTTACTCTCTGAATATCATATTCTTACTGTATAGTCAAGATATTTTTTGCTAAAAATAAAATTCTATGAAAAAAACCCACTGATGCCCATTATTTGCAAAACTGACTTCCTTAAGTAGTACTGTCAGAGATTTCCCTGCAGAGCAGCAGGTTTTGTAGGAACAAATAGGAAAGCTTAATATTTTGAGTTAAATCATCAATGAGCAGTTAAAGTAAGTTCAGAAGGAATACAGGAATTGGATTTATAGTTCCGTACTTAGATAATTTCCTCAACATGCTCAAAAAGCTGATCCTCAATTCTTGGACAAGAAATAAACACAATATTTAAGTCACCAATAACAACTAAATGTGAAGATGATCAGAGCTAAACAATGCAAATTCTATTGTGCAATGTTTCCTTCATTTGGAGGGCAGGTATCAAATTTTAATATGTTTGTTCTTTTTCTGTCAGTCAACAGAGCATAAATTATAAATGTACATGAAGATATGAACTCGGATGGACTAATTTTTTTTCCTTAAAAGCTAAATAAAAACTTCAAATCAAATAAAGAATAACCATGCTTCTCTTAACCACTGTAGTGCTAGGGCTCTAGTACATGCTGGAAGTAGACTTTCATATTCCAGGTATAAAATTGCTTTTATTAAATCAGTGTTAATTTAACTTCAGTGGTATCAGGGAGCTTAGTCCCCTAGCAACATCAGAACCCAGATCCGTATCCCTGGTGTAATTGTTCTAATTTTTCTGAAACCTGGAAGAATCTTGATGTTGAAGATTTAGTGGGATGTTTTGTAAGGAGAGTTATTCAAGGAATAGAGGAAGGCAGAAAAGAATGTACATTTATTCTTCAAATTTCTTCTCTGTCCAGGCCATTAGTAAAAGGTTTACAGTTAAGATACCTGCTGATACCATAAATTTCCAAGCACAGCCTGAGTGTTTGACCCTGGGAGAAATGTCATCTCTGCACCTGAAAACATGCCCAACTTCTAGTGCCTGGAACAGCCTACTTGCAGGGTGTACATTGAGCATCAGCATTACTGGTTTGGTATTGGGTATTTTATATAATGTAGTGTGCTCTTGGGAGATCTGTGTTCAACAGTCTGTGTGTTGCTTGTGTGGTCAAGTTCCATTAAAGTCTATTAAATTCTTTAAAAAAAGAAGTTATGAGTACTAGTAAAATTGGCAAGGGCCAAAAGGTGATTAAATAATAATGCTTTCACAGATCTCATTAGAAGCGGAGAGAAAATTTGCAATATTGGGTCCTGAGCAATATTGGGTCCTAAGCCAAAATTTGCAATATTGGGTCATTAGTTTTAGATATGAGTACATGATCATGTGGAAATTTTTGGTTTTTTTAATTAGAAAACTATTATAGTTTAGCTAATTTTACCAGTAGGACATATATTTGTGACTCCAGGGTGACAAGTTGTCAACTGCTAGGTCACTGCTGTAGACTGCATACTTTGAGATAACACTCAAGTTTATAAGGAAAGCTTTTGTATGGATTTAGGTTAGCAAGTACAACACACACTTCCTTTTAATCTTGCTCAGAGAAATCATAGAGTTGAATAATCATGACAAAATAAAAAGGACCTTGAGGAAGATGTGTAAAGAGAAATACACAGCTCAAAGAGGTAAAGCTGTACACAGCTGAGAACAAGGTCTAGTATGGGGGGGCCCAACAACCTTTATAATATTGGGTAAAGCAACCTGTTCTACTTAAGTTGCACAAAGATGGGGCAAGGAAAAATGGGTCAGACTATGGACTGTCTGTTGTATTTTATCAATACCCTGAACTTGTCAGTGTTTGCTTGATTTGCCTCTCCTTCATCTTTGTTTTTTGTTGAGAAAAAAAAAATTGATTAAAATTCAAAAAGAGGTGAAAATGCTTTTAAAATATGGAAATCCTGTGGTGTGCCTTTCTGAAAACAATGTATATATGTCTATATATATATGTATGTATATGTTTATGTATGTGTGTAAATAAAGATGCTATGTATATTTTGGATTAAGCAGAGGGATGTGGATATAACACACTGCAGATAAATATTAGGTCAATTATTTCTCACAAGACTTTATTAGAACTTTATTGTGATTATTTTAGGCAGAAGTGCCCAGCCAGCCTGTGGTACTACAGTGACTGGTCACCATAACCTACTGTGCCTCTGGTCATGCACTGGCCGACCTTCCTTCAATGCAATAACCAAGTGTGTCTCCAGAAGCCATCTCTTCCACTGCTTGAGGACAGTGGCAGTGGGGAAAGGTGTCTCAGGGGTAGCCTGCATGTTCTGGCTACAGTTCCCACTGGCCTGCAATGCTATATAGCCTCCTCCACCCCTGACATCAAGTTTCTTTCCTCCCAGTCTGTCCTTTTAGTTGCCAACATCAAACCTTGAATGAAATGCAAGCAGCTCAGCAATAATGTTGGTTGCCTCGGGTATCAAGGTCTTGAGCTAGTATGCTGCAGCCAGAAAAGGACACATGGTGAAATTTTGCAATGTCTTTCAAGGGCTGAAACATTGCTTTTAAGATAAAAAGAGCTGCAGTAGTCAGCAACAACCCCCCACACTCCGCCGCAAAAAACCCAAACAAACAAACCCACAGCAAACTATTGAAAAAAACTAGAAGAAGAAATAATTAATAGTAGCACTGACTAGTGCTGTAGCACAGTAATGGTCATGGACCTGTGCTGAGACCTGGAGGAGTCATTCTGAGTTTGTCTATCCTTGTGTGGCTAGTAACACTCCTGAGAGTGAATAGACTTGTCAAATGTAGAGGAGGAATATTTGGTTTTCTCTGAGGTGTAAATACAAATGTCTGTTTTCAAGCAAAAGACAGGCATGAAAAGTTAATCTGCGGGGTGTCAAATCAATCAACTGCATTGGCTTGAAATAAGAATGTTAAAAAAAAGAACAACTTAATGAAAACATGACTGTTCCTATTGCTCTTTCCACTCACATATGTTCTTCTCCCCAAAAGCTACTGAGTTGTCTGTCTGGGCTGCTGTGTTGTCCTGTAGGTCCCTTGAGACACTCCTTATCCCGTTCCTATTTCCCCCTGGTCATACCAATTTAACAGCTGTCAAGACAAATGAGGCAGAATTTGCCTGAATTGATTGTTCTTGAATCAGTTTACCAGCTGGGCTCACTGTTGGGCCCTAAAGATGGTTTAAATGACACCATCTCTGAAGAGAGTAATGATGGTGAAGAACAGATGAAGGCAGTGCTCCCACACAGTGAATTTTGTCACGTTATTCCCATGTCAGTGGGAATATTCACCACCAGTGAATTGCCATGGTCAGCTCATTGCTGGTAAGCTGCCTGAGCTTTGTCTCAGACAGAAGTCCTGGAAGAGTCAAAACTCTATTCTTAAACAATGTTCCCTGTCTATCTCAGCAGCAGGTATCCTGTGGTATACATTCAGTCTCGGGCAGGGGCAAGCCACTGAGCACAGTGACTGTGTCTTTATATGCCCAAACAGTTACAGGGTCTGATGCAGGGCGTGTTGATTGGAATAAGCACGTGCCTAGTCTTGCTGTTGAGGTCACTTCAATTACTATTGAGGTTGCTTCAATTAGTATTCTTTAACATAACCCAGGCATTACTTTATCACATCTGTTTTGTGCCTACAAAGCTATGCAATGGTCAAATGCTCTTCTGCTAGACTGAACTGACTGTGAATTTGAAATCTGTTATCCATTTGCTGTTTATTCTCCCCCCCCCCCCCCCCCCCCCGGTTGTATTTACTTCCCTTGCTGTTTTTTTGTTGTTGTTTTGTTCCTTTGTTTGTTTGAATGATGAAGGGTTATTTTCTGGAAAAGGTCACTGCTGATCTTCCTTTAAGTATTCCAGGTTCAGCAATCTCTTGTGGCACTTGAAGTTTGTGGGTTTTGTGATGAAGGCATTCAGATGCAGCACTTTGCAATAATGGTGTTGTGATCCATAGGACAATACAGCAGCCTAAGAACTGCCTGCAGCAAGTGATGTCCTCAGGCAGAATTCTCTGTCCCTTACTCTGATGGGATGTAAGCTAATGGTATCACTCTCACCTTTAACCTCTCTTCTGAATGCAAATAGATGTTATCAGGTGTGTTAAACAGGTGTCGCTTAATGCTTATGGGAACACTATACTTTTGTATTTTATGTCCCGCCTGGCAGTTGTTTAAAAAGGTGTGCCCCTGGAGCCGTAGATCACTTTTCTTTTTTCTATATTTTTTTTTTCACAGAAAACACTGACTTCTACAGTCAGTGCAAAGTAGGAGTGTCTCAAAGGTTATATAATTTTCAATTAGAGTGCGGTGTGCATGAAAATATTTTGAAGAAGGGGACATCACATTTCAGTCGCCTTGGCGGATTTACCTTGGTACTCATAGTAATTGTCAGTAAATTAATCATCATTATTTTGCTTAAACTCTTGATGAATAGTCTGACTTTCAGCTGCCAGGACTCTGCCTCAGAGAATAGCTACATAGTTACACAGTTAAATAGTTACGTGGTACTATCACAAAGTAGGGATGGGGTGAGGAAATTACCCGGAATGCAGACAAACTGACTTGCTGGCTTCTGCTTTTCCCGAGGGGAGAGTCTGAAGCTCCAGCGTAGCGGTGGCCATAGGAGGCAATGGGAAAGGGAGAGCTCATACGTGGAGGAGGTGACAAGAGAGGTGGCGAGAGAAAAGGTCTGGGAGAAAACATGTTGCTCTGACTGAATTAGAACCTTCTAAAATCAAAATCTTGAGGCAGATACGTACTTTTTAAAGATAAGGTAAGACCTTTATTCTGTTCTGATGTAGTGCATCAGAATTAATTCAGAGTAGAGTAAAGATGAACGGTGGAAGAATAAAGATGCTTGTAAATATCAAGAAATAATAATTTAAAAAATCACTAAAATTTTACAGAGTAACCTTATAAATATTTAAAAAAACCCTCTGTATTGATGCTTGTAAGCCAAATTTCAGTGCAATGAGAATTTTTACTGCACAGCTATAAACCCATGAAAATAAATTTTATAATATAAATCCCAAGAGGACTATAACCATAGCATGGCAAACAAGATACTTCAATAAAAAGTGCCTTAGAGTTGGAGCTGAAATTTACTGCAAATAGTAATTTAGTCTGACAGTGCAAGTATGTTGCAAGATAAAAAGAAAAAGAGTGAGCCAGAAGTGCTTAGCATAAAGGAAGGTCCAAGAGAAAAAAAAAGTCAGGTAAATGGTTTTCAATCTGGTTTGAATTAAAAAAAAAATAAAGGTGATAAATCTGTAACTCTTTCAATGTCTCTATGCAAACCTTCTAAAAGTGACAAAGTGAAAGACAGGTGCAGATAATATCCACTGACCGGAACACCCTGCTCAGCAGAGAACAGAGGTCCGCTAGATGGCAGCAGTGATGCTAGTGTCATTTGGTATCTTCACGTTTTGAGTTGTTGTTTTTTACTTCAAAATAAAACAAAATTAGACACCAACATACTTATTGTGTGTGAAAGAAAGACATGAATATGTTCACTCGTCCCCCCTTCTTTGGCAGAAGCAGAAACTAGGCAACATCCTCAACATGCAGCCTAGTTTGGAAGGCTTCAAGATGTGCTTGGTCAAAACAGGGACCAGACATATTCCTGCGGTTTTTTTGGTTGGTTGGTTGGTTGGTTTTGGTTATCTTTTTTCTTTGTTTGGTTTTGGTTTGTTTGGGTTTTTTTGTTTGTTTGTTTGTTTTGTTTTGGGCTTTTTTTGTGAAAACAGATGCCTGATCAGGCTAAGCATCTGTTTAAGACGTGAACTGCTAGGACTTTTGCTGATGGTAGGTGAGCCCTGCTTCATTTTTTAGCTATACAGAAAAGAAAATTAGTAACTAATGAATTGCAGAAAATTTTGACTCAAGATTTTTAGGGCTTTATGTTGAATATCACTTGAAACTACACTCCTTGCTCCTAGGAGAGCACACCAGACAGGGAAGGGGAAGGCAGCATTTTCTATAGGGGTCCTGTAGAGAAGAGAAAGAAAAGTAAGAAGCAGAAAGAACCCTGAGGCAAAGGAAAAAGGGCTTCGACTTGAATCTGTAGTTATTTATATAGCTATGCTTTTTTACAATGAGCTCACCTATGAAATCTATAAATGACATGTATCAGCTAGGAAAGAGTGCATTAGAAGCAGTAAATGGCATTTTATGGTATGACACTGCTTTGTTTGTAACTGACTAAGACCTAATACTCATTAAAATATGCTTTTGTCACTTAGAGAGTTCCTAGATTATCAAGCCTTTACAGACCCTCAGGCAATTCTTAATACAACGTGTGATTGATTTCTGAGGGTTTTCCTCAGGTCTTTGATATTCACTATTTACCCATGTTCTCCCATCCTGTCCAGACAGTAAGTACGCCTCAGTTGTTCCAGATAGGTTGCTGAATATGAAAACTAACAATTCCAGCCAACAAAGCAGGCAGTGCAATTATGTCTGGATACATATAACAGAGGAAACTTGTGTGCATCTGAAGGAGCTGAGCTGCTGCAGTTAATCCACCACGTGTGGTGACTAATTCCTTTGGAGAACTGAAAGTGAAATGAAAATCTTGCACTAGGACTTCAGTTAGAGAATTTTAGGTCTTGCCAAAATATTGATTCTGCAGGCAGTATAAAGTGTGAACAAAGATATTAGATTGCTTCTTTTGCACACCTTTGACTTCAGAGGAATGATTATGTGATTTTTGTGTAGAAAACTGATTGATGACCATGCCCTGTCAATGGATTGTAATGAGTTTTCATTGTATTTGTCCCAAGCCTGATTGTGTGAATCAGTTTAAAGTATGTATTACTTCAAAGATATTTCTAGTTGTAACATATTATTAATCCTCAGAACTTTTTGAATGAGCATAAATTAACTATAACATTGAAATAAACCTGGGACAGTGGGGCATTTCTGTTACTTTAGTACAGCTTTTTTGTTGTTCTTATGCCATATCTTTCACTGTGAATTGTGCTATTGAATCAGTTAAACAGTATAGAAATAAAAAATTGTACCCTGACATTCATTTTAATTAGAAAACAGGAGTTCAGATACAGTGGAAAGTGAAGGACCTTTGAGTCATCATTCATACTATTGCAAGTACTGCCTCATGAATTTCTTTCACAGCCTGATCAACGTTTGTCTTGGGAGTAGTAGGGCAAATCAATAAATAGGAATTTTTTGGGGAACCATGTTTTTCTGAGACGTCACACTCTAATTTGAAGCATGGATTGATTTATGGATGGTGTGTACCGCTTTGCCTTTGGAAAATACTGTCCAGTGGCTTACACAGCACTTTTCCCTATTGTTGTTTACTCCTTTCTGGACAACAAGTACATCTCCTTTTTATTTTCTCAGTATTTCTTTTGCTGGCTGAAAAAAATTCTCTGTCCTTGTTAAGCAGATATATTTCATTTCCCAGATGCAGCAGCACTCACTACATGAAGAGACTCCCATCCTCTCATTTCCTCCTTCCATGGAAACTAAAATCCACTACTGTCTACCAGCAGAGTTACTGATGAGACAACACCTTGAATTGCCTTTGTGAATCTGTTTTTGTCGATTGCAAGTTAAAGTGGGTAAGGTGGTAGCTATTTCAAGTGACTGAAATAGATTAGGAAGTGTTCACCAAATCAACCTTCATTAGCATCCATTAGAGAGCTGTAATGTCTAGTAGGGAAATGGTCATGGTTAACTTGGAGGGGTCTGGGAGAGACCTTCTTAAACCAGCACAGCATCGCTTAGGAGCCACGTAAATATATACACACATATGTGGGCTTCTCTGTGTGAATTATTTAGATGAGCTTGTCCTTTTAACCCAGTTCTTCAGCTGGGCCTGCATAAGATAGAGAAGAGAGTGAGCCCCAGAAAGTGAGTTGCTCATTTGTACTTAGAGCATTCAGTTTCTCCTGACTGCCAACACTGATGAGTCATGTGCAGATTTCATTTCATCTGAGTTGCTCACAACTTCGAAAAGAAAATTGTTATTTGTGCCAATGAGATATTTTTACCCTAAAATGACTGTTAACTAAAGCAGTATTGGTAACTTTGAATGGGTAGGGGGTGAACATTTTCTAACTGGATGTTTTGAAGGGGGGAATATTTTCACTGTTTTTGTCTTTCAGTAGTGGTAGCTGTTTTACAAGGTGGATAGCAGCTCTGTATACCAAAAAGGTCTTACAGGGAAGAAAAAGATATAAAAATTGTAAGTGGTGCTAGAGTAGAATATGCTTATTTATTCATTTAACTTTATTTATATTTAGAGAGGCAAGAATAACTTACTCCAATGTTGATGCTTTATACTGGTTTATTTGATTTCGGATATTCTTTATATCAAAAATATAATTTCTTTTTTACACAATGATACTTGGTGCTCTTTTATATTCATTGAGTGCTGGGTGCACCAGTGATCCAGCAGACTGATACATAGTTGAGTAGCATGTTGAATGCAGAACATCTGTCACTAATCCTCTGCAACCTGAACATCCCTCAAAAACAGAGCACGCAGACTTGTTATAAACGGTGTGATTTCAGGAATTAAATACATATTGTTTGGGAATTAAAATATATATTTCACAATATAGAGAAATGTATATGTTCTATAGATAATATACATGTTTAAATGCTTTCCCCATGAAATCTTGGAAGATGCTTATTTTGTCTGTCTGCTTTTTTCTGCTTTTCTTTTTTTTTAATTTCAATTTCAAAACATGTACATTGGTTTTAAAAGTTTCATGAAAGGATATCCTGGTTCTACTCAGAATCTACTAGGCATTCTAATTTCTTCTTGTGACAGAACATTTTTCAAATGGATGAATACAGGACAGCCAGAAAGGTGGGTCTGTTAAAGTAGGAGAGCAAGTGGTCCAGCTAAGTACTTAAATTAGTTCAGGTAGCCCACTCTGTGCCTTGTTACACAGTACAGTCATACCTTTTAATACTTAGCAACTTACACGGCTGGCAGGTTTTAATATGTGAAATCCAAGAAAAGGTATGAATGGAATCTCTTGGTACTTTTTCACACATTAATTTTTCACGCATTAATTAGAGCTGTTTTTAGAGTACTGTCAGAGAAAGGCTGGCTAAAGAACACTTGGATTTTTCACTAAAATCGTGAAGGTTAGCTGTGTTCGAATGCTGGTGCGAGCACATTGGGGAAGGTTGCACGGAATGGTGAGAAGTGAGAAATGTGGGGATGGCTCTTCTATTGGCTCTTGCAGCTGAGAGGATCAAAGCCTTGATTAAAGAAAGAGAGAAAATGAGCATGTTTTATGTACCAAAGCCATGAGTAGAATGAGGACAAGGCTTGTTTTCCTAAACTCCTTAAGTATCAGGACAGATAATCATGTATTTTTGAGAGTTTCCTGGCTCAGGCTTTGGTGTTAACCTGTATCAGACCTTCTTTTCATCTTTTTTGTCTTGTCTTGAGTAACCTCAGAGCACCAAGCCTGACAAGAGTTCAAGAAGCATTTGGACAGTGCTCTCAGGAACATGGTGTGACTCTTGGGGCTGTCCTGTGCAGGGCCAGGAGCTGGACTTCGGTGATCATTGTGGGTCCCTTCCAACTCTGAATATTCTGTGATTCTGTGATCTTTAATATTCTGCAGGCTCAGACTCTGCAGGCTTTTGTTCTCTCCTAGGAACATGTCTGCATTTGATTCTATAAGCAGTTGACGTGTAATTCCTCACCGTCAGTATCTGCTGTTGTGCTGGGTTTTTTTATCTTTAGCTTTAGGAGCACAGTACAGTAGACTCTTTCTAATGCTACCTTGCCTTTATTTATGCAATGTTCACGAGGACCGAACAAGTAAAAACCTCCTTAGATGACACAGATGCTTTTTACCATAATGTTAAAATACTGAATTTAGACTGAAGCTTATAAAACAAACTCTTCTGCTTATGTTTTCTGAATAGGAGAATTTTCAGATAAGAACAGGTTGTTTATGGTGTTTAATTCTCACTTTGTGTTGTTTCATCATAACTTTTCTGTGTTGCATGGCTTCTTGAGTCCCAAGAGGTAGTTGGGTAATTTTACTTGGGTTTTTTTTGGTTGTGGGTTTTGTTTATGTTTTTGTTTTTGTTTTTTTCCCTCACAGGACAAGAGGGAAATACAGTAAGGCATTGCTACCTGACTACTGTGTCACATTTTCTGTTGAATTTCATAGTTCAGAAGTTTGTCCCTGAACTGTTTTGATGATGTAAGTCATAATAAATTACATAGGCATTCTTTCATCAAGATAAACTAATAAAAATGTAGAAAAGTAGGAAAGACGTGTCAACCTGCAGGGTTTTGTAACTTTCAACCTTCTCCTTTCCATCCTGTATAAATTTTTGCTATCATTCTCATGTCTAGTAGCTAAATACCATATTATTGCTAAGGGTTAGTGTCCAGTGGTTTCACAGAATGATTTCTTTCCCTTCAATGTTTCCTTATGTTTGTATCAAAGGATGGATTTGAAACCTTTAGAGGAGAAGGGTTTAAAAATGGGTTTGGAAATGTTATATTTTCAAGTTCATACATTGCATTTTCTACTAGTTTCATACATGCTTCCTGCATTTAATTTAAAGTTGCTTTGGAAGGGAAAATATTTACATACACATTTTACTTCTTGTTACCTTTACACAAACTAAGTGCATACCTGGCATAGGGAAAAGAACTGCGATAAGTTTTTCCCTTTGATCTCTTGCTATGGCCAGGACTGTCTCTTTGAGTATGCTAACAGCTCTTCAATTTAGCAAATAATTTGCTTATCCTGATAAAATTTCCTACAGGTGACTGAGTATAGCAGAAGATTGAGTTATTCCCCATGAAAGCAGGAAGTCTTGAATAGTGCTGTGCAGTGTTCAGGCAGATTTACTTATAATCTTGTAAGCATGCAGGCCTTTGATTTTTTTCAAGAAAATGCTTTGATATTTTCACTGGCATCTTAAACATAAGACCGACATTTTGCCATTAGGAAATAACAGAAAAAATGAATTAAAAATGGAATAAAAGATGACTAGTGAGTGAAAGCTCATACATATATATCAAACAGCCATCACCTCAATGCTCACAAAAAACAGAAACTTCCATCGCCATTGAGAAAACATTTCCAGCTTATAGGGAGACCTACAAAATATCCTCAAAGACTAATCTGGAAACTAAGCTTTATGTCTGTATCATTCACAACCAGAAGAGTGAAATTATATGGGTACAAAATACTTGTGGAAGAGGCTGCAGTTTATAACCCAGGCAGTTCAATTGCACAGAGCTCTGAATGGCCATACCTGACAGAATGGAGGAGGTAGTGACCACAGAATGGGTTGAAATATTTCAGATGAGTTTTTCAGGAAAGAAAATACTGATGATCTGTGAGTTACAAGAATTGTTCTAACATGTACTTAGCCTGAAACCTGTTGGTTTGGTTAGACCTAAAGAGGAGCTTGTGTGCCTGAA
The DNA here is from genome assembly GCF_000738735.6 of Corvus cornix cornix. Classification (NCBI taxonomy): domain Eukaryota; kingdom Metazoa; phylum Chordata; class Aves; order Passeriformes; family Corvidae; genus Corvus; species Corvus cornix. The sequence goes on from NC_046334.1 coordinate 47,422,338, forward strand.
AACTTCCCTATATTTTTTCACTTAAATTAAGTGGTGCAATGAAAATAACATTCTTTCATGAAAGACAACAATTTTCTTTGGAACATGTGTCACCATGTGGTCTTGAAATGTCTGAGTTTTTGGGCTTGCCTTTTTTTTTTTGGTACAGGTGTTAGTCAAAATGAATAAACCCAATTCTGTTTATGTCTTCTTTAATGATAACCACACAAATCATCCATCAGTTTGGATCCCTTGTATTTAGCAGATAGGCTGTCCATTTGAATCATTGTCATGAATTCCCACAATAAGGAATATTTCAAAGTATTTTGAGTATTTAAAGTAATACTAAGCATGCATCTGCTATGCAGAGTTCTCCTTTCTAGTGATTTGCTTATGAGAAATTAAATAAGGTTGCATTAATATACCATATATAGCATAATTAAATATTACTGAAACATCTGTGACACAGCTTCAAAACAAAACCCTTGTTTTCTCACAACAGAATCCCAGCAGGGGGCTCCCAGGTAACACAAAAATCTGTAGCAGTCTTAAGATGCATTTGGTGCCCACACTTGGATGATAGCATGTATTTTAAAACTTTCCAGAATTTGAATTAAATTAATCCTTAGAGTAGTCTTTTTTTTTTTTTTTTTTTTTTTAGCCTTTTACTTAAAGCAGGTTTTAGCTGCTGAACTCTTTTGGCTCATCTTGAAGTGTTTCAGTGGGAATTGTTCTTCCTTGCATCCAAAGGTAGATGGTGAAAAGCTGAAATTTTTCCCTTAGGTCTTTCAAAAATCTGGCTGGTACAGGTCTTGTGCCACTTTAGGCTTAACTCTACCTAATATCCCAGAGAGATACCTTGGAATCCTTATGTGCTTTAGTAACTCTCTGTAGGTGGGTTAATGTATACCCTGTGTTATCAAATTATATTAAGAGCAGAATTATTAGTCTCACGTAAAGAAATAATTTTAAAAAATGAACTATTTCTGTATCTTTCTAGAATCCTACCAAAAAAATAAAAGTGCTAGTTTTATAGCTTTTTCATTTACTTCTTTCACTGAAGGACTCAACAATTGGAGACCTTGTAACAAGACAAGTAAGCCAGTAGCAAATTGTATTTGAAATTAGGCCAGCTGGGGTCAATGCAATATTTCCTAGGAAATAAGCTGGCAATCTTTTCTCTCCCCTCTTTCTATATGAAAAAAGTCTGACTAGAAATTTGTCAGGAGTATTTCTTCAGAAACATTTATTCAGGTATGGAAATATTTCTTACAGAACAGTTCAGGACTAATAAAATGGAAATTGAGATTATTTTTTAATTGGACTCCAAAGGCGTTTTCTGATGGAAGAAAATAACAGGAAATGGGTTAGACATATTTGAACTAAATCCTTACCAATAAAATCTGTGCAACTTTTTCTTTCTGTCCCTTGACCAGGAGATATTAAAACTAACAAATACAGCATTGAAGATATATGGGTGATTTAACTGGATAACTGTTAGGCCTTTAAAAACCTGCTAAATATTAGCTCTCATTTTACTGAAAAATAGCTAGCCTTAAGCTATATGGTCTGTTGTTTGTAAAAAGGTTCATCAACAAACCTGAGAACAAGTTTGAAACACCTGGTATCTGCTAGTAAACCTCAAAATACTAAGTTTACCACACCAGATTTACTTTCCAGGTTCTTGATTTACACAAATATAGTATGAACAAAACTGGAAGTAGATTTATGCTTCCAATATAGCCATTTGATCACACTGTCTCACATAGTTTACAAATCCATCTATCTAAAGACTATGAAAAATGCTGCATTTGCAGTCTCCTGTGACCATGCTCTCAGAGGTTGCTAGAGAGGCTCTCCTAAAAGAGACATCAGCAGCATGCATCAGAGCATCAGAGAGTTACGCTACCCAGGCCTGAGAAGTTCCAAGAGCTGAAACTTGCCCAGGTTTCTTCTGCTTGCGCCTTGATACATGGGAGATGTCAGCTTACCCTTGGTGTGCAAGTTATCTTCTCAGACTATAAACTTCTCTGTCTGATGTATACAACTGATAGTAGTATAAGAGGGCATATATATTTCCTCTTGGATGACTGGTGTGTCTCATTGAACTGAGACTACTGGTATGCATGTGGCCTGCAAAAACTTGTCTTCGGCATTTTTTAAGGAATATGACGAACTGGACACTCTGCATATGTGGAAAACATACAGATTTGCAATAAGGAAGCACAAATAATTTGTATGTGTTTTGATTTGGTTTTGTTTTTTTCTAAGAGAAACTAAGTATAATGAGTGTATACTCCTACTGACCTGACTCTAGAAAGCACGTGTGTTTTTCATTTGTGTGCCTGTGTTTTATTTAGTAGTTTGGGTTTTACTTTGTGTATGTGTTTTCTGTTGCCATTGTATCTGGAACTTCGTTGTTTGCTTTTGTAATGGAATTTCAAGAATTGGAGCCAATGTTTCTGTCAGTGGGACATGTTGCTGGTACTGAGGTTGGAGACTGACTGCCATGTTACTCTGACCTGTGGGCAGATACCTCAGCTAAGGTGAAACCAGCCACTCTGGGGGTAGACAACCCAGGTTGGGGGAGCTGCAGCTGATGTTGCTGCCTGATGATTTACCCAGAGATTGAGGAATGGTTCCCTGTCAGCTCAGACTCCTTCGTAGGTCACTCCCATGTACATTTACCTACTATAGGTTTTAAGTGCTAAATGATTTTCAAGTTGCTTTGTCCCCACTTTCACTCTTGCTTTAGGCTCTGAGTAGCTCCAGGATTTCTGATATTTCTAGATACTTCCTTGGAAGATCATGTCTAATTATATCTGTAATCCAAAACTACATGAATTGTATTTGAAGTACCTACCTCTGGTCTGCTCAGCTTGATTTCCCAGTCTAAGAAAATGAGGTCAGACTGGCAGTTTAAGACGAGGTTGTATTACCAATGCTGTAACAATACTTGGTAATCTTACCTTATTAATGGCTTTATAAATGAAAGCATTTTATTTGTCACATATTTTGCCTCTTAAAATGAGGTAATTTTGTCCTAACAGTTATAACACCATGTATGTTGATGCTACAGCAGAAGTGCCAAATATAGGAATGTACTACTGTATTTTATGGGGTAATTAATTTTATATTTTACATTTTATTATACTCAAGGGCTTGGCTATTATCTAGATTGTGAATTCTCCTGCAGCTACTTTTAAGCCACGCCAATGATATTTGAGAAGAAAGGCTAATCCTCTTTTTAAGTGGAGATATTTATAGAAGAGTAAGGGTTAAAGAGAAAATACCTTTCCTGAAAACATTTTTAATGCATTATTATTTGCATCTTTGCACTGTTCTCAAAATACGGATTTTAATTTATTGTAAAATTACTTATAAACACTGCATTTGATTGCTGTAGTGAATTAAATCAGTGCAGGGATGCTCTTCACACTAATATCCTTAAACACTTCATATGGTACCAGCCAACGTTCTGTGTGCTACAGCACAAAGCAGACATGGCCTGATGGCTCTGGGCTTTGTGAGCAAGGGGATGTCTCTAGGAAGAGAAGCCCCCACAACCTAGCATCATTTATTAATTTTTCCTTTTTCACTTTTACGTCACTAGTAAACAAGCTGCACCAGCATTTGTTCAGGATTTCAGCAGCTTTCCAGGTAGTGTTTATCAGGGAAGTGCTTGTCTCTTTGAGAGAACACTTAAATTAAGACCCCTCCCTCTTTTGTATCTAAGGGCATTCAGTTTGGAGCAGGTCTGGCAAAATATTTTCTATCTCCCCTAGGACTTTAATTAACCTGCCTGATATAATTATTGCACAGAAATGGTACAGATTGATCCCTCATCCCATGCCCCTCTGATTTTTGGCTGAACAACTGTTTCACTGATGTCATGAATCAACATCAATATAAATTAAGTAAGAGTGAGGTTGGTTTTAAGCAGCTAAAAACTTATATTTTGTCCTTCAGTATTAATTGTTCTTAGCATGCTTAAAATGAATAGTAAGTAAGCTAGAAATCTGCAGCAGAGTACAGATTTAATTACTGTCCCTCGAAATTTTTATCATTAGAGGGAACTGCTTTTTATTAAATGGCTTTTTAATGAACTTCAGGACCTGGAAAGCACACATAATGTGGTATGTACCTAATGTATGGTGATAGGAAATATACTAAAATATGTTAACATATTGGGACTCAGCATAGATCTATTTTATGTACCTGTATATAGCCTTATATAAAAACATACGCTAAATAATCTGTACTGCTAACAGTATATTTCAGCTATATAAGTTAAATTGCAGTGGTTTTTAAAATGTTTTTGCCTTTTTCTTTCAAAAATACAAGTAAATCTTGTAACTGTATATGTCCATTTGATGTTCCTTGCAAAGTATAAGCAGCAAGAAATGTGTTAAAAATCGAGTATTTCAGGGAAAAAGCAAATATTATGACATTATGCAAACTTAAGCACTAACTTCCAGAGTATGCAGATTAAGTATGTGCAGCTTCAATGGTGTGTATCTAACTGGCCACACTGAAACAGCAGGAGTTACGTGGCTCAGTTGTGAAAAGCTTGTGAGGATTTTCTTTCTGGTTACTCAATTATAAGATATCTCTGCATCTGAGCTTTTGCGGTGTGCAGAGGAGAAAGCTGAGCTAGCAAATACACAAAAGTTCCTATCTCATTTAATGCCTACCCCCTAAAAGCAAGTAAAGAAGGAATTACTTGTAAAAACTTGCCTCTACTGCTATCGAATGAAGTGATTCTTAGACTGTGTATATAAATTTATTTGAAATACCTCTTGATCAAAAGTACTTCAGTGCTATTCTCGGCCATTAAATTCTTTTTTCACTTGATTTTTGTCTCCCAATATGTTTGAGCCAACCGTAATAGTGTTATTTATACACACTAGAGATAAGCTTTGGTGTGACTAGAGTTCTTTTAAAAGTAAGATGTAGTAAAAAAAAATTGAAGACCACTTTATTTAGAAGTGGGATTTTGATGCAGATCAGGTTGACAGTGAAAGAGTAATAATTTCAAAGTATTGGAAGATATTTGCACTTCTGATATGGGAGAAAAGAAGGACTTGCTCAGATTTAGTAGGCAGAACATAGTCTGTAAAACAGAGGATAAGAAAATAATCCAAAACCTATTTATACCAAGATGGTAAGAGATTATGTGCTGCCTAGAAAATATGTAACCCATACTCTGCAGTGTCTTTCAGCTTTACAATTAAACATTTGTTAAATATTGTCTCATAATTTTTAATTGATATCTCTATAGTATTAATGAGGTTAAATAGTTATTAAAATATGAGTATACTTAAATAGTTGACATATCATTTCAGTAATCTGAATTTGATCTAGAATCTGCTTGAATTAGGTGGTCTTTGAAAAAAGCTTAGTGGGCTTTGCGCTACAAAATGGTTATTTAGTTCTTCAAAGTGCAGTACTTGATAGCTGCAATCAATTACAGCATCTAAAGCTTGTGTTGAAATTCAAGCCTGTGAAGCCAGTGGTGACTCCACCAGACTGCTTATGAACTTCAACTACTGATTACAAGAGCCAACGCTCATATATTTAAAGCTGAGTCCATGTTCAGTACTTGTGTTTCTACTGGTTTTTTTTTATACACTCTCTGTAGAGATCAATTCAACCTGAAGCGTTTCCTCATCTTCCCTAGGTATTAAAAATACTATGTTACAGGGAATAAAAACCAAGATGGGTGAAAATGGAGGAAAAGGTTCTAAATCAAATACAGGGAATTATTTGGTAACTCAGTATATGGAATTTATGAATAGTTGCTCCCCACAGAGTTGTGTGTTTCTGCCACGTCTGCTGTACACTGGGGGTACGAGGGGGGAAGTTTGCTACATGTGCCACTGGAGGGAATTCAGTCCATGTTCATCCTCTCCTCAGGGGTGAGGAGAGCACCTCTTAGGGGGATGGACAGCCATTGGATTCACCCTGGCTGTTTCTGAGGCTATTTGTGCTAAAGGAAGAGAGCAAAGCTGTCTCTGAGTTACACCTGGGACTTACCTGGCCTGGTGGCCAGAGAGGACCCTAGCTTTCTTCTTTTTTTTTGAGTTTTCAGCCTTCCTTTTCCATTTGTGCTATTTATTAACTACCAATTAGCCACTTAAATTTATTGAGCCTGCCATCTCCATTTTGTGTTTGATGCTGATTCAAACCTTGATGTTTTGGAAGAAGTACTTCTGGTTTGTACATGGAAGCCCATAAGCAGCTGGAAGTTTTCTATTTACCTGCAGTAGTAAAGGTCTACATAAATGATGCCACATAAGTTTTAGGTGTTGTACTCACTTTTGTCTGAAATTTCCTCAGTTTCATCTGTGTGCTTTCAGTTATATAGTACTACAGTGATATCTGTCTCAGGTAATTTTAATCAAATGATGTTAAAGAATTATAAAATACTGTGTTGATTGTTATCTTTCATTTAGCATAATAAGTGTGAGTAAAGTAGTAATGAGATTGCATGGAGTTACTTAAAAGATGTGTAGATATGGCATTTAGGGACATGGTTTAGTGGTAGACATAGCAGTGTGAGGTTAATGGTTGGACTTTATGATCTTAAAGGACCTTTCCAACCTAAACTATTCTATGATTCTGTGATCATCTTGCACCAGCCATGCCATGGCCTTATAATTGGGTTACAGGCCAGGAAGAGGAGATGACAATAGGATTGACAGTGACACAGACACTTCAAACAGTCTGCAAGTAGCTAAAAGGACAAAGAAGACAATCTTTCTGCCTCAGGATCAATTTGCCTTGTCCTTTTCCTCCTTTTTTTATCTTTTGAGTTAGAAGAATGCTCCTAGCAAAGCACTGCCTGTGATAAGTGTCTTGCTGACTGCCCAGCAGGCACATATGCTTGTTTAAGGTCTGTTGGGAAGAAAGTTTGCAGCAGGTACAGTGTGATCTGTTGCAGGCTGAACAGGCATCCAAAATGTGCATCTGAACTGCCCCTCCTCCATCCCTACCCCTTTCTAATAGCTGTACATTGAGGAATGTCTTCATTTGCCCATGAATCCTGAAAACTGACTCCCCAAGACTGAAATGTTTTGGGAAGTGGAAGAAATTATGAAAAACTGCTTGACTTATTTTTGCAAAGTTCTTGTATATTTCTAGAGTTTAAAAATATAAAAGGAGTCCCAAATTGCTTCTTGCGAGTCTTAAAATGCTCACTGCTAAATCTCTTTGCATTGATATGTGGAAGAAATACTTTGTAGCATTTTCAAAATGATCATCTAATAAAATACTCCTTTATAATTTGCTCTGTATTTTTTCTGTAGTGAAATAAAGTGTAGCTTTTTATTTCACTATACAGATGACATGGCTTTTTATTATTTAGAATAACTGCAGTCTTTTTTTTTGGTTGGAACTGTTTAGTAACACAAGTAGGACAATCTATTTAGTACCACTGTAAATAGGCTCCTTGCTGCCATGATGGGTTGTCCTCAAAAGGACTCAAGAACTGACTCTTTAAGGAAATCCGTGAAGATGTTTGAAGGAAAGCCAAAACTCCATAGCTTCAAATCATGGCAATGCAAAAGCAATCCACAGACTATGAAAATTTCACTGCAATAAAAGATGTAAACAACTGTCTAGCAAATTTCTTTAGTAACACTCTCAGCTATATTGCCAAAATTGAGGTAGTAAAAAGGCAAGTTTCCACTAAAATTAACTTTCAAGATTATACTAAAAGCTAAACATCCTGCATTTAAATACAGCTTTTCTTGCATTCCACCTCTGAGATATGCTTCCATGGATATTACATGAATAAGGGGTTAGTAAATCCAATGTTAAATGGATCAATTCTCTGATCTTACTGAATTGGTTGGAGGTAGGTCAATTTGTCTGCCAGTGTTTGCATCACAGAAAACTTCATTTGTTTAAAAAATGGTGAAATAAATCCTTATTTTGAAGATAAAGATTATTCTTCCCCTTGTCCTCTTGCAGTTGTAGCAGTGCCTAACAAAGTGGCATCCTCTGCTGCAACAGTATAAAAATGTGTGGTCTCAGTGAAACCAGAAGTTTTAGATGGTCCAAACCAGCTCTTCACATCTTGTCATGATATGCTCAGTCCCCCTGTCTTGAAATTATGTGTCTGAACATCAGAAGGGAGAGAAATCTGTGTACAGGTGTCGCTGAAGGTACGTTATGCTTCTTAACAACCCTTCTGAAGGATATGCTCCTTCCAATACACCACATGAAATTCTGCTGTTGCTTATTGTGGGGCAATGTCATGATAAAAGAACAGATGTCTCCAAAGCAACAAGGTGTCATTGTTCTGCTAGTCAAAATCTGTGAAGAATTAAGAGGTGGCATAAAATACTAGGAAAGGGTGATTTAAATCAGAGCTTCCATTCCTGACATCATGACGTAAGAATCTGAGTACAGAATTCAGTACAACAAATTATTAATGGTTCCTTAAATATCTCAAAGACACATTACATGTCTAGCATCTTACTTGGGAAAGAGTGGAGAAAGGAGAAGCAAAAGAAGCAATAGTATGTATTAGTTTAAGAATCTAGAGCTTTGGGAGGGATTTCTGGAGAATCTTGCCTGAACAGGCAATAACAGTAATGAGAGACACTGCTAGCACCAGAAGGGTTAGAGCTAATGGGATCCAACCACTTGTTAAAAATGGGGAAGAAAAAAAAATAATCCAGTATTTTACCAGCTGTACTGGTGCCAGGCTGGAACTGTCTCATACACCAGCCCCAGAGTGCTGCAGGTTTGCACATTGACCCAAAGGGATTTTTTTCTTCCTCTTAGGAAGCAGGCGGCTATGTCGCAGAGAATTGTAATAGCTGCTGGTGGGAGTACTTGATAGAAATTGAAGAAACACAGTCTTCAGGTACATATTACACAACAGTGACACTCAACTTCCCTGGCATATTTGAAATGAAATTCACTGGAAATATTACCATGGAGTTAATTGTGTGTGTAGTTCTTGGGTGAAAGGATGAAAGAGTTACTTGGTTAGTAATGTTACACATTTTTTTACCACTGTGAACAATTAACAGAACTGGCTTTTGAAGCAAGAGACATAACAACAATGCACAATTTTAGATGTCAGAAGGCTTAGGAATATTCTGTGTCTGCACAAGTTTATAGCACACATTGTTCTTTAAACTGTGGGGACATAGCAGCTGAAAGTTACTAGAAAAAATAGCTAAAGGGATGTTGAGTTCTTCATAGAAATAATACAATAATGGAGACATACTGTAGTGATAATGCTTTGGTACATGATCTAAAACCAGTCCAGTGTATCATGTGCATGTTTCCCTTGTTTATTCATCTGTAAAGCCAAATGGTTAACCTTGGTTTATTCTTCCCCAGCTCTGTTGAGGCTGAACATTGCATCAATGGCAAATTCCTGTGTACATGGGTGCAAGCAAACAGGTTATTTAGAGCTGTTATGATTGTTCCAATTTCTGTTAAAGAAGCCAGTAAAATTTCATAACTGAGCCTGAACGGAAACATTAACTCTGGACTGAAAATAGAAAAGCTGTTTGGGGAGCAGGAGGCATGAGGGAAAGGAAGCATTTAAATCATCCTTGAGATATGGTTTAAGGCCCTAATTTGTGGGGAATTCGGACTCTGGTTGCAGCATAATTGGTGTTGTCTTTCTTGTTCAAGTCATGCCAGGAGATGCTCTGTCTTCAGCAAGGAAAATGAAACTCGCAGGTCACAACCTGTGTGAGAGGTTTGGTGATACTGTCTCCATGCTCTCTACTACACAGAAGCCAAATCAAGGTAATATGCTGCAATGTTTCTTTTCCACTTGTGAGACTAGATTGGAACTGTGCTCAAATTTCTGACAGGCAATGCTGAATTTTACCTAAAAACATTTTCCGCAGTGTTTTCTCATGTTTGTTTCTTAAGAGGCATATATATCATCTGGAATATGAAAAAATGATGCTTACATGAGCTAAAGGTAACCTATAGGCTGACAGAAGCATATTTATTACCATGAGGAAAGTGACCACTCATAACCAGATGCAAGTTTAGTGCAATAATTGCCATCTGTTGTATGAAATTTTTTTTTATGTATCTTAACTTCAATTTTTCTCCTGCTCATCTGTTATTTTTGTCTTTGGTTAGATCTTGTGGGATGGGGACACTACATGTGTTTTCACTGGCAACTACAGGCCAAAGTCTGTTCACCAGATGTGTCTAAACAGTTGCCTCGTCCTTGGAGAAAACATGGTGCATCAGCTTGAGCTGTGAAAAAGACTTGACAGCTCAGCATCTCTTTCTGCATGTTGTTGATGATGGCAACACTGTCAGTGTATATGGGCCCTTCTGGCAATACTTGGCCGTACTGCAGCCTGAGACCCGGCTGCCTTCTCTGGGCTGAGAAGGTGGGGAAGCCCAGAAACCTGGGAGAGTTGGAGGTTGCTCCTGTGGCAGTGTGCATTGAGGGCATGAAGCAGGAGTGAGGGAGGAGAAGGGAATTGCACAGCACCAGACTGCGAGTGGAATATTGAGTGCCCTTCATATTAGTGTGGGATTTTCTGCCTCGTTTTGTTTTGTTGTTTGTTTTGTTTTCCTACACAAGCAGTGAGGTATTGAATGGGGTATTAACTCAAGGAGCTGCAGCTCTTGCAGAACTGCTGCTTAACTATTCAAATGTGAATGGCTATTCCATCATATGAACTAACAACCTCGTTATGCAAAGGTGACCATCTCTGCTGTTGCAATGAAGGTTTGCCTGAGCACCTCTGAGAGAAAGAGCATGGGCTTTATGCTCAGGCAAGGTCACAGCTTCTCAGCTGTGCTGCTGTTTTGTGAATGAAACACGTGGTAGGGCTTGAAGCAGGTTCACCAGATGTGTCACAGCTCCTTTTGCTACTTCTGCAGAAGGCTTTTATTGATACCTGACATATGGCATGTGTGGGGAAGCACATCCATGGCATCATTTCAAGGTGTAGTTTATAGTGTGTATACGACTGCTTGTGAGGGAGTGCTTGGCTCTAACACACATTCTTGCCACTGTGCAAATTCTGGAATATAAATATAGTTAGTTCCTGGCCTTAAAAAAGGAAAAAAAAAAAAAAGGAGAAATATTTTGAAAATTTGTCAGATCAGACCAAACAGTCCTCTCCTAAAAACTGTCCTGCAGGAGTCAGTTTAATTGAAAGGAACTTTAGGAGGTCTGAAGGCAATGAGGAAGATGTATTCTTCAAATGCTCAAGTTCAGCAGATGATAATGACAGCCTTTGGTCTAACAGCTAATTCCTCATGGGTCCTGCATTTTCTTTTTCACAACTGAAATCTAACTGTACCAGAACAGATCTGGTTGTATTAATATTAAAGTGCCCGTGTGGTTGTTGGTAGCAACTGATGCAATGCCTGGGAATCTGACAAGTTCAAAAGTAAACCCACAACTAGTCAAAATAATAGTTTTTAAAGCATTTTTTGTTTCTTGAGAAGCTTGAACTGATGGGTTGGAAGGCTTTCTTTGCATGGTTAGTGCTGTGTTTTAAAAGGTTATGTTTTTATAGGCTAAGACGTAATTTTAAAATTCTATTTTCACTAAGCTCTAAGTTATACTTCGCCAAATATTGTTTTCATTTTGAATCACTGCAGCAGTTTGGTTTTTTTTTTCGTTCTATCTTAGGTACAATTTTGAGGTATTTCAGCTAGGTTTTGTGCTTTATGACTTCTTTTCTGATTAATTGAACTATGCTTCCAGGTTTATATTCTCCAAACATTATTTTCACTGTTGAATGATAACAATGATCAAGGGTTGTTTCAGGCAGGCAATATTATTTCCAAGCAAAGCTACGTTAACTTCAAAAATAATACAATAAAGGCCTACTCAGGCTCTGCAGAAATCTCAACATAACAAATAACTTGGCTTAGTTTTAATTTTACAGTTGTGTACCTTGTCATTAGATTGTGCCTGTTCAAACTTTAGGATATATTTTTATCTACAGGGGTGAATGTGGTTTGCACTGTATGAAGAAGCAGTTGTGGTGTGAAGAAGCAGTCATAAACCAAGGCAGGTTAAAGAAAACTTATACTCAGGCATACAGATAGTATTTAAATAATTTATATAAATTTACAAATATCTCCTTTGTATTCCCTACCAAATGTTGGTCACGTTTCTTCAAATGACTCCAAATTTTAATTTCCCATTGTCCTAAAAAGCTGCTGGAGAAATTTTAGAAGGAAGGAAGCGTTTGTCTAAGCTGTGATTGATTACCAGGTGAGAACCATAATAAAGATCTTTTTAATAGTTTTCACATACTCAGAAGAGCTGAAAGAAAGAGGCATTTGGCTTTGTTAGCTATGGCTCTAGCTATTAAAGGTAGTGTTGCTGCCATGTGGAAAATCCTTGGGTGTGTTGTGGCTGACTAAATGGAGTATGTGGTGACTCATACAGCGGCCCTGAGAAGGTAGGAAAAAAGGATAGGAAAGTGGCATTGGTTCTACCTGCACTTCTGCCAGCACAGACATAGAGCTGATCAAAACACCCAACATACCGTAGGCCATAGAGGACTGTCCCATCTGGATGGAGTCGAATCATTCGGTTTTTCACTGTCACCCCATGGACAAATGATTTCTTGTCATTTTGGAAATACGTGTCCGGCACCCAGAGCTGGTCAGCCACTCTGTTGTCCAGAGTCAAGTTCAAAGGTATTCCAGAATAAGAGAGCCTTTTATCCCTCCAGGACTGCTGAAAGTACATGGTCAGTGTGTAGTCCTAGGGAAGAAACAAGAAGGGCTTTTTGTATTTTCATACTGATTAACTGACCAGAAGTTTATTTTTAGATGAGCCTCAGTGACTGAGTATCAGTAGCAATAGGAAATTTAAGGATCATTAAGGCATTGTTGCCATTAGGCATGATCATGGGTCTTGGCTTGTTCATGCTAGTGTCAAACTTGACACTACTCACCAGTGGCAGTGACTGCACCAGGCTTTCAAAATCTCTTGGCCCAGAGGGAATACACAGCACATTTGGGTCTCCAGTCTGTGGATCAAACTTGGTTTCTAATTTTTTTTTTTAATGTGAAATGAGCAGTGTTTAGCTGACCTCAGCCAAACAGCATTGCATAGCACTGAGGATATTCTTCTGATATTCCCTCCCTTCATCTTGAAAGATTCCCCCCACACTTCAGAAAGGCCCAGCCCTCCTCAGAAAGAACAAATACAACCTCAGAACATAAAGGATAACCTCCCATTCCACCTCTGCTGGAACTGCCAGATGTAATGACTTTAGATAGCCAGGCGTATCTTGTCTCAGCCTGGGAAATGTGGTGCTTTCTGTCCTTGCCAATTTGCTTTTACCATGTAGAAAATCAACACCTTTTCTTAGCTATCATGTTATAACTTCAGTGAAATACCATTTATGCAGCCTTGCAGCTTTCAATTTGTCTGAAAAGATATTGTTCTAAAGGCTTATGGTCTGATTTACTCTCTTGTATATGTCTTTCTGGGAAATTGGTGATTTTAAAGGTAATCAATTTTTTTTCAAGCGGAAAACCCCATGTACTTTGTAGCTCATGGAGTTCTTAAAAGATGGTTAAAACAGCAGTATGTGGACTATTAGTTTGCTCTTCCTCATCGCCTCCCCCAGCCCTGTTTTCAAGTGACAGGTCACTTTGTCACACATTTTTTATGGTAGAAGGGCATCAAAATCATAGCTATTACTGAAAAAATTGGTCAGGAGTAAGATTTTCTTTTATGTGATAGAAAACCTTACCACTGTCATTGTCACAAATCCTAGCCTGGACTCTAATTTTTGAAGAAACAACATAAAAGCTGTCTGATACAATTTGTGCTCTTCATCTTTAGTGGCTTAAGACTGTATCATTGCCATGAAATCAAAGCAGAATTGTTACCTTTCAAAAAGACTTTCTACCTGAAATGTTGCATCCAACAGAGCTATAAACTACAGGCTTACCAGTGAAAGTTGTTAATAAAAATACTGTTCTTCCTTGCCCTGGGCCTGTAGCTTTGGGTTTTTTTTTTTTTTTAATGGATGAAATACGATTGATGCTCAGTGGTTATATACAATAGGACAATTACATCCACTGTGAGCACAGACCCCAGATCTACAAGGATTTCATAGATATGCCCTTTTTCAGGCCTACAGATGGTTGCTACCCACAACAGACACAAGAGATTGTATGCTGAAGGTTTGTTTGTTTTTTGCTGGCCTGAGTCCCTAGGAGGAGGTCAGGACATCTTTGCTTTTCAGACCATGCTGCTCAAGCCTGGATCTACAAAGTAATGCAGCGAGGTATTTGCTGTGCTTTCCTGAGTAGGTGATTTAATTTAAATAGTGGTACAGAGGAGCATGAACACCAAGGGGGCAAGTTTTTGAATGTACAACTTGAATACAGGTGGGTTAGAAGCATCATTGAAGAGAAGTTTGCCCTTAGTTCCTCTTACACATATACAAACACCAGTTGGAAATTGGATGAGAGAAAATGAAAATTAAAAAACAAACCAAAAATGAACCAAACAAGAAAAAACAAAACAACCCCCCTCACTCAACACCACAAATACCCCTAAAGCCCCCACCACTATTCTGGCGCAGCTTCATATGTTGTATCTATTTCCTAACCTGTCCTATTTCAAGCCTCTTTAGGTAAAAAAGCCTTCATAGATGACTGATAAAATTTGAATCCTCAGTGTTGCACCTGGTGTCCTCTACATCTTCTGCCTGATCCAGCAGAGCCTATCCAGTCTGCAGCATAGATGGAACAGAAATTCCAATTCCACTTAATTATCTTTTTTTCTTCTTGGTTTTCTTTATATTTTCACTAGGACTTAAGGCTGGTTTTGTGGAATTGTTATGCTGTCCTACAAAAAAGCAAACAATTGAGAGTGGTGTCTATGTGATGGTTCTCAAAGCTCAACCAAGAGAAAAATAGCCATGGTAAGCTACAAAAGATCCTAAAGGATGTGATCAAGTGAAAGAAAAAGAAATTGTCTCTTGGCTATGACTACTAGAAGTTGAGTTGCTATTTTTAGCATCATAGTCTGTTAAGAAATTTTGTTTCATCCAGCTGTGCTTTATATGAAATACTGCTGTTAGCAACACCACAGTAGAGAGAGTGATCCTCTGGTCTGCAATCGTGCTATACTATGGAGAAGTACGTGGCAAGCCAGCAAGTGTTAATGAAGAAAAAAAATCTGAGCTTCATCCTAAAGGAATCTCAGTGTGTCTTAACTGAGGAAATTATCTATTTTTTTTCCATTCCTTAGTACGTGGGGGTATTACTCATTCAATGTTTTAATAAGAAAAATGGTCTGATGTCACAATTGTGAGAGTCCCTGTCATGGTAAGTTCGTATTTTAAAAAGCGTAGTTGAAGATTGTTTTAATGAAAAGCAAATTATATCTGCACTATAATAACCCAAATTTTATAAACTTCCTAATTGTTTTTTAATGGAAAACAGCCTTACCTTTCTTATCTCTCATCAGTGACATATAAAATGCTGGCAAGTCACATCTTGGAGGTTTTTGTATTATTTTTTATATTGTACAGTGGTGCGAGTGAAGTGGGGATTGAATGACTACTTGTCTTCTACCCTGTAAAATCTGCTGGGGATTTTGTGCTTTCAAGCTCTAGAGTATATGAATAATTTCTGAATCTGTCACATCTGTAGTGGTAATTGAATTTTTTAGCTTTTTATGAAAGCTTCCCAAGACCTCAAGCATCAGTCTAGATATGAAAATAAATCACACTGTGTTTAACTTTCATATTTAAGAATTTCTATTCATGAGTTAAAAAAGCAGGGCCCAATGTAAAATTAAAAAAAGAGAATCTGTTTCTGCAACTAACTGTTCTTTCAAATGATTTGTTTTTAAAAATAATTCACTTTTTATAGAAACACACCGAACATTTTTTTTGCTGAACTGTATTTTCCATAATTAAAAAAATCTGTACTTCTGCTGAAAAATCATGATATTTCAGTAGATTTAATAGTGCCGTTCATGCTTTCCAAAAGTGCCCTCTTTCATTTTCAGAGCATAGTGAACCTTTAGAGTGGTAAATGTTTGAGCACCAATGATAAAGCTGTTTTGATGTGTATCTGGTCTATTTTCCATTTTTTATGTGACAAATTTTGATTTATTAGAATGAGATTTTTTTCTCTTTCTTAGTAATTGTGCAAATTTCTTATTTTTTTGTATCAAACCTGGAATTTGTAAATGTATTTATGCAGATGTGTACTATAACTTATAAGTAAATCTGTTATCAGTGCTTTAATAAGGTGGGTTAGGTTGCTAAGACAAATACTTACATGCTAGTCCTAGGTAAGATATGTTCTGTGAAAATGTGAGTAAGAGAAGCTAGTCTATTTTACTCAAAATTGCAAGTTATTTTATAATCTGAATTTAAGCAGCCTCATAGATAAATACTGGCACCAAGCCTCACAGCTCATTTGAGGAATATAAATTTCTATGAAAATGAATGGACCACTGAAGCATATGGTACTTGAAGTTAGATGAACAATTTATACTTCCAGTAAGGAACAGACTGAACAGTTACCATACAATCATAATTCCTTTTTTATTTCTATTTTTTTTTTTGTTCCCTATTCTTTTTTTTTTGAGCGATATGTATAGATAACGTAAGGGCAATAATGGTTTTTTTTTCTTTCCTGTTAAGCCTCTGAAGATCTCTGAAACCAGAAGAGATACATTAAAATAGCTGAAGAATTTGGACTTCCTGGTAATTTCTACTCTGTGATTTACCAGTTCAGCACAGTAGAATATAATGTAGAATACATTGTTATATTATAATCTACCCTTCCAGGAGACACAGAACTAGTACTTCACCATGTTTATCAGATGAGTTATGGATTCTGTTGGAATAAAAGATGAGTTCGTGTGTCTGGTGTACTGGTAGTTGTTTTGTCTTTTACAAATTCCATATTTTAAGGAGAAAATAGGGAATCTTTTAGTGTGCAACGTTTAGCTTGGTGGTCTAGAAGACCTTGTTTTTTTCCTTTTTCCAAGGTGGCCTTAATCTAAGCTCTGTTATTATTTCATGTACTGAAAAGCAGTTTAGCATATTGTGATATATTTAAGTAATAACTGAATATCAAAGCACACTCTGAAAGTCTTAACAGCTAAAAATGAATATTGTGGATGCAGTTATTAGCAAAATTTAGCAAATGAAATAATATTCTGTGAATAGCTATTCTAGGTCAACAACTTGTTAGCTCTATACATGAGTTCGCACATGAAGGCACTGTGCAGCAAAATGAATACATGAAGTGCACCAATTTCATACTTCTAATAGACAGCAGTGTATATTGGTAATTGTGGGATGCACACTGTACACCCAAACAATCTTAAATTTAAATTTTATCCTTGGGAACCATCCACTAATCCAGTATCTGGCAGCCTCACAGAAAATGAGATGAAATTCAGATACATTATACATTATAACTTAATCAAGACAAACATAACTGAAATTGCAATTTAAAATTAAATATGGAGTGATAATCAGAATATTAATATTGACTGCAATAATGCTATAAATGTAGAAAGCAATAAATGTAAATCCTGCTGTGACCGAAAGCTCTTATTAAGTGGGAAAGAGTATCTTCCATGTTTATCTGATACAAGAATAAGAAGGGCAGAGTTTTGAAAGAATGGTGAATGCTAGATTTGGAAATCGTAAAAAGTCATACTCATTCCTATGATGCAAGCATGCTAAAGCATCAGAAGCAGCTGTTAGCTGTTCAGCAAGTTAGCTGCCCCACCGTGGAACCCCAAGGCAAGATCTATATCCTCACCTGCAAAAGAGCTGTTTTATGGTAAGAGGATACAAGTGGTGATGTGGGGTTTTGGGTGTGGAATTTTGGGTTTATGTTTGGAATTTGTGTGTGTGCTTTGTGTTGGGGTTTTTTGCTTGTTTCTTTGAGGGGTGTTTTTGGTTCTCCCCCACCTCCTGCCTGACCCTGGTGCTCAATTCCCAATACATGCACAGAAATTAGGGGAAAAAATTTTAGCTGAAATTAAGGAGGAAGAATATACTGGCTCTACTCATGTTCTTTTCTAAGAATGTCAGGGGAGCTGCACCTCTTTATTAAGTCTGCAGTCCAGCTAAGCAAGGAAGTCTGTGTTTGCCTTCCTTTCTAAGGACATAGTTTAGTGTTCCTGTTGTTGTTTTCAGTGAAGACTGATGAAGCATTTATTACCCAGTTCTTCTCTTCTATCCAAAGTAGTGAGAAGAGGGGAGAAGGAGCATGTACTCAAATTATTCAGTATTCACTGGCCTGGTTGACAGGAGGCCATGGTTCTTGTGAACTACACTTCTGACAGGGAAAATGGAACAGAAAGCTACACTGACTCCAGGACAATAGGATCAAAGCCTTCTATTTTCCATACAGAAGCTGTTTGGTGTTTTTTAATTTTCACACAGCAAACTTCAGTTTTGCAGAAATCATGTTTTCCATCAGAAAATTACAAAGCATTTGTAGATGTGAGACTTCCATAGGAGAAAAAGTTGCACGAGGTCTTGTTAGGCCAAGTGCCAGGTCCTATGCTTTGGCCAAACAGCCCCAGGCAGTGCTACAGGCTGGGGACAGAGTGGTTGGAAAGCAGCCCATCAGAAAAGGACTTGGGAGTGCTGGCTAGCAGCAGCTGAACACGAGCCAGCTGTGCCTAGGTGGCCAAGAAGGCCAATGGCATCCTGGCCTGTATCTGTAGATACAAAAATGCTGCTAGCAAGGATTTTCTTGCTATTTTCTAAGTCCGTG
This sequence comes from Corvus cornix cornix, assembly GCF_000738735.6. Lineage (NCBI taxonomy): Eukaryota > Metazoa > Chordata > Aves > Passeriformes > Corvidae > Corvus > Corvus cornix. The sequence continues at coordinate 47,441,070 of NC_046334.1, forward strand.
AGAGACTTTTCTCTCTCACAGAAGAGGTAGCAGAGCATGTAAACAACCAAGCCACCTGCAACCTTGGAAAGTCTTGTTTATGGTAGAAAAATATTTTGACAATGGATGCTTCAGGATTTTAGCCAATCACCCCAAGGGGTGGCTGATCCTTTGTCCAATTAGACTATGAAGAAAAAAGTCTCTAAAAGAGTTTGTAAAATAATTAAATAAATCAATCTTGCTGCACCATTCCTGCCTACTGGATCTTCTCTCCTCCTCCTCCCTATGGCTGCGGGACACAGTGATATACCCTAGGGCCCAGGCCTGCGGTAATATGTATCAGCAAGAGTGTGGCCAGCAGGACCAGGGCAGTCATCATCCCCCCCTGTGCTCGGCACTGGTGAGGCTGCACCTAAAGTGCTGTGTTCAGTTTTAAGCCCCTCACTACAAGAAAGACATTGAGGTGCTGGAGTGAGTCCAGGGAAGGGCAATGGAGCTGGTGAAGGGTCTGGAGTGTAAGTCATATGAGGAGCAGCTGAGGGAGCTGGGGTTGTTTAACCTGGGGAAAAGGAGCCTTGGTGGGACCTTATCTCTCTCTACAACTACCAGAAAGGAAGTTGTCAGTCTTTTCCCCCAGGCAACCAGCAACATGGAAAGAAGAAATGGCCTCAAGCTGCACCAGGGAGGTTCAGGTTGGACATCAGGAGGAATTTCTTTACAGAAAAGGTTGTTAAACATTGCACAGTGAGGTGGTGGGGTCACCATCCCTGGAGGTGTTCAAGAAGCAACCAGATATGGCACTTAGTGCTTTGATCTAGTTGACAAGGTGGTGATTAGTCAAAGGTTGGACTTGATGATCTCAGAGGTCTTTTCCAACCAAAATGATTCTGTGATTTTTAAATTTTGTTTGATCCAGTTGGTAGCTCCAGTTGCTAGTAAAGTGCCTTGCATTTCTGTTGTTCAAATGTGCTGATAATTCTTCAGGAAAGTATTTCATAAAACTTGTTGGCATTTATAACTTCACAATTATGTACGTGGCATCACAGTTGTGTCTTACAGAAAGAAGCAAAGATCTAGCAGGAATCCATACAGTTGATACATACATAATGATGATGCTCTTTATTGCTCAAAGCACAGCCAAGAACAAGATCAGAATCATAATAATGTTGGAAGTGGAGGCATTACTGTACTGGGATCCAGTATTACTCCTTGCAGTCAAAGCAGAAGTCCCATGAAATGCAATGGGATAAGAACTGCATCCAATGTCTTCAATCATTACTGGAAAAGCAAAGCAAAAAGCAAAACATTTCTCAGTTGCAACAATAAACTATATATTTTGTTGCACTTTCTTCAGTGTTTTAGTAATAATACTTAGCAGAAGCAGTAATAAATGCTTCTGACATTTAAATAGGTTTATATGACAGTTGTGTTCCATTGTTTTTGTATTATCTAACATAGAGGAGGGTAAAATCCCAATTTTATATTGTGTGTTCTGCTTTTCCTCTTGGAGACAAGTAAGGACTTCTATACTTTAAAACAATAACCCACTGCCTTGCCCTTTGCTGCTTTTCTTCCCCTCTTATTTGAACATTGCTAACCTGAAAGGCTTGAATGTGCCATTCGCTCTTTTTATAGGAAGAAGAGCAATGATGTTACTAAATACTAATATGGAACATTTTGATTAGAAATGGATTTGCCAAAATTTAGCAGGACAGTAAGGTAGCAGGCAAGGTAGGCTTACAGCTGTGTTACTGTTACCCTCACTGCATGCTGGAAGCTCCTTTGAGAAAGGTGGAAAACTACTATACCATTCTCAGCTGCACTTCAAACTGCCAGCTGCATAACCTACTGTCTGCGATAGCAGTGAGATACACCACTGTAACACTTTTCACAGTTCACATTTAACACCATCTGCCTTAAGTGGCTATGTTAATTGCCAACAAAAGAATCAGATCATGTCCATGGTAGGATTCCTATTCCTGGAAAGATCAATGAACTGCTTTTAGTACCTGTAGGAAACAAGCAATGGTATCTATTCTCACGGTATTTGACTTTGCTTTTGAAGCTTCTAGTCTTTTTTTTGTATGGAGGGTTATGCTGTCATAAAGATGCATGAGGGGAGGGGTGGAGAACAGGAAAAATATGGCACAGGAGATATATACACTTAGGTAAAGTGTCAATGTAATGAATGCTGGAGTAAAGAAATAGAAGTGTAGTGGCATATACAGTAACTATATTTAATGTGTTCATGTATTTTTACAGGCGGCAAATAACAGTGTCCTTCATACTTTGGCTCCAGTGAGGGCACCTGGCATTTCAGAAAGAACAGCTGAAGAGAAAGCAAAGGAAAAGAGAAGGTTCTTACTGCCAAGTAGCTCATAGACCAACATATGTTAATAAAAGCCTACATACATCTTTTAAGACCAAATGTAGACAGCAGTAAGAGAAAAACATGTTTTCTCTCAAACATTTCTCTCTGTGACACAGCTAAAAACAAGTTTTTGCTAAAACCCCCCAAACAAACCCAAGTGGTCCAGGTGGCCCATACCTGTCTGCCTGTGTCTGAGGACTCCAGTTAATGCTCAAGACCAAGTACTGACAACTAAAATGGAAAGTTATTCTAGGTATTATATGCTGCTTTGTGCTGAAGTCCAGAATATTTCAGCATCCTTCTCCTCTGAGTTTTACAAAAACTTGTCTGTTCATGTGCAGGCATGAAAGGGAATGGTGGAATGACATTTGAGGACTGGGACCTTGTGCTCAGGAAGTGCTGTCCTCATCCTCTCTGCAAACAGGGGGAGAAAGCACTCCAAGGAAAAGACATTTCAAGCTTTAACTGACATTCCAAAATATTTCATTGAGCTTGGAGATGAAGCACCAATACACAGGAGTAGGACTGGGCACTTGGGTGAAAACTGTACTTCCCATGTTTTTGTGTGGACTATATGGAGAGAGCTCCTTACTGGCTGGAGGACTGACTCACGAGTTGGGCATAGGTCAGTTCTGAGGGTTTATCACATGGAATGTGATGTGAGGACTAAAGCAAACTAAGCAAAGTTAGTTGGGAGGGTGCAACACTTTCAACTTCCCATTAAGGAAAAACATTGTGGAAGAGTGAAGAAATAATTAAACCCCACTTCCCTTGCTACCTATAAGCAAGATAATTGGAAAGCAGCCTGTTTTCTAATAATGGTGTTGCTGAAGCACTTGATTATTTTTTTCCTTTGTAATTTCCATCTAGCTCAGCAGGGGTGAACTATGAGACCATTACAAAGTGCACTGAATGTCTAAGGAGGATGACACAGTGCTAAGAGCTCAGAGGAATTCCTTGTGGTGTCAGTGCACAGTGCTGCAGGCGAAGCTGAACTGACTGCAGTCTCAGGAGCAGATGGGAGAGGTTTGTTGACTTTTGTCTTGAACCCTATTGTATAAGTGCTAACAGTACCAGAAATCTTATAGGAACTGGTCACAAAGTTAAAGAAAGCACACGAAAGTGAATATCTGCAGTGTAAAAATGAATTGGAGTCACAGGACGAACTAGCTGATCATGTGAAGTAAAATTTATTATTAATTCTGTGTTGTGCAGGGCCTTATGTTAAGCCCAACTTAAAAGTAAGAAATCAGAAGTAAAGACAGCCAACCATACCTAGACCCTTTGGCTCCAGAAGATGCTTAACAATTTAGGAGGAAAGATACATATATCTTAATATGAGGTTGGGCTAACTTTATAAGAACAGCAACTGGCTTTTTCTTTTTAATGCCTTAATGTATATATAAAATTTATTTTTTATCCATTTAGGAGCAGGAGTTATTTCTATTTCTATAGGTCTGGTGATTGAAATCTATTTAATTCCTCCTGCCTGGTTCTCAGCTGTCATTCTACTGTATCAATTTTCTTTAGTTTTGAGCAAAGCAGATGGAGGTCAAATGACATGCGATGAGTCAATGGCTCTACCTGGAATAGAAACAGTAATTACATAGCTGCTGCCAGATCTTTACACATGTGTATACCTTACTGGGGTTTTTTCGGTGTGTGAAGGTATTTTTGTTTTTTTTTTTGATAGGTTGGTTGCTTTGTATGTAACTACTACTTTTTTTTTTTTTCTAATTGCTCAGGACAACTTTGTTTCATTGTTCATCAGGCTTATGATTGAATTGTGACCATTGAATACAATGGTCATGATTATGATGACTTACATGGCCAGAGATATTTTTCCTGTATATTTTTGGCACCCTGACTGCTTTACAGAATTCTAACCCATAAATGATAGATCAGGCTGATACTCACATTTTGTGCTGCACTTAGAAACCAGGGATAGAGGCACATCATGACATTTCTCCTTTATAATGACAGTCAAAGTGGAGATACTTTGTGCTTGGAGTGGGTAACACTAAGGGTGTTAGTGACACTGTCATAGTACTAGAAGACTACTGACATGCTGGTTGCAAAATCCTCTGGGAATTTCTAGTCCAATCTTCTGCTGGAAGCAGGACTGCCACCAACCCTGTCTAAGGCTGAGATACTGCTTTCTCTAGCAAATCTTGAAGACCCTCTAGAATGGGAATTCCACAACATCTGTGTTGCAGAGGTTGAGTCCTCTCCAGGAATGACCAAGGAGCCACAGAGCCCCAAAACAGTGGAGGTCTGCTGGTGGGCAGGCTCAGAGGTCTAAGACCACCCCCTTTTAAGTCCATGTTCTAGACAGTTCTCCTTTACTTAATACCCCACTGGTTCCTGGTACCCTTGTTCCACCCCTCTCCGTCCCTAGTCACTGTCCTGTCACCCCACGTCCTCTCCACCCCCTGGCCCCCAGGTGATAGGTCTCTGATGTTCTGCCCACGCCCGGCGCCGCTCTGGATAAAACCCTGGATCCTTCAGTGTTCTGTGTTCTTTGTCCCTGGGTCCCCTCGAGCAGGGACCCCAATAAACCCCTCAGAACTCAATACAAAGGACCCCTCCTGCCTCTCTGTCCCTGGCGACGCTGCAGGAGCTGTCAGGCTCTGTGGGTATGAGTGGCTGTGAGTATCCACCAGCTCTGGTGTGTCACAGTGTGTGCGAGCGTGCTTGCGCAGCACCTCCAGAGCTGCTCCGACAGGGACGCGATCGGGACGGACGCAACGCTCTTTCAGCCCCCCCACTCGCATCGTGTCCCATCTGTATGCACACTCTGCCAGTGCTGCACTACCTTTTTGGTGAGAAATCTTTCCTGACATCTACTCTGACCTTCCCTATGTGCAATTAGTAGCTGCTGCCCTTCATTATTTCATCTGCCATTACTGAGAGTGGTTTTACTGCAATCCTCCTTCCAGGAAACTGAAGGCTGCCATGAGGTTTGCATTTGGCTTTTGTCCTTGCCAACCAAAGCAAGTCAAGTTCCCATGTCTCTCCTGATAGGTTATGGGCTCAAGGCCCTGGCCACACTGAAAGCTCCTCACTGGATCTTTTTCAGTTTCTCAGTATCAGGAAAGAAATGGGAGACACTGTTTTAAGTGCAG